>NW_027136317.1:1616303-1939564 GCF_039906515.1 Pseudorca crassidens
GTTTTTTCCTGAATATATTCAGGAAAAAATGCATACGCCCTTTTTGGCCAAGTGCATCATTGTGGACGTTCTGCCTCTTTTCCTATGCTTTACATGCAATTCCAGTCTACCTCCTGAAATCGGTTTCCTGCAATTCTGCCCCGCTTTCAAGTCCTCTTGGCAGCCTTACTTCAATATATTTTTGGACGATAGCTGTCATTTATAACTCTGCAGGTTTGTGAATTACAGTGCCCCTGAGCTCCTTTCTTCAACTCGCTTTCTTGTGAGCTGGCCGCAACACCGCAGGATTGCTTCAGGCCCTAGTGTGGTTCCGGCATGGCTCGCTGAGCCTTTGGTTATTCCCTCTTCCTGGTGGGAAATGAGAGTTAAATTTGCCCGTCCAGACAGCTCCAGCTACTCTCTCATTGGTTCTCCCTATTCCTGTTCATTTTCCGCAGAAATTGCAAACTGGGCCAAACAGGAGGTTAAAGGCACTGACTCTCCAAGTGGGGAGAGTGTTAGTAAAGCGTCTGGAATGTTGCACCCGAGTACCAGGGGACGAAAACTGAGACACATTTGAACACGTTTCCCGATCACACGGTGGATCATACTCTGGGTTCCACATGCATGTTTTAGCTGAAGGAAGAATCCCTTAAACCTGGAGAGTTGAGAACCATGGAATGGGTACCATGCAATATGACTTCAAAGGGTCTGCATTTGCTCACCGAACCTCACCAATCCTATCACTGCTGCGTTTATGCCGCTGTACACACGCTGGATTCTCTTTCGGAGACATATAAATCCATAGGTTTTAAGATTCTTACTAGTCAGGTATATTCTTAGGCGTTTAATATGGGGTGTTGAGTCCACTTCGTTGAGCAAGCAGTAGCTCTTGTCTATTACATATTTGGCTTATGGAAAGGTATCTGTGCTAATTTCAATCTCTGGTTTTATGCAGCACCCCAACTCACCTTTCCCCTTAAGCAAGCATAAGTTGGTTTTCTACATTTGAGGCCCTATTCTGTTTTGTAATTCAGTTCCTGTGTAGCCAAGTTTACATTCCGTGTATTAGTGATACCTTATGATGTTTCTTTTTCTGTGTGACTTATTTCACTTAGAATCATCGTACCTGAATCCACTCATTATGCTGCTACTGGCCTGATGACATAGATTTCATTGCTGAGTGATATTGCATTGTACGTAAGTACCGCAACTTCTTTATCCATTTTTCGCTTTCTGTGATATTGAACTTGTACCGTAAACGAGGTTCTTGTAAACAGAGCCGTCCGAAACTTTGGGGTGGCTGTGTCTTTTTGATTTTAATTTCCCTAAGCTATAGGACCATAAGTGGAAGTGCCCTAGGCTCTCTTGCTTTGTTTTTTAGATGTTTCAGGAAACACCATACACTTCTCCAGAGTGGCTGTTGGCAATTTACATCCCGCCCATCAGCATAACAAGGCTCCCAGTTCTCCATGGCCTGTCCTGCCTTTCTGGATTTTACACTTTTTTCAGATGGCCCTTTTGACCGGGGGGCAGTGAGACTTCATTGTAGTGCAGATTTCCTTTGCAAGCTTGCTTGGTTGGCCAAAAAGGGCGTATGCGTTTTTTCCTGAATATATTCAGGAAAAAACGCATACGCCCTTTTTGGCCAAGTGCATCATTGTGGACGTTCTGCCTCTTTTCCTATGCTTTACATGCAATTCCAGTCTACCTCCTGAAATCGGTTTCCTGCAATTCTGCCCCGCTTTCAAGTCCTCTTGGCAGCCTTACTTCAATATATTTTTGGACGATAGCTGTCATTTATAACTCTGCAGGTTTGTGAATTACAGTGCCCCTGAGCTCCTTTCTTCAACTCGCTTTCTTGTGAGCTGGCCGCAACACCGCAGGATTGCTTCAGGCCCTAGTGTGGTTCCGGCATGGCTCGCTGAGCCTTTGGTTATTCCCTCTTCCTGGTGGGAAATGAGAGTTAAATTTGCCCGTCCAGACACCTCCAGCTAGTCTCTCATTGGTTCTCCCTATTCCTGTTCATTTTCCGCAGAAATTGCAAACTGGGCCAAACAGGAGGTTAAAGGCACTGACTCTCCAAGTGGGGAGAGTGTTAGTAAAGCGTCTGGAATGTTGCACCCGAGTACCAGGGGACGAAAACTGAGACACATTTGAACACGTTTCCCGATCACACGGTGGATCATACTCTGGGTTCCACATGCATGTTTTAGCTGAAGGAAGAATCCCTTAAACCTGGAGAGTTGAGAACCATGGAATGGGTACCATGCAATATGACTTCAAAGGGTCTGCATTTGCTCACCGAACCTCACCAATCCTATCACTGCTGCGTTTATGCCGCTGTACACACGCTGGATTCTCTTTCGGAGACATATAAATCCATAGGTTTTAAGATTCTTACTAGTCAGGTATATTCTTAGGCGTTTAATATGGGGTGTTGAGTCCACTTCGTTGAGCAAGCAGTAGCTCTTGTCTATTACATATTTGGCTTATGGAAAGGTATCTGTGCTAATTTCAATCTCTGGTTTTATGCAGCACCCCAACTCACCTTTCCCCTTAAGCAAGCATAAGTTGGTTTTCTACATTTGAGGCCCTATTCTGTTTTGTAATTCAGTTCCTGTGTAGCCAAGTTTACATTCCGTGTATTAGTGATACCTTATGATGTTTCTTTTTCTGTGTGACTTATTTCACTTAGAATCATCGTACCTGAATCCACTCATTATGCTGCTACTGGCCTGATGACATAGATTTCATTGCTGAGTGATATTGCATTGTACGTAAGTACCGCAACTTCTTTATCCATTTTTCGCTTTCTGCGATATTGAACTTGTACCGTAAACGAGGTTCTTGTAAACAGAGCCGTCCCAAACTTTGGGGTGGCTGTGTCTTTTTGATTTTAATTTCCCTAAGCTATAGGACCATAAGTGGAAGTGCCCTAGGCTCTCTTGCTTTGTTTTTTAGATGTTTCAGGAAACACCATACACTTCTCCAGAGTGGCTGTTGGCAATTTACATCCTGCCCATCAGCATAACAAGGCTCCCAGTTCTCCATGGCCTGTCCTGCCTTTCTGGATTTTACACTTTTTTCAGATGGCCCTTTTGACCGGGGGGCAGTGAGACTTCATTGTAGTGCAGATTTCCTTTGCAAGCTTGCTTGGTTGGCCAAAAAGGGCGTATGCGTTTTTTCCTGAATATATTCAGGAAAAAACGCATACGCCCTTTTTGGCCAAGTGCATCATTGTGGACGTTCTGCCTCTTTTCCTATGCTTTACATGCAATTCCAGTCTACCTCCTGAAATCGGTTTCCTGCAATTCTGCCCCGCTTTCAAGTCCTCTTGGCAGCCTTACTTCAATATATTTTTGGACGATAGCTGTCATTTATAACTCTGCAGGTTTGTGAATTACAGTGCCCCTGAGCTCCTTTCTTCAACTCGCTTTCTTGTGAGCTGGCCGCAACACCGCAGGATTGCTTCAGGCCCTAGTGTGGTTCCGGCATGGCTCGCTGAGCCTTTGGTTATTCCCTCTTCCTGGTGGGAAATGAGAGTTAAATTTGCCCGTCCAGACAGCTCCAGCTACTCTCTCATTGGTTCTCCCTATTCCTGTTCATTTTCCGCAGAAATTGCAAACTGGGCCAAACAGGAGGTTAAAGGCACTGACTCTCCAAGTGGGGAGAGTGTTAGTAAAGCGTCTGGAATGTTGCACCCGAGTACCAGGGGACGAAAACTGAGACACATTTGAACACGTTTCCCGATCACACGGTGGATCATACTCTGGGTTCCACATGCATGTTTTAGCTGAAGGAAGAATCCCTTAAACCTGGAGAGTTGAGAACCATGGAATGGGTACCATGCAATATGACTTCAAAGGGTCTGCATTTGCTCACCGAACCTCACCAATCCTATCACTGCTGCGTTTATGCCGCTGTACACACGCTGGATTCTCTTTCGGAGACATATAAATCCATAGGTTTTAAGATTCTTACTAGTCAGGTATATTCTTAGGCGTTTAATATGGGGTGTTGAGTCCACTTCGTTGAGCAAGCAGTAGCTCTTGTCTATTACATATTTGGCTTATGGAAAGGTATCTGTGCTAATTTCAATCTCTGGTTTTATGCAGCACCCCAACTCACCTTTCCCCTTAAGCAAGCATAAGTTGGTTTTCTACATTTGAGGCCCTATTCTGTTTTGTAATTCAGTTCCTGTGTAGCCAAGTTTACATTCCGTGTATTAGTGATACCTTATGATGTTTCTTTTTCTGTGTGACTTATTTCACTTAGAATCATCGTACCTGAATCCACTCATTATGCTGCTACTGGCCTGATGACATAGATTTCATTGCTGAGTGATATTGCATTGTACGTAAGTACCACAACTTCTTTATCCATTTTTCGCTTTCTGTGATATTGAACTTGTACCGTAAACGAGGTTCTTGTAAACAGAGCCGTCCGAAACTTTGGGGTGGCTGTGTCTTTTTGATTTTAATTTCCCTAAGCTATAGGACCATAAGTGGAAGTGCCCTAGGCTCTCTTGCTTTGTTTTTTAGATGTTTCAGGAAACACCATACACTTCTCCAGAGTGGCTGTTGGCAATTTACATCCCGCCCATCAGCATAACAAGGCTCCCAGTTCTCCATGGCCTGTCCTGCCTTTCTGGATTTTACACTTTTTTCAGATGGCCCTTTTGACCGGGGGGCAGTGAGACTTCATTGTAGTGCAGATTTCCTTTGCAAGCTTGCTTGGTTGGCCAAAAAGGGCGTATGCGTTTTTTCCTGAATATATTCAGGAAAAAACGCATACGCCCTTTTTGGCCAAGTGCATCATTGTGGACGTTCTGCCTCTTTTCCTATGCTTTACATGCAATTCCAGTCTACCTCCTGAAATCGGTTTCCTGCAATTCTGCCCCGCTTTCAAGTCCTCTTGGCAGCCTTACTTCAATATATTTTTGGACGATAGCTGTCATTTATAACTCTGCAGGTTTGTGAATTACAGTGCCCCTGAGCTCCTTTCTTCAACTCGCTTTCTTGTGAGCTGGCCGCAACACCGCAGGATTGCTTCAGGCCCTAGTGTGGTTCCGGCATGGCTCGCTGAGCCTTTGGTTATTCCCTCTTCCTGGTGGGAAATGAGAGTTAAATTTGCCCGTCCAGACACCTCCAGCTAGTCTCTCATTGGTTCTCCCTATTCCTGTTCATTTTCCGCAGAAATTGCAAACTGGGCCAAACAGGAGGTTAAAGGCACTGACTCTCCAAGTGGGGAGAGTGTTAGTAAAGCGTCTGGAATGTTGCACCCGAGTACCAGGGGACGAAAACTGAGACACATTTGAACACGTTTCCCGATCACACGGTGGATCATACTCTGGGTTCCACATGCATGTTTTAGCTGAAGGAAGAATCCCTTAAACCTGGAGAGTTGAGAACCATGGAATGGGTACCATGCAATATGACTTCAAAGGGTCTGCATTTGCTCACCGAACCTCACCAATCCTATCACTGCTGCGTTTATGCCGCTGTACACACGCTGGATTCTCTTTCGGAGACATATAAATCCATAGGTTTTAAGATTCTTACTAGTCAGGTATATTCTTAGGCGTTTAATATGGGGTGTTGAGTCCACTTCGTTGAGCAAGCAGTAGCTCTTGTCTATTACATATTTGGCTTATGGAAAGGTATCTGTGCTAATTTCAATCTCTGGTTTTATGCAGCACCCCAACTCACCTTTCCCCTTAAGCAAGCATAAGTTGGTTTTCTACATTTGAGGCCCTATTCTGTTTTGTAATTCAGTTCCTGTGTAGCCAAGTTTACATTCCGTGTATTAGTGATACCTTATGATGTTTCTTTTTCTGTGTGACTTATTTCACTTAGAATCATCGTACCTGAATCCACTCATTATGCTGCTACTGGCCTGATGACATAGATTTCATTGCTGAGTGATATTGCATTGTACGTAAGTACCGCAACTTCTTTATCCATTTTTCGCTTTCTGCGATATTGAACTTGTACCGTAAACGAGGTTCTTGTAAACAGAGCCGTCCCAAACTTTGGGGTGGCTGTGTCTTTTTGATTTTAATTTCCCTAAGCTATAGGACCATAAGTGGAAGTGCCCTAGGCTCTCTTGCTTTGTTTTTTAGATGTTTCAGGAAACACCATACACTTCTCCAGAGTGGCTGTTGGCAATTTACATCCCGCCCATCAGCATAACAAGGCTCCCAGTTCTCCATGGCCTGTCCTGCCTTTCTGGATTTTACACTTTTTTCAGATGGCCCTTTTGACCGGGGGGCAGTGAGACTTCATTGTAGTGCAGATTTCCTTTGCAAGCTTGCTTGGTTGGCCAAAAAGGGCGTATGCGTTTTTTCCTGAATATATTCAGGAAAAAACGCATACGCCCTTTTTGGCCAAGTGCATCATTGTGGACGTTCTGCCTCTTTTCCTATGCTTTACATGCAATTCCAGTCTACCTCCTGAAATCGGTTTCCTGCAATTCTGCCCCGCTTTCAAGTCCTCTTGGCAGCCTTACTTCAATATATTTTTGGACGATAGCTGTCATTTATAACTCTGCAGGTTTGTGAATTACAGTGCCCCTGAGCTCCTTTCTTCAACTCGCTTTCTTGTGAGCTGGCCGCAACACCGCAGGATTGCTTCAGGCCCTAGTGTGGTTCCGGCATGGCTCGCTGAGCCTTTGGTTATTCCCTCTTCCTGGTGGGAAATGAGAGTTAAATTTGCCCGTCCAGACACCTCCAGCTAGTCTCTCATTGGTTCTCCCTATTCCTGTTCATTTTCCGCAGAAATTGCAAACTGGGCCAAACAGGAGGTTAAAGGCACTGACTCTCCAAGTGGGGAGAGTGTTAGTAAAGCGTCTGGAATGTTGCACCCGAGTACCAGGGGACGAAAACTGAGACACATTTGAACACGTTTCCCGATCACACGGTGGATCATACTCTGGGTTCCACATGCATGTTTTAGCTGAAGGAAGAATCCCTTAAACCTGGAGAGTTGAGAACCATGGAATGGGTACCATGCAATATGACTTCAAAGGGTCTGCATTTGCTCACCGAACCTCACCAATCCTATCACTGCTGCGTTTATGCCGCTGTACACACGCTGGATTCTCTTTCGGAGACATATAAATCCATAGGTTTTAAGATTCTTACTAGTCAGGTATATTCTTAGGCGTTTAATATGGGGTGTTGAGTCCACTTCGTTGAGCAAGCAGTAGCTCTTGTCTATTACATATTTGGCTTATGGAAAGGTATCTGTGCTAATTTCAATCTCTGGTTTTATGCAGCACCCCAACTCACCTTTCCCCTTAAGCAAGCATAAGTTGGTTTTCTACATTTGAGGCCCTATTCTGTTTTGTAATTCAGTTCCTGTGTAGCCAAGTTTACATTCCGTGTATTAGTGATACCTTATGATGTTTCTTTTTCTGTGTGACTTATTTCACTTAGAATCATCGTACCTGAATCCACTCATTATGCTGCTACTGGCCTGATGACATAGATTTCATTGCTGAGTGATATTGCATTGTACGTAAGTACCGCAACTTCTTTATCCATTTTTCGCTTTCTGCGATATTGAACTTGTACCGTAAACGAGGTTCTTGTAAACAGAGCCGTCCCAAACTTTGGGGTGGCTGTGTCTTTTTGATTTTAATTTCCCTAAGCTATAGGACCATAAGTGGAAGTGCCCTAGGCTCTCTTGCTTTGTTTTTTAGATGTTTCAGGAAACACCATACACTTCTCCAGAGTGGCTGTTGGCAATTTACATCCCGCCCATCAGCATAACAAGGCTCCCAGTTCTCCATGGCCTGTCCTGCCTTTCTGGATTTTACACTTTTTTCAGATGGCCCTTTTGACCGGGGGGCAGTGAGACTTCATTGTAGTGCAGATTTCCTTTGCAAGCTTGCTTGGTTGGCCAAAAAGGGCGTATGCGTTTTTTCCTGAATATATTCAGGAAAAAACGCATACGCCCTTTTTGGCCAAGTGCATCATTGTGGACGTTCTGCCTCTTTTCCTATGCTTTACATGCAATTCCAGTCTACCTCCTGAAATCGGTTTCCTGCAATTCTGCCCCGCTTTCAAGTCCTCTTGGCAGCCTTACTTCAATATATTTTTGGACGATAGCTGTCATTTATAACTCTGCAGGTTTGTGAATTACAGTGCCCCTGAGCTCCTTTCTTCAACTCGCTTTCTTGTGAGCTGGCCGCAACACCGCAGGATTGCTTCAGGCCCTAGTGTGGTTCCGGCATGGCTCGCTGAGCCTTTGGTTATTCCCTCTTCCTGGTGGGAAATGAGAGTTAAATTTGCCCGTCCAGACACCTCCAGCTAGTCTCTCATTGGTTCTCCCTATTCCTGTTCATTTTCCGCAGAAATTGCAAACTGGGCCAAACAGGAGGTTAAAGGCACTGACTCTCCAAGTGGGGAGAGTGTTAGTAAAGCGTCTGGAATGTTGCACCCGAGTACCAGGGGACGAAAACTGAGACACATTTGAACACGTTTCCCGATCACACGGTGGATCATACTCTGGGTTCCACATGCATGTTTTAGCTGAAGGAAGAATCCCTTAAACCTGGAGAGTTGAGAACCATGGAATGGGTACCATGCAATATGACTTCAAAGGGTCTGCATTTGCTCACCGAACCTCACCAATCCTATCACTGCTGCGTTTATGCCGCTGTACACACGCTGGATTCTCTTTCGGAGACATATAAATCCATAGGTTTTAAGATTCTTACTAGTCAGGTATATTCTTAGGCGTTTAATATGGGGTGTTGAGTCCACTTCGTTGAGCAAGCAGTAGCTCTTGTCTATTACATATTTGGCTTATGGAAAGGTATCTGTGCTAATTTCAATCTCTGGTTTTATGCAGCACCCCAACTCACCTTTCCCCTTAAGCAAGCATAAGTTGGTTTTCTACATTTGAGGCCCTATTCTGTTTTGTAATTCAGTTCCTGTGTAGCCAAGTTTACATTCCGTGTATTAGTGATACCTTATGATGTTTCTTTTTCTGTGTGACTTATTTCACTTAGAATCATCGTACCTGAATCCACTCATTATGCTGCTACTGGCCTGATGACATAGATTTCATTGCTGAGTGATATTGCATTGTACGTAAGTACCACAACTTCTTTATCCATTTTTCGCTTTCTGCGATATTGAACTTGTACCGTAAACGAGGTTCTTGTAAACAGAGCCGTCCCAAACTTTGGGGTGGCTGTGTCTTTTTGATTTTAATTTCCCTAAGCTATAGGACCATAAGTGGAAGTGCCCTAGGCTCTCTTGCTTTGTTTTTTAGATGTTTCAGGAAACACCATACACTTCTCCAGAGTGGCTGTTGGCAATTTACATCCCGCCCATCAGCATAACAAGGCTCCCAGTTCTCCATGGCCTGTCCTGCCTTTCTGGATTTTACACTTTTTTCAGATGGCCCTTTTGACCGGGGGGCAGTGAGACTTCATTGTAGTGCAGATTTCCTTTGCAAGCTTGCTTGGTTGGCCAAAAAGGGCGTATGCGTTTTTTCCTGAATATATTCAGGAAAAAACGCATATGCCCTTTTTGGCCAAGTGCATCATTGTGGACGTTCTGCCTCTTTTCCTATGCTTTACATGCAATTCCAGTCTACCTCCTGAAATCGGTTTCCTGCAATTCTGCCCCGCTTTCAAGTCCTCTTGGCAGCCTTACTTCAATATATTTTTGGACGATAGCTGTCATTTATAACTCTGCAGTTTTGTGAATTACAGTACCCCTGAGCTCCTTTCTTCAACTCGCTTTCTTGTGAGCTGGCCGCAACACCGCAGGATTGCTTCAGGCCCTAGTGTTGTTCCGGCATGGCTCGCTGAGCCTTTGGTTATTCCCTCTTCCTGGTGGGAAATGAGAGTTAAATTTGCCCGTCCAGACACCTCCAGCTAGTCTCTCATTGGTTCTCCCTATTCCTGTTCATTTTCCGCAGAAATTGCAAACTGGGCCAAACAGGAGGTTAAAGGCACTGACTCTCCAAGTGGGGAGAGTGTTAGTAAAGCGTCTGGAATGTTGCACCCGAGTACCAGGGGATGAAAACTGAGACACATTTGAACACGTTTCCCGATCACACGGTGGATCATACTCTGGGTTCCACATGCATGTTTTAGCTGAAGGAAGAATCCCTTAAACCTGGAGAGTTGAGAACCATGGAATGGGTACCATGCAATATGACTTCAAAGGGTCTGCATTTGCTCACCGAACCTCACCAATCCTATCACTGCTGCGTTTATGCCGCTGTACACACGCTGGATTCTCTTTCGGAGACATATAAATCCATAGGTTTTAAGATTCTTACTAGTCAGGTATATTCTTAGGCGTTTAATATGGGGTGTTGAGTCCACTTCGTTGAGCAAGCAGTAGCTCTTGTCTATTACATATTTGGCTTATGGAAAGGTATCTGTGCTAATTTCAATCTCTGGTTTTATGCAGCACCCCAACTCACCTTTCCCCTTAAGCAAGCATAAGTTGGTTTTCTACATTTGAGACCCTATTCTGTTTTGTAATTCAGTTCCTGTGTAGCCAAGTTTACATTCCGTGTATTAGTGATACCTTATGATGTTTCTTTTTCTGTGTGACTTATTTCACTTAGAATCATCGTACCTGAATCCACTCATTATGCTGCTACTGGCCTGATGACATAGATTTCATTGCTGAGTGATATTGCATTGTACGTAAGTACCACAACTTCTTTATCCATTTTTCGCTTTCTGCGATATTGAACTTGTACCGTAAACGAGGTTCTTGTAAACAGAGCCGTCCGAAACTTTGGGGTGGCTGTGTCTTTTTGATTTTAATTTCCCTAAGCTATAGGACCATAAGTGGAAGTGCCCTAGGCTCTCTTGCTTTGTTTTTTAGATGTTTCAGGAAACACCATACACTTCTCCAGAGTGGCTGTTGGCAATTTACATCCCGCCCATCAGCATAACAAGGCTCCCAGTTCTCCATGGCCTGTCCTGCCTTTCTGGATTTTACACTTTTTTCAGATGGCCCTTTTGACCGGGGGGCAGTGAGACTTCATTGTAGTGCAGATTTCCTTTGCAAGCTTGCTTGGTTGGCCAAAAAGGGCGTATGCGTTTTTTCCTGAATATATTCAGGAAAAAACGCATACGCCCTTTTTGGCCAAGTGCATCATTGTGGACGTTCTGCCTCTTTTCCTATGCTTTACATGCAATTCCAGTCTACCTCCTGAAATCGGTTTCCTGCAATTCTGCCCCGCTTTCAAGTCCTCTTGGCAGCCTTACTTCAATATATTTTTGGACGATAGCTGTCATTTATAACTCTGCAGGTTTGTGAATTACAGTGCCCCTGAGCTCCTTTCTTCAACTCGCTTTCTTGTGAGCTGGCCGCAACACCGCAGGATTGCTTCAGGCCCTAGTGTGGTTCCGGCATGGCTCGCTGAGCCTTTGGTTATTCCCTCTTCCTGGTGGGAAATGAGAGTTAAATTTGCCCGTCCAGACACCTCCAGCTAGTCTCTCATTGGTTCTCCCTATTCCTGTTCATTTTCCGCAGAAATTGCAAACTGGGCCAAACAGGAGGTTAAAGGCACTGACTCTCCAAGTGGGGAGAGTGTTAGTAAAGCGTCTGGAATGTTGCACCCGAGTACCAGGGGACGAAAACTGAGACACATTTGAACACGTTTCCCGATCACACGGTGGATCATACTCTGGGTTCCACATGCATGTTTTAGCTGAAGGAAGAATCCCTTAAACCTGGAGAGTTGAGAACCATGGAATGGGTACCATGCAATATGACTTCAAAGGGTCTGCATTTGCTCACCGAACCTCACCAATCCTATCACTGCTGCGTTTATGCCGCTGTACACACGCTGGATTCTCTTTCGGAGACATATAAATCCATAGGTTTTAAGATTCTTACTAGTCAGGTATATTCTTAGGCGTTTAATATGGGGTGTTGAGTCCACTTCGTTGAGCAAGCAGTAGCTCTTGTCTATTACATATTTGGCTTATGGAAAGGTATCTGTGCTAATTTCAATCTCTGGTTTTATGCAGCACCCCAACTCACCTTTCCCCTTAAGCAAGCATAAGTTGGTTTTCTACATTTGAGGCCCTATTCTGTTTTGTAATTCAGTTCCTGTGTAGCCAAGTTTACATTCCGTGTATTAGTGATACCTTATGATGTTTCTTTTTCTGTGTGACTTATTTCACTTAGAATCATCGTACCTGAATCCACTCATTATGCTGCTACTGGCCTGATGACATAGATTTCATTGCTGAGTGATATTGCATTGTACGTAAGTACCGCAACTTCTTTATCCATTTTTCGCTTTCTGCGATATTGAACTTGTACCGTAAACGAGGTTCTTGTAAACAGAGCCGTCCCAAACTTTGGGGTGGCTGTGTCTTTTTGATTTTAATTTCCCTAAGCTATAGGACCATAAGTGGAAGTGCCCTAGGCTCTCTTGCTTTGTTTTTTAGATGTTTCAGGAAACACCATACACTTCTCCAGAGTGGCTGTTGGCAATTTACATCCCGCCCATCAGCATAACAAGGCTCCCAGTTCTCCATGGCCTGTCCTGCCTTTCTGGATTTTACACTTTTTTCAGATGGCCCTTTTGACCGGGGGGCAGTGAGACTTCATTGTAGTGCAGATTTCCTTTGCAAGCTTGCTTGGTTGGCCAAAAAGGGCGTATGCGTTTTTTCCTGAATATATTCAGGAAAAAACGCATACGCCCTTTTTGGCCAAGTGCATCATTGTGGACGTTCTGCCTCTTTTCCTATGCTTTACATGCAATTCCAGTCTACCTCCTGAAATCGGTTTCCTGCAATTCTGCCCCGCTTTCAAGTCCTCTTGGCAGCCTTACTTCAATATATTTTTGGACGATAGCTGTCATTTATAACTCTGCAGGTTTGTGAATTACAGTGCCCCTGAGCTCCTTTCTTCAACTCGCTTTCTTGTGAGCTGGCCGCAACACCGCAGGATTGCTTCAGGCCCTAGTGTGGTTCCGGCATGGCTCGCTGAGCCTTTGGTTATTCCCTCTTCCTGGTGGGAAATGAGAGTTAAATTTGCCCGTCCAGACACCTCCAGCTAGTCTCTCATTGGTTCTCCCTATTCCTGTTCATTTTCCGCAGAAATTGCAAACTGGGCCAAACAGGAGGTTAAAGGCACTGACTCTCCAAGTGGGGAGAGTGTTAGTAAAGCGTCTGGAATGTTGCACCCGAGTACCAGGGGACGAAAACTGAGACACATTTGAACACGTTTCCCGATCACACGGTGGATCATACTCTGGGTTCCACATGCATGTTTTAGCTGAAGGAAGAATCCCTTAAACCTGGAGAGTTGAGAACCATGGAATGGGTACCATGCAATATGACTTCAAAGGGTCTGCATTTGCTCACCGAACCTCACCAATCCTATCACTGCTGCGTTTATGCCGCTGTACACACGCTGGATTCTCTTTCGGAGACATATAAATCCATAGGTTTTAAGATTCTTACTAGTCAGGTATATTCTTAGGCGTTTAATATGGGGTGTTGAGTCCACTTCGTTGAGCAAGCAGTAGCTCTTGTCTATTACATATTTGGCTTATGGAAAGGTATCTGTGCTAATTTCAATCTCTGGTTTTATGCAGCACCCCAACTCACCTTTCCCCTTAAGCAAGCATAAGTTGGTTTTCTACATTTGAGGCCCTATTCTGTTTTGTAATTCAGTTCCTGTGTAGCCAAGTTTACATTCCGTGTATTAGTGATACCTTATGATGTTTCTTTTTCTGTGTGACTTATTTCACTTAGAATCATCGTACCTGAATCCACTCATTATGCTGCTACTGGCCTGATGACATAGATTTCATTGCTGAGTGATATTGCATTGTACGTAAGTACCGCAACTTCTTTATCCATTTTTCGCTTTCTGCGATATTGAACTTGTACCGTAAACGAGGTTCTTGTAAACAGAGCCGTCCCAAACTTTGGGGTGGCTGTGTCTTTTTGATTTTAATTTCCCTAAGCTATAGGACCATAAGTGGAAGTGCCCTAGGCTCTCTTGCTTTGTTTTTTAGATGTTTCAGGAAACACCATACACTTCTCCAGAGTGGCTGTTGGCAATTTACATCCCGCCCATCAGCATAACAAGGCTCCCAGTTCTCCATGGCCTGTCCTGCCTTTCTGGATTTTACACTTTTTTCAGATGGCCCTTTTGACCGGGGGGCAGTGAGACTTCATTGTAGTGCAGATTTCCTTTGCAAGCTTGCTTGGTTGGCCAAAAAGGGCGTATGCGTTTTTTCCTGAATATATTCAGGAAAAAACGCATATGCCCTTTTTGGCCAAGTGCATCATTGTGGACGTTCTGCCTCTTTTCCTATGCTTTACATGCAATTCCAGTCTACCTCCTGAAATCGGTTTCCTGCAATTCTGCCCCGCTTTCAAGTCCTCTTGGCAGCCTTACTTCAATATATTTTTGGACGATAGCTGTCATTTATAACTCTGCAGGTTTGTGAATTACAGTGCCCCTGAGCTCCTTTCTTCAACTCGCTTTCTTGTGAGCTGGCCGCAACACCGCAGGATTGCTTCAGGCCCTAGTGTTGTTCCGGCATGGCTCGCTGAGCCTTTGGTTATTCCCTCTTCCTGGTGGGAAATGAGAGTTAAATTTGCCCGTCCAGACACCTCCAGCTAGTCTCTCATTGGTTCTCCCTATTTCTGTTCATTTTCCGCAGAAATTGCAAACTGGGCCAAACAGGAGGTTAAAGGCACTGACTCTCCAAGTGGGGAGAGTGTTAGTAAAGCGTCTGGAATGTTGCACCCGAGTACCAGGGGATGAAAACTGAGACACATTTGAACACGTTTCCCGATCACACGGTGGATCATACTCTGGGTTCCACATGCATGTTTTAGCTGAAGGAAGAATCCCTTAAACCTGGAGAGTTGAGAACCATGGAATGGGTACCATGCAATATGACTTCAAAGGGTCTGCATTTGCTCACCGAACCTAACCAATCCTATCACTGCTGCGTTTATGCCGCTGTACACACGCTGGATTCTCTTTCGGAGACATATAAATCCATAGGTTTTAAGATTCTTACTAGTCAGGTATATTCTTAGGCGTTTAATATGGGGTGTTGAGTCCACTTCGTTGAGCAAGCAGTAGCTCTTGTCTATTACATATTTGGCTTATGGAAAGGTATCTGTGCTAATTTCAATCTCTGGTTTTATGCAGCACCCCAACTCACCTTTCCCCTTAAGCAAGCATAAGTTGGTTTTCTACATTTGAGACCCTATTCTGTTTTGTAATTCAGTTCCTGTGTAGCCAAGTTTACATTCCGTGTATTAGTGATACCTTATGATGTTTCTTTTTCTGTGTGACTTATTTCACTTAGAATCATCGTACCTGAATCCACTCATTATGCTGCTACTGGCCTGATGACATAGATTTCATTGCTGAGTGATATTGCATTGTACGTAAGTACCACAACTTCTTTATCCATTTTTCGCTTTCTGCGATATTGAACTTGTACCGTAAACGAGGTTCTTGTAAACAGAGCCGTCCCAAACTTTGGGGTGGCTGTGTCTTTTTGATTTTAATTTCCCTAAGCTATAGGACCATAAGTGGAAGTGCCCTAGGCTCTCTTGCTTTGTTTTTTAGATGTTTCAGGAAACACCATACACTTCTCCAGAGTGGCTGTTGGCAATTTACATCCCGCCCATCAGCATAACAAGGCTCCCAGTTCTCCATGGCCTGTCCTGCCTTTCTGGATTTTACACTTTTTTCAGATGGCCCTTTTGACCGGGGGCAGTGAGACTTCATTGTAGTGCAGATTTCCTTTGCAAGCTTGCTTGGTTGGCCAAAAAGGGCGTATGCGTTTTTTCCTGAATATATTCAGGAAAAAACGCATACGCCCTTTTTGGCCAAGTGCATCATTGTGGACGTTCTGCCTCTTTTCCTATGCTTTACATGCAATTCCAGTCTACCTCCTGAAATCGGTTTCCTGCAATTCTGCCCCGCTTTCAAGTCCTCTTGGCAGCCTTACTTCAATATATTTTTGGACGATAGCTGTCATTTATAACTCTGCAGGTTTGTGAATTACAGTGCCCCTGAGCTCCTTTCTTCAACTCGCTTTCTTGTGAGCTGGCCGCAACACCGCAGGATTGCTTCAGGCCCTAGTGTGGTTCCGGCATGGCTCGCTGAGCCTTTGGTTATTCCCTCTTCCTGGTGGGAAATGAGAGTTAAATTTGCCCGTCCAGACACCTCCAGCTAGTCTCTCATTGGTTCTCCCTATTCCTGTTCATTTTCCGCAGAAATTGCAAACTGGGCCAAACAGGAGGTTAAAGGCACTGACTCTCCAAGTGGGGAGAGTGTTAGTAAAGCGTCTGGAATGTTGCACCCGAGTACCAGGGGACGAAAACTGAGACACATTTGAACACGTTTCCCGATCACACGGTGGATCATACTCTGGGTTCCACATGCATGTTTTAGCTGAAGGAAGAATTCCTTAAACCTGGAGAGTTGAGAACCATGGAATGGGTACCATGCAATATGACTTCAAAGGGTCTGCATTTGCTCACCGAACCTAACCAATCCTATCACTGCTGCATTTATGCCGCTGTACACACGCTGGATTCTCTTTCGGAGACATATAAATCCATAGGTTTTAAGATTCTTACTAGTCAGGTATATTCTTAGGCGTTTAATATGGGGTGTTGAGTCCACTTCGTTGAGCAAGCAGTAGCTCTTGTCTATTACATATTTGGCTTATGGAAAGGTATCTGTGCTAATTTCAATCTCTGGTTTTATGCAGCACCCCAACTCACCTTTCCCCTTAAGCAAGCATAAGTTGGTTTTCTACATTTGAGGCCCTATTCTGTTTTGTAATTCAGTTCCTGTGTAGCCAAGTTTACATTCCGTGTATTAGTGATACCTTATGATGTTTCTTTTTCTGTGTGACTTATTTCACTTAGAATCATCGTACCTGAATCCACTCATTATGCTGCTACTGGCCTGATGACATAGATTTCATTGCTGAGTGATATTGCATTGTACGTAAGTACCACAACTTCTTTATCCATTTTTCGCTTTCTGCGATATTGAACTTGTACCGTAAATGAGGTTCTTGTAAACAGAGCCGTCCCAAACTTTGGGGTGGCTGTGTCTTTTTGATTTTAATTTCCCTAAGCTATAGGACCATAAGTGGAAGTGCCCTAGGCTCTCTTGCTTTGTTTTTTAGATGTTTCAGGAAACACCATACACTTCTCCAGAGTGGCTGTTGGCAATTTACATCCCGCCCATCAGCATAACAAGGCTCCCAGTTCTCCATGGCCTGTCCTGCCTTTCTGGATTTTACACTTTTTTCAGATGGCCCTTTTGACCGGGGGGCAGTGAGACTTCATTGTAGTGCAGATTTCCTTTGCAAGCTTGCTTGGTTGGCCAAAAAGGGCGTATGCGTTTTTTCCTGAATATATTCAGGAAAAAACGCATACGCCCTTTTTGGCCAAGTGCATCATTGTGGACGTTCTGCCTCTTTTCCTATGCTTTACATGCAATTCCAGTCTACCTCCTGAAATCGGTTTCCTGCAATTCTGCCCCGCTTTCAAGTCCTCTTGGCAGCCTTACTTCAATATATTTTTGGACGATAGCTGTCATTTATAACTCTGCAGGTTTGTGAATTACAGTGCCCCTGAGCTCCTTTCTTCAACTCGCTTTCTTGTGAGCTGGCCGCAACACCGCAGGATTGCTTCAGGCCCTAGTGTGGTTCCGGCATGGCTCGCTGAGCCTTTGGTTATTCCCTCTTCCTGGTGGGAAATGAGAGTTAAATTTGCCCGTCCAGACACCTCCAGCTAGTCTCTCATTGGTTCTCCCTATTCCTGTTCATTTTCCGCAGAAATTGCAAACTGGGCCAAACAGGAGGTTAAAGGCACTGACTCTCCAAGTGGGGAGAGTGTTAGTAAAGCGTCTGGAATGTTGCACCCGAGTACCAGGGGACGAAAACTGAGACACATTTGAACACGTTTCCCGATCACACGGTGGATCATACTCTGGGTTCCACATGCATGTTTTAGCTGAAGGAAGAATCCCTTAAACCTGGAGAGTTGAGAACCATGGAATGGGTACCATGCAATATGACTTCAAAGGGTCTGCATTTGCTCACCGAACCTAACCAATCCTATCACTGCTGCGTTTATGCCGCTGTACACACGCTGGATTCTCTTTCGGAGACTATAAATCCATAGGTTTTAAGATTCTTACTAGTCAGGTATATTCTTAGGCGTTTAATATGGGGTGTTGAGTCCACTTCGTTGAGCAAGCAGTAGCTCTTGTCTATTACATATTTGGCTTATGGAAAGGTATCTGTGCTAATTTCAATCTCTGGTTTTATGCAGCACCCCAACTCACCTTTCCCCTTAAGCAAGCATAAGTTGGTTTTCTACATTTGAGGCCCTATTCTGTTTTGTAATTCAGTTCCTGTGTAGCCAAGTTTACATTCCGTGTATTAGTGATACCTTATGATGTTTCTTTTTCTGTGTGACTTATTTCACTTAGAATCATCGTACCTGAATCCACTCATTATGCTGCTACTGGCCTGATGACATAGATTTCATTGCTGAGTGATATTGCATTGTACGTAAGTACCGCAACTTCTTTATCCATTTTTCGCTTTCTGCGATATTGAACTTGTACCGTAAACGAGGTTCTTGTAAACAGAGCCGTCCCAAACTTTGGGGTGGCTGTGTCTTTTTGATTTTAATTTCCCTAAGCTATAGGACCATAAGTGGAAGTGCCCTAGGCTCTCTTGCTTTGTTTTTTAGATGTTTCAGGAAACACCATACACTTCTCCAGAGTGGCTGTTGGCAATTTACATCCCGCCCATCAGCATAACAAGGCTCCCAGTTCTCCATGGCCTGTCCTGCCTTTCTGGATTTTACACTTTTTTCAGATGGCCCTTTTGACCGGGGGGCAGTGAGACTTCATTGTAGTGCAGATTTCCTTTGTAAGCTTGCTTGGTTGGCCAAAAAGGGCGTATGCGTTTTTTCCTGAATATATTCAGGAAAAAACGCATACGCCCTTTTTGGCCAAGTGCATCATTGTGGACGTTCTGCCTCTTTTCCTATGCTTTACATGCAATTCCAGTCTACCTCCTGAAATCGGTTTCCTGCAATTCTGCCCCGCTTTCAAGTCCTCTTGGCAGCCTTACTTCAATATATTTTTGGACGATAGCTGTCATTTATAACTCTGCAGGTTTGTGAATTACAGTGCCCCTGAGCTCCTTTCTTCAACTCGCTTTCTTGTGAGCTGGCCGCAACACCGCAGGATTGCTTCAGGCCCTAGTGTGGTTCCGGCATGGCTCGCTGAGCCTTTGGTTATTCCCTCTTCCTGGTGGGAAATGAGAGTTAAATTTGCCCGTCCAGACACCTCCAGCTAGTCTCTCATTGGTTCTCCCTATTCCTGTTCATTTTCCGCAGAAATTGCAAACTGGGCCAAACAGGAGGTTAAAGGCACTGACTCTCCAAGTGGGGAGAGTGTTAGTAAAGCGTCTGGAATGTTGCACCCGAGTACCAGGGGACGAAAACTGAGACACATTTGAACACGTTTCCCGATCACACGGTGGATCATACTCTGGGTTCCACATGCATGTTTTAGCTGAAGGAAGAATCCCTTAAACCTGGAGAGTTGAGAACCATGGAATGGGTACCATGCAATATGACTTCAAAGGGTCTGCATTTGCTCACCGAACCTCACCAATCCTATCACTGCTGCGTTTATGCCGCTGTACACACGCTGGATTCTCTTTCGGAGACATATAAATCCATAGGTTTTAAGATTCTTACTAGTCAGGTATATTCTTAGGCGTTTAATATGGGGTGTTGAGTCCACTTCGTTGAGTAAGCAGTAGCTTTTGTCTATTACATATTTGGCTTATGGAAAGGTATCTGTGCTAATTTCAATCTCTGGTTTTATGCAGCACCCCAACTCACCTTTCCCCTTAAGCAAGCATAAGTTGGTTTTCTACATTTGAGACCCTATTCTGTTTTGTAATTCAGTTCCTGTGTAGCCAAGTTTACATTCCGTGTATTAGTGATACCTTATGATGTTTCTTTTTCTGTGTGACTTATTTCACTTAGAATCATCGTACCTGAATCCACTCATTATGCTGCTACTGGCCTGATGACATAGATTTCATTGCTGAGTGATATTGCATTGTACGTAAGTACCACAACTTCTTTATCCATTTTTCGCTTTCTGCGATATTGAACTTGTACCGTAAACGAGGTTCTTGTAAACAGAGCCGTCCCAAACTTTGGGGTGGCTGTGTCTTTTTGATTTTAATTTCCCTAAGCTATAGGACCATAAGTGGAAGTGCCCTAGGCTCTCTTGCTTTGTTTTTTAGATGTTTCAGGAAACACCATACACTTCTCCAGAGTGGCTGTTGGCAATTTACATCCCGCCCATCAGCATAACAAGGCTCCCAGTTCTCCATGGCCTGTCCTGCCTTTCTGGATTTTACACTTTTTTCAGATGGCCCTTTTGACCGGGGGGCAGTGAGACTTCATTGTAGTGCAGATTTCCTTTGCAAGCTTGCTTGGTTGGCCAAAAAGGGCGTATGCGTTTTTTCCTGAATATATTCAGGAAAAAACGCATACGCCCTTTTTGGCCAAGTGCATCATTGTGGACGTTCTGCCTCTTTTCCTATGCTTTACATGCAATTCCAGTCTACCTCCTGAAATCGGTTTCCTGCAATTCTGCCCCGCTTTCAAGTCCTCTTGGCAGCCTTACTTCAATATATTTTTGGACGATAGCTGTCATTTATAACTCTGCAGGTTTGTGAATTACAGTGCCCCTGAGCTCCTTTCTTCAACTCGCTTTCTTGTGAGCTGGCCGCAACACCGCAGGATTGCTTCAGGCCCTAGTGTGGTTCCGGCATGGCTCGCTGAGCCTTTGGTTATTCCCTCTTCCTGGTGGGAAATGAGAGTTAAATTTGCCCGTCCAGACACCTCCAGCTAGTCTCTCATTGGTTCTCCCTATTCCTGTTCATTTTCCGCAGAAATTGCAAACTGGGCCAAACAGGAGGTTAAAGGCACTGACTCTCCAAGTGGGGAGAGTGTTAGTAAAGCGTCTGGAATGTTGCACCCGAGTACCAGGGGATGAAAACTGAGACACATTTGAACACGTTTCCCGATCACACGGTGGATCATACTCTGGGTTCCACATGCATGTTTTAGCTGAAGGAAGAATCCCTTAAACCTGGAGAGTTGAGAACCATGGAATGGGTACCATGCAATATGACTTCAAAGGGTCTGCATTTGCTCACCGAACCTAACCAATCCTATCACTGCTGCGTTTATGCCGCTGTACACACGCTGGATTCTCTTTCGGAGACATATAAATCCATAGGTTTTAAGATTCTTACTAGTCAGGTATATTCTTAGGCGTTTAATATGGGGTGTTGAGTCCACTTCGTTGAGCAAGCAGTAGCTCTTGTCTATTACATATTTGGCTTATGGAAAGGTATCTGTGCTAATTTCAATCTCTGGTTTTATGCAGCACCCCAACTCACCTTTCCCCTTAAGCAAGCATAAGTTGGTTTTCTACATTTGAGGCCCTATTCTGTTTTGTAATTCAGTTCCTGTGTAGCCAAGTTTACATTCCGTGTATTAGTGATACCTTATGATGTTTCTTTTTCTGTGTGACTTATTTCACTTAGAATCATCGTACCTGAATCCACTCATTATGCTGCTACTGGCCTGATGACATAGATTTCATTGCTGAGTGATATTGCATTGTACGTAAGTACCGCAACTTCTTTATCCATTTTTCGCTTTCTGCGATATTGAACTTGTACCGTAAATGAGGTTCTTGTAAACAGAGCCGTCCCAAACTTTGGGGTGGCTGTGTCTTTTTGATTTTAATTTCCCTAAGCTATAGGACCATAAGTGGAAGTGCCCTAGGCTCTCTTGCTTTGTTTTTTAGATGTTTCAGGAAACACCATACACTTCTCCAGAGTGGCTGTTGGCAATTTACATCCCGCCCATCAGCATAACAAGGCTCCCAGTTCTCCATGGCCTGTCCTGCCTTTCTGGATTTTACACTTTTTTCAGATGGCCCTTTTGACCGGGGGGCAGTGAGACTTCATTGTAGTGCAGATTTCCTTTGCAAGCTTGCTTGGTTGGCCAAAAAGGGCGTATGCGTTTTTTCCTGAATATATTCAGGAAAAAACGCATACGCCCTTTTTGGCCAAGTGCATCATTGTGGACGTTCTGCCTCTTTTCCTATGCTTTACATGCAATTCCAGTCTACCTCCTGAAATCGGTTTCCTGCAATTCTGCCCCGCTTTCAAGTCCTCTTGGCAGCCTTACTTCAATATATTTTTGGACGATAGCTGTCATTTATAACTCTGCAGGTTTGTGAATTACAGTGCCCCTGAGCTCCTTTCTTCAACTCGCTTTCTTGTGAGCTGGCCGCAACACCGCAGGATTGCTTCAGGCCCTAGTGTGGTTCCGGCATGGCTCGCTGAGCCTTTGGTTATTCCCTCTTCCTGGTGGGAAGTGAGAGTTAAATTTGCCCGTCCAGACACCTCCAGCTAGTCTCTCATTGGTTCTCCCTATTCCTGTTCATTTTCCGCAGAAATTGCAAACTGGGCCAAACAGGAGGTTAAAGGCACTGACTCTCCAAGTGGGGAGAGTGTTAGTAAAGCGTCTGGAATGTTGCACCCGAGTACCAGGGGACGAAAACTGAGACACATTTGAACACGTTTCCCGATCACACGGTGGATCATACTCTGGGTTCCACATGCATGTTTTAGCTGAAGGAAGAATCCCTTAAACCTGGAGAGTTGAGAACCATGGAATGGGTACCATGCAATATAACTTCAAAGGGTCTGCATTTGCTCACCGAACCTAACCAATCCTATCACTGCTGCGTTTATGCCGCTGTACACACGCTGGATTCTCTTTCGGAGACATATAAATCCATAGGTTTTAAGATTCTTACTAGTCAGGTATATTCTTAGGCGTTTAATATGGGGTGTTGAGTCCACTTCGTTGAGCAAGCAGTAGCTCTTGTCTATTACATATTTGGCTTATGGAAAGGTATCTGTGCTAATTTCAATCTCTGGTTTTATGCAGCACCCCAACTCACCTTTCCCCTTAAGCAAGCATAAGTTGGTTTTCTACATTTGAGACCCTATTCTGTTTTGTAATTCAGTTCCTGTGTAGCCAAGTTTACATTCCGTGTATTAGTGATACCTTATGATGTTTCTTTTTCTGTGTGACTTATTTCACTTAGAATCATCGTACCTGAATCCACTCATTATGCTGCTACTGGCCTGATGACATAGATTTCATTGCTGAGTGATATTGCATTGTACGTAAGTACCGCAACTTCTTTATCCATTTTTCGCTTTCTGTGATATTGAACTTGTACCGTAAACGAGGTTCTTGTAAACAGAGCCGTCCCAAACTTTGGGGTGGCTGTGTCTTTTTGATTTTAATTTCCCTAAGCTATAGGACCATAAGTGGAAGTGCCCTAGGCTCTCTTGCTTTGTTTTTTAGATGTTTCAGGAAACACCATACACTTCTCCAGAGTGGCTGTTGGCAATTTACATCCCGCCCATCAGCATAACAAGGCTCCCAGTTCTCCATGGCCTGTCCTGCCTTTCTGGATTTTACACTTTTTTCAGATGGCCCTTTTGACCGGGGGGCAGTGAGACTTCATTGTAGTGCAGATTTCCTTTGCAAGCTTGCTTGGTTGGCCAAAAAGGGCGTATGCGTTTTTTCCTGAATATATTCAGGAAAAAACGCATACGCCCTTTTTGGCCAAGTGCATCATTGTGGACGTTCTGCCTCTTTTCCTATGCTTTACATGCAATTCCAGTCTACCTCCTGAAATCGGTTTCCTGCAATTCTGCCCCGCTTTCAAGTCCTCTTGGCAGCCTTACTTCAATATATTTTTGGACGATAGCTGTCATTTATAACTCTGCAGGTTTGTGAATTACAGTGCCCCTGAGCTCCTTTCTTCAACTCGCTTTCTTGTGAGCTGGCCGCAACACCGCAGGATTGCTTCAGGCCCTAGTGTGGTTCCGGCATGGCTCGCTGAGCCTTTGGTTATTCCCTCTTCCTGGTGGGAAATGAGAGTTAAATTTGCCCGTCCAGACACCTCCAGCTAGTCTCTCATTGGTTCTCCCTATTCCTGTTCATTTTCCGCAGAAATTGCAAACTGGGCCAAACAGGAGGTTAAAGGCACTGACTCTCCAAGTGGGGAGAGTGTTAGTAAAGCGTCTGGAATGTTGCACCCGAGTACCAGGGGACGAAAACTGAGACACATTTGAACACGTTTCCCGATCACACGGTGGATCATACTCTGGGTTCCACATGCATGTTTTAGCTGAAGGAAGAATCCCTTAAACCTGGAGAGTTGAGAACCATGGAATGGGTACCATGCAATATGACTTCAAAGGGTCTGCATTTGCTCACCGAACCTAACCAATCCTATCACTGCTGCGTTTATGCCGCTGTACACACGCTGGATTCTCTTTCGGAGACTATAAATCCATAGGTTTTAAGATTCTTACTAGTCAGGTATATTCTTAGGCGTTTAATATGGGGTGTTGAGTCCACTTCGTTGAGCAAGCAGTAGCTCTTGTCTATTACATATTTGGCTTATGGAAAGGTATCTGTGCTAATTTCAATCTCTGGTTTTATGCAGCACCCCAACTCACCTTTCCCCTTAAGCAAGCATAAGTTGGTTTTCTACATTTGAGGCCCTATTCTGTTTTGTAATTCAGTTCCTGTGTAGCCAAGTTTACATTCCGTGTATTAGTGATACCTTATGATGTTTCTTTTTCTGTGTGACTTATTTCACTTAGAATCATCGTACCTGAATCCACTCATTATGCTGCTACTGGCCTGATGACATAGATTTCATTGCTGAGTGATATTGCATTGTACGTAAGTACCACAACTTCTTTATCCATTTTTCGCTTTCTGCGATATTGAACTTGTACCGTAAACGAGGTTCTTGTAAACAGAGCCGTCCCAAACTTTGGGGTGGCTGTGTCTTTTTGATTTTAATTTCCCTAAGCTATAGGACCATAAGTGGAAGTGCCGTAGGCTCTCTTGCTTTGTTTTTTAGATGTTTCAGGAAACACCATACACTTCTCCAGAGTGGCTGTTGGCAATTTACATCCCGCCCATCAGCATAACAAGGCTCCCAGTTCTCCATGGCCTGTCCTGCCTTTCTGGATTTTACACTTTTTTCAGATGGCCCTTTTGACCGGGGGGGCAGTGAGACTTCATTGTAGTGCAGATTTCCTTTGCAAGCTTGCTTGGTTGGCCAAAAAGGGCGTATGCGTTTTTTCCTGAATATATTCAGGAAAAAACGCATACGCCCTTTTTGGCCAAGTGCATCATTGTGGACGTTCTGCCTCTTTTCCTATGCTTTACATGCAATTCCAGTCTACCTCCTGAAATCGGTTTCCTGCAATTCTGCCCCGCTTTCAAGTCCTCTTGGCAGCCTTACTTCAATATATTTTTGGACGATAGCTGTCATTTATAACTCTGCAGGTTTGTGAATTACAGTGCCCCTGAGCTCCTTTCTTCAACTCGCTTTCTTGTGAGCTGGCCGCAACACCGCAGGATTGCTTCAGGCCCTAGTGTGGTTCCGGCATGGCTCGCTGAGCCTTTGGTTATTCCCTCTTCCTGGTGGGAAGTGAGAGTTAAATTTGCCCGTCCAGACACCTCCAGCTAGTCTCTCATTGGTTCTCCCTATTCCTGTTCATTTTCCGCAGAAATTGCAAACTGGGCCAAACAGGAGGTTAAAGGCACTGACTCTCCAAGTGGGGAGAGTGTTAGTAAAGCGTCTGGAATGTTGCACCCGAGTACCAGGGGACGAAAACTGAGACACATTTGAACACGTTTCCCGATCACACGGTGGATCATACTCTGGGTTCCACATGCATGTTTTAGCTGAAGGAAGAATCCCTTAAACCTGGAGAGTTGAGAACCATGGAATGGGTACCATGCAATATGACTTCAAAGGGTCTGCATTTGCTCACCGAACCTAACCAATCCTATCACTGCTGCGTTTATGCCGCTGTACACACGCTGGATTCTCTTTCGGAGACATATAAATCCATAGGTTTTAAGATTCTTACTAGTCAGGTATATTCTTAGGTGTTTAATATGGGGTGTTGAGTCCACTTCGTTGAGCAAGCAGTAGCTCTTGTCTATTACATATTTGGCTTATGGAAAGGTATCTGTGCTAATTTCAATCTCTGGTTTTATGCAGCACCCCAACTCACCTTTCCCCTTAAGCAAGCATAAGTTGGTTTTCTACATTTGAGACCCTATTCTGTTTTGTAATTCAGTTCCTGTGTAGCCAAGTTTACATTCCGTGTATTAGTGATACCTTATGATGTTTCTTTTTCTCTGTGACTTATTTCACTTAGAATCATCGTACCTGAATCCACTCATTATGCTGCTACTGGCCTGATGACATAGATTTCATTGCTGAGTGATATTGCATTGTACGTAAGTACCACAACTTCTTTATCCATTTTTCGCTTTCTGCGATATTGAACTTGTACCGTAAACGAGGTTCTTGTAAACAGAGCCGTCCCAAACTTTGGGGTGGCTGTGTCTTTTTGATTTTAATTTCCCTAAGCTATAGGACCATAAGTGGAAGTGCCCTAGGCTCTCTTGCTTTGTTTTTTAGATGTTTCAGGAAACACCATACACTTCTCCAGAGTGGCTGTTGGCAATTTACATCCCGCCCATCAGCATAACAAGGCTCCCAGTTCTCCATGGCCTGTCCTGCCTTTCTGGATTTTACACTTTTTTCAGATGGCCCTTTTGACCGGGGGGCAGTGAGACTTCATTGTAGTGCAGATTTCCTTTGCAAGCTTGCTTGGTTGGCCAAAAAGGGCGTATGCGTTTTTTCCTGAATATATTCAGGAAAAAACGCATACGCCCTTTTTGGCCAAGTGCATCATTGTGGACGTTCTGCCTCTTTTCCTATGCTTTACATGCAATTCCAGTCTACCTCCTTAAATCGGTTTCCTGCAATTCTGCCCCGCTTTCAAGTCCTCTTGGCAGCCTTACTTCAATATATTTTTGGACGATAGCTGTCATTTATAACTCTGCAGGTTTGTGAATTACAGTGCCCCTGAGCTCCTTTCTTCAACTCGCTTTCTTGTGAGCTGGCCGCAACACCGCAGGATTGCTTCAGGCCCTAGTGTGGTTCCGGCATGGCTCGCTGAGCCTTTGGTTATTCCCTCTTCCTGGTGGGAAATGAGAGTTAAATTTGCCCGTCCAGACACCTCCAGCTAGTCTCTCATTGGTTCTCCCTATTCCTGTTCATTTTCCGCAGAAATTGCAAACTGGGCCAAACAGGAGGTTAAAGGCACTGACTCTCCAAGTGGGGAGAGTGTTAGTAAAGCGTCTGGAATGTTGCACCCGAGTACCAGGGGACGAAAACTGAGACACATTTGAACACGTTTCCCGATCACACGGTGGATCATACTCTGGGTTCCACATGCATGTTTTAGCTGAAGGAAGAATCCCTTAAACCTGGAGAGTTGAGAACCATGGAATGGGTACCATGCAATATGACTTCAAAGGGTCTGCATTTGCTCACCGAACCTAACCAATCCTATCACTGCTGCGTTTATGCCGCTGTACACACGCTGGATTCTCTTTCGGAGACATATAAATCCATAGGTTTTAAGATTCTTACTAGTCAGGTATATTCTTAGGCGTTTAATATGGGGTGTTGAGTCCACTTCGTTGAGCAAGCAGTAGCTCTTGTCTATTACATATTTGGCTTATGGAAAGGTATCTGTGCTAATTTCAATCTCTGGTTTTATGCAGCACCCCAACTCACCTTTCCCCTTAAGCAAGCATAAGTTGGTTTTCTACATTTGAGGCCCTATTCTGTTTTGTAATTCAGTTCCTGTGTAGCCAAGTTTACATTCCGTGTATTAGTGATACCTTATGATGTTTCTTTTTCTGTGTGACTTATTTCACTTAGAATCATCGTACCTGAATCCACTCATTATGCTGCTACTGGCCTGATGACATAGATTTCATTGCTGAGTGATATTGCATTGTACGTAAGTACCACAACTTCTTTATCCATTTTTCGCTTTCTGCGATATTGAACTTGTACCGTAAACGAGGTTCTTGTAAACAGAGCCGTCCCAAACTTTGGGGTGGCTGTGTCTTTTTGATTTTAATTTCCCTAAGCTATAGGACCATAAGTGGAAGTGCCCTAGGCTCTCTTGCTTTGTTTTTTAGATGTTTCAGGAAACACCATACACTTCTCCAGAGTGGCTGTTGGCAATTTACATCCCGCCCATCAGCATAACAAGGCTCCCAGTTCTCCATGGCCTGTCCTGCCTTTCTGGATTTTACACTTTTTTCAGATGGCCCTTTTGACCGGGGGGCAGTGAGACTTCATTGTAGTGCAGATTTCCTTTGCAAGCTTGCTTGGTTGGCCAAAAAGGGCGTATGTGTTTTTTCCTGAATATATTCAGGAAAAAACGCATACGCCCTTTTTGGCCAAGTGCATCATTGTGGACGTTCTGCCTCTTTTCCTATGCTTTACATGCAATTCCAGTCTACCTCCTGAAATCGGTTTCCTGCAATTCTGCCCCGCTTTCAAGTCCTCTTGGCAGCCTTACTTCAATATATTTTTGGACGATAGCTGTCATTTATAACTCTGCAGGTTTGTGAATTACAGGGCCCCTGAGCTCCTTTCTTCAACTCGCTTTCTTGTGAGCTGGCCGCAACACCGCAGGATTGCTTCAGGCCCTAGTGTGGTTCCGGCATGGCTCGCTGAGCCTTTGGTTATTCCCTCTTCCTGGTGGGAAATGAGAGTTAAATTTGCCCGTCCAGACAGCTCCAGCTAGTCTCTCATTGGTTCTCCCTATTCCTGTTCATTTTCCGCAGAAATTGCAAACTGGGCCAAACAGGAGGTTAAAGGCACTGACTCTCCAAGTGGGGAGAGTGTTAGTAAAGCGTCTGGAATGTTGCACCCGAGTACCAGGGGACGAAAACTGAGACACATTTGAACACGTTTCCCGATCACACGGTGGATCATACTCTGGGTTCCACATGCATGTTTTAGCTGAAGGAAGAATCCCTTAAACCTGGAGAGTTGAGAACCATGGAATGGGTACCATGCAATATGACTTCAAAGGGTCTGCATTTGCTCACCGAACCTAACCAATCCTATCACTGCTGCGTTTATGCCGCTGTACACACGCTGGATTCTCTTTCGGAGACATATAAATCCATAGGTTTTAAGATTCTTACTAGTCAGGTATATTCTTAGGCGTTTAATATGGGGTGTTGAGTCCACTTCGTTGAGCAAGCAGTAGCTCTTGTCTATTACATATTTGGCTTATGGAAAGGTATCTGTGCTAATTTCAATCTCTGGTTTTATGCAGCACCCCAACTCACCTTTCCCCTTAAGCAAGCATAAGTTGGTTTTCTACATTTGAGGCCCTATTCTGTTTTGTAATTCAGTTCCTGTGTAGCCAAGTTTACATTCCGTGTATTAGTGATACCTTATGATGTTTCTTTTTCTCTGTGACTTATTTCACTTAGAATCATCGTACCTGAATCCACTCATTATGCTGCTACTGGCCTGATGACATAGATTTCATTGCTGAGTGATATTGCATTGTACGTAAGTACCACAACTTCTTTATCCATTTTTCGCTTTCTGCGATATTGAACTTGTACCGTAAACGAGGTTCTTGTAAACAGAGCCGTCCCAAACTTTGGGGTGGCTGTGTCTTTTTGATTTTAATTTCCCTAAGCTATAGGACCATAAGTGGAAGTGCCCTAGGCTCTCTTGCTTTGTTTTTTAGATGTTTCAGGAAACACCATACACTTCTCCAGAGTGGCTGTTGGCAATTTACAACCCGCCCATCAGCATAACAAGGCTCCCAGTTCTCCATGGCCTGTCCTGCCTTTCTGGATTTTACACTTTTTTCAGATGGCCCTTTTGACCGGGGGGCAGTGAGACTTCATTGTAGTGCAGATTTCCTTTGCAAGCTTGCTTGGTTGGCCAAAAAGGGCGTATGCGTTTTTTCCTGAATATATTCAGGAAAAAACGCATACGCCCTTTTTGGCCAAGTGCATCATTGTGGACGTTCTGCCTCTTTTCCTATGCTTTACATGCAATTCCAGTCTACCTCCTGAAATCGGTTTCCTGCAATTCTGCCCCGCTTTCAAGTCCTCTTGGCAGCCTTACTTCAATATATTTTTGGACGATAGCTGTCATTTATAACTCTGCAGGTTTGTGAATTACAGTGCCCCTGAGCTCCTTTCTTCAACTCGCTTTCTTGTGAGCTGGCCGCAACACCGCAGGATTGCTTCAGGCCCTAGTGTGGTTCCGGCATGGCTCGCTGAGCCTTTGGTTATTCCCTCTTCCTGGTGGGAAGTGAGAGTTAAATTTGCCCGTCCAGACAGCTCCAGCTAGTCTCTCATTGGTTCTCCCTATTCCTGTTCATTTTCCGCAGAAATTGCAAACTGGGCCAAACAGGAGGTTAAAGGCACTGACTCTCCAAGTGGGGAGAGTGTTAGTAAAGCGTCTGGAATGTTGCACCCGAGTACCAGGGGACGAAAACTGAGACACATTTGAACACGTTTCCCGATCACACGGTGGATCATACTCTGGGTTCCACATGCATGTTTTAGCTGAAGGAAGAATCCCTTAAACCTGGAGAGTTGAGAACCATGGAATGGGTACCATGCAATATGACTTCAAAGGGTCTGCATTTGCTCACCGAACCTAACCAATCCTATCACTGCTGCGTTTATGCCGCTGTACACACGCTGGATTCTCTTTCGGAGACATATAAATCCATAGGTTTTAAGATTCTTACTAGTCAGGTATATTCTTAGGCGTTTAATATGGGGTGTTGAGTCCACTTCGTTGAGCAAGCAGTAGCTCTTGTCTATTACATATTTGGCTTATGGAAAGGTATCTGTGCTAATTTCAATCTCTGGTTTTATGCAGCACCCCAACTCACCTTTCCCCTTAAGCAAGCATAAGTTGGTTTTCTACATTTGAGACCCTATTCTGTTTTGTAATTCAGTTCCTGTGTAGCCAAGTTTACATTCCGTGTATTAGTGATACCTTATGATGTTTCTTTTTCTGTGTGACTTATTTCACTTAGAATCATCGTACCTGAATCCACTCATTATGCTGCTACTGGCCTGATGACATAGATTTCATTGCTGAGTGATATTGCATTGTACGTAAGTACCGCAACTTTTTTATCCATTTTTCGCTTTCTGTGATATTGAACTTGTACCGTAAACGAGGTTCTTGTAAACAGAGCCGTCCCAAACTTTGGGGTGGCTGTGTCTTTTTGATTTTAATTTCCCTAAGCTATAGGACCATAAGTGGAAGTGCCCTAGGCTCTCTTGCTTTGTTTTTTAGATGTTTCAGGAAACACCATACACTTCTCCAGAGTGGCTGTTGGCAATTTACATCCCGCCCATCAGCATAACAAGGCTCCCAGTTCTCCATGGCCTGTCCTGCCTTTCTGGATTTTACACTTTTTTCAGATGGCCCTTTTGACCGGGGGGCAGTGAGACTTCATTGTAGTGCAGATTTCCTTTGCAAGCTTGCTTGGTTGGCCAAAAAGGGCGTATGCGTTTTTTCCTGAATATATTCAGGAAAAAACGCATACGCCCTTTTTGGCCAAGTGCATCATTGTGGACGTTCTGCCTCTTTTCCTATGCTTTACATGCAATTCCAGTCTACCTCCTGAAATCGGTTTCCTGCAATTCTGCCCCGCTTTCAAGTCCTCTTGGCAGCCTTACTTCAATATATTTTTGGACGATAGCTGTCATTTATAACTCTGCAGGTTTGTGAATTACAGTGCCCCTGAGCTCCTTTCTTCAACTCGCTTTCTTGTGAGCTGGCCGCAACACCGCAGGATTGCTTCAGGCCCTAGTGTGGTTCCGGCATGGCTCGCTGAGCCTTTGGTTATTCCCTCTTCCTGGTGGGAAATGAGAGTTAAATTTGCCCGTCCAGACACCTCCAGCTAGTCTCTCATTGGTTCTCCCTATTCCTGTTCATTTTCCGCAGAAATTGCAAACTGGGCCAAACAGGAGGTTAAAGGCACTGACTCTCCAAGTGGGGAGAGTGTTAGTAAAGCGTCTGGAATGTTGCACCCGAGTACCAGGGGACGAAAACTGAGACACATTTGAACACGTTTCCCGATCACACGGTGGATCATACTCTGGGTTCCACATGCATGTTTTAGCTGAAGGAAGAATCCCTTAAACCTGGAGAGTTGAGAACCATGGAATGGGTACCATGCAATATGACTTCAAAGGGTCTGCATTTGCTCACCGAACCTAACCAATCCTATCACTGCTGCGTTTATGCCGCTGTACACACGCTGGATTCTCTTTCGGAGACTATAAATCCATAGGTTTTAAGATTCTTACTAGTCAGGTATATTCTTAGGCGTTTAATATGGGGTGTTGAGTCCACTTCGTTGAGCAAGCAGTAGCTCTTGTCTATTACATATTTGGCTTATGGAAAGGTATCTGTGCTAATTTCAATCTCTGGTTTTATGCAGCACCCCAACTCACCTTTCCCCTTAAGCAAGCATAAGTTGGTTTTCTACATTTGAGGCCCTATTCTGTTTTGTAATTCAGTTCCTGTGTAGCCAAGTTTACATTCCGTGTATTAGTGATACCTTATGATGTTTCTTTTTCTGTGTGACTTATTTCACTTAGAATCATCGTACCTGAATCCACTCATTATGCTGCTACTGGCCTGATGACATAGATTTCATTGCTGAGTGATATTGCATTGTACGTAAGTACCGCAACTTCTTTATCCATTTTTCGCTTTCAGCGATATTGAACTTGTACCGTAAACGAGGTTCTTGTAAACAGAGCCGTCCCAAACTTTGGGGTGGCTGTGTCTTTTTGATTTTAATTTCCCTAAGCTATAGGACCATAAGTGGAAGTGCCGTAGGCTCTCTTGCTTTGTTTTTTAGATGTTTCAGGAAACACCATACACTTCTCCAGAGTGGCTGTTGGCAATTTACATCCCGCCCATCAGCATAACAAGGCTCCCAGTTCTCCATGGCCTGTCCTGCCTTTCTGGATTTTACACTTTTTTCAGATGGCCCTTTTGACCGGGGGGGCAGTGAGACTTCATTGTAGTGCAGATTTCCTTTGCAAGCTTGCTTGGTTGGCCAAAAAGGGCGTATGCGTTTTTTCCTGAATATATTCAGGAAAAAACGCATACGCCCTTTTTGGCCAAGTGCATCATTGTGGACGTTCTGCCTCTTTTCCTATGCTTTACATGCAATTCCAGTCTACCTCCTGAAATCGGTTTCCTGCAATTCTGCCCCGCTTTCAAGTCCTCTTGGCAGCCTTACTTCAATATATTTTTGGACGATAGCTGTCATTTATAACTCTGCAGGTTTGTGAATTACAGTGCCCCTGAGCTCCTTTCTTCAACTCGCTTTCTTGTGAGCTGGCCGCAACACCGCAGGATTGCTTCAGGCCCTAGTGTGGTTCCGGCATGGCTCGCTGAGCCTTTGGTTATTCCCTCTTCCTGGTGGGAAGTGAGAGTTAAATTTGCCCGTCCAGACACCTCCAGCTAGTCTCTCATTGGTTCTCCCTATTCCTGTTCATTTTCCGCAGAAATTGCAAACTGGGCCAAACAGGAGGTTAAAGGCACTGACTCTCCAAGTGGGGAGAGTGTTAGTAAAGCGTCTGGAATGTTGCACCCGAGTACCAGGGGACGAAAACTGAGACACATTTGAACACGTTTCCCGATCACACGGTGGATCATACTCTGGGTTCCACATGCATGTTTTAGCTGAAGGAAGAATCCCTTAAACCTGGAGAGTTGAGAACCATGGAATGGGTACCATGCAATATGACTTCAAAGGGTCTGCATTTGCTCACCGAACCTAACCAATCCTATCACTGCTGCGTTTATGCCGCTGTACACACGCTGGATTCTCTTTCGGAGACATATAAATCCATAGGTTTTAAGATTCTTACTAGTCAGGTATATTCTTAGGTGTTTAATATGGGGTGTTGAGTCCACTTCGTTGAGCAAGCAGTAGCTCTTGTCTATTACATATTTGGCTTATGGAAAGGTATCTGTGCTAATTTCAATCTCTGGTTTTATGCAGCACCCCAACTCACCTTTCCCCTTAAGCAAGCATAAGTTGGTTTTCTACATTTGAGACCCTATTCTGTTTTGTAATTCAGTTCCTGTGTAGCCAAGTTTACATTCCGTGTATTAGTGATACCTTATGATGTTTCTTTTTCTCTGTGACTTATTTCACTTAGAATCATCGTACCTGAATCCACTCATTATGCTGCTACTGGCCTGATGACATAGATTTCATTGCTGAGTGATATTGCATTGTACGTAAGTACCACAACTTCTTTATCCATTTTTCGCTTTCTGCGATATTGAACTTGTACCGTAAACGAGGTTCTTGTAAACAGAGCCGTCCCAAACTTTGGGGTGGCTGTGTCTTTTTGATTTTAATTTCCCTAAGCTATAGGACCATAAGTGGAAGTGCCCTAGGCTCTCTTGCTTTGTTTTTTAGATGTTTCAGGAAACACCATACACTTCTCCAGAGTGGCTGTTGGCAATTTACATCCCGCCCATCAGCATAACAAGGCTCCCAGTTCTCCATGGCCTGTCCTGCCTTTCTGGATTTTACACTTTTTTCAGATGGCCCTTTTGACCGGGGGGCAGTGAGACTTCATTGTAGTGCAGATTTCCTTTGCAAGCTTGCTTGGTTGGCCAAAAAGGGCGTATGCGTTTTTTCCTGAATATATTCAGGAAAAAACGCATACGCCCTTTTTGGCCAAGTGCATCATTGTGGACGTTCTGCCTCTTTTCCTATGCTTTACATGCAATTCCAGTCTACCTCCTTAAATCGGTTTCCTGCAATTCTGCCCCGCTTTCAAGTCCTCTTGGCAGCCTTACTTCAATATATTTTTGGACGATAGCTGTCATTTATAACTCTGCAGGTTTGTGAATTACAGTGCCCCTGAGCTCCTTTCTTCAACTCGCTTTCTTGTGAGCTGGCCGCAACACCGCAGGATTGCTTCAGGCCCTAGTGTGGTTCCGGCATGGCTCGCTGAGCCTTTGGTTATTCCCTCTTCCTGGTGGGAAATGAGAGTTAAATTTGCCCGTCCAGACACCTCCAGCTAGTCTCTCATTGGTTCTCCCTATTCCTGTTCATTTTCCGCAGAAATTGCAAACTGGGCCAAACAGGAGGTTAAAGGCACTGACTCTCCAAGTGGGGAGAGTGTTAGTAAAGCGTCTGGAATGTTGCACCCGAGTACCAGGGGACGAAAACTGAGACACATTTGAACACGTTTCCCGATCACACGGTGGATCATACTCTGGGTTCCACATGCATGTTTTAGCTGAAGGAAGAATCCCTTAAACCTGGAGAGTTGAGAACCATGGAATGGGTACCATGCAATATGACTTCAAAGGGTCTGCATTTGCTCACCGAACCTAACCAATCCTATCACTGCTGCGTTTATGCCGCTGTACACACGCTGGATTCTCTTTCGGAGACATATAAATCCATAGGTTTTAAGATTCTTACTAGTCAGGTATATTCTTAGGCGTTTAATATGGGGTGTTGAGTCCACTTCGTTGAGCAAGCAGTAGCTCTTGTCTATTACATATTTGGCTTATGGAAAGGTATCTGTGCTAATTTCAATCTCTGGTTTTATGCAGCACCCCAACTCACCTTTCCCCTTAAGCAAGCATAAGTTGGTTTTCTACATTTGAGGCCCTATTCTGTTTTGTAATTCAGTTCCTGTGTAGCCAAGTTTACATTCCGTGTATTAGTGATACCTTATGATGTTTCTTTTTCTGTGTGACTTATTTCACTTAGAATCATCGTACCTGAATCCACTCATTATGCTGCTACTGGCCTGATGACATAGATTTCATTGCTGAGTGATATTGCATTGTACGTAAGTACCACAACTTCTTTATCCATTTTTCGCTTTCTGCGATATTGAACTTGTACCGTAAACGAGGTTCTTGTAAACAGAGCCGTCCCAAACTTTGGGGTGGCTGTGTCTTTTTGATTTTAATTTCCCTAAGCTATAGGACCATAAGTGGAAGTGCCCTAGGCTCTCTTGCTTTGTTTTTTAGATGTTTCAGGAAACACCATACACTTCTCCAGAGTGGCTGTTGGCAATTTACATCCCGCCCATCAGCATAACAAGGCTCCCAGTTCTCCATGGCCTGTCCTGCCTTTCTGGATTTTACACTTTTTTCAGATGGCCCTTTTGACCGGGGGGCAGTGAGACTTCATTGTAGTGCAGATTTCCTTTGCAAGCTTGCTTGGTTGGCCAAAAAGGGCGTATGTGTTTTTTCCTGAATATATTCAGGAAAAAACGCATACGCCCTTTTTGGCCAAGTGCATCATTGTGGACGTTCTGCCTCTTTTCCTATGCTTTACATGCAATTCCAGTCTACCTCCTGAAATCGGTTTCCTGCAATTCTGCCCCGCTTTCAAGTCCTCTTGGCAGCCTTACTTCAATATATTTTTGGACGATAGCTGTCATTTATAACTCTGCAGGTTTGTGAATTACAGTGCCCCTGAGCTCCTTTCTTCAACTCGCTTTCTTGTGAGCTGGCCGCAACACCGCAGGATTGCTTCAGGCCCTAGTGTGGTTCCGGCATGGCTCGCTGAGCCTTTGGTTATTCCCTCTTCCTGGTGGGAAATGAGAGTTAAATTTGCCCGTCCAGACACCTCCAGCTAGTCTCTCATTGGTTCTCCCTATTCCTGTTCATTTTCCGCAGAAATTGCAAACTGGGCCAAACAGGAGGTTAAAGGCACTGACTCTCCAAGTGGGGAGAGTGTTAGTAAAGCGTCTGGAATGTTGCACCCGAGTACCAGGGGACGAAAACTGAGACACATTTGAACACGTTTCCCGATCACACGGTGGATCATACTCTGGGTTCCACATGCATGTTTTAGCTGAAGGAAGAATCCCTTAAACCTGGAGAGTTGAGAACCATGGAATGGGTACCATGCAATATGACTTCAAAGGGTCTGCATTTGCTCACCGAACCTAACCAATCCTATCACTGCTGCGTTTATGCCGCTGTACACACGCTGGATTCTCTTTCGGAGACTATAAATCCATAGGTTTTAAGATTCTTACTAGTCAGGTATATTCTTAGGCGTTTAATATGGGGTGTTGAGTCCACTTCGTTGAGCAAGCAGTAGCTCTTGTCTATTACATATTTGGCTTATGGAAAGGTATCTGTGCTAATTTCAATCTCTGGTTTTATGCAGCACCCCAACTCACCTTTCCCCTTAAGCAAGCATAAGTTGGTTTTCTACATTTGAGGCCCTATTCTGTTTTGTAATTCAGTTCCTGTGTAGCCAAGTTTACATTCCGTGTATTAGTGATACCTTATGATGTTTCTTTTTCTGTGTGACTTATTTCACTTAGAATCATCGTACCTGAATCCACTCATTATGCTGCTACTGGCCTGATGACATAGATTTCATTGCTGAGTGATATTGCATTGTACGTAAGTACCGCAACTTCTTTATCCATTTTTCGCTTTCAGCGATATTGAACTTGTACCGTAAACGAGGTTCTTGTAAACAGAGCCGTCCCAAACTTTGGGGTGGCTGTGTCTTTTTGATTTTAATTTCCCTAAGCTATAGGACCATAAGTGGAAGTGCCGTAGGCTCTCTTGCTTTGTTTTTTAGATGTTTCAGGAAACACCATACACTTCTCCAGAGTGGCTGTTGGCAATTTACATCCCGCCCATCAGCATAACAAGGCTCCCAGTTCTCCATGGCCTGTCCTGCCTTTCTGGATTTTACACTTTTTTCAGATGGCCCTTTTGACCGGGGGGGCAGTGAGACTTCATTGTAGTGCAGATTTCCTTTGCAAGCTTGCTTGGTTGGCCAAAAAGGGCGTATGCGTTTTTTCCTGAATATATTCAGGAAAAAACGCATACGCCCTTTTTGGCCAAGTGCATCATTGTGGACGTTCTGCCTCTTTTCCTATGCTTTACATGCAATTCCAGTCTACCTCCTGAAATCGGTTTCCTGCAATTCTGCCCCGCTTTCAAGTCCTCTTGGCAGCCTTACTTCAATATATTTTTGGACGATAGCTGTCATTTATAACTCTGCAGGTTTGTGAATTACAGTGCCCCTGAGCTCCTTTCTTCAACTCGCTTTCTTGTGAGCTGGCCGCAACACCGCAGGATTGCTTCAGGCCCTAGTGTGGTTCCGGCATGGCTCGCTGAGCCTTTGGTTATTCCCTCTTCCTGGTGGGAAGTGAGAGTTAAATTTGCCCGTCCAGACACCTCCAGCTAGTCTCTCATTGGTTCTCCCTATTCCTGTTCATTTTCCGCAGAAATTGCAAACTGGGCCAAACAGGAGGTTAAAGGCACTGACTCTCCAAGTGGGGAGAGTGTTAGTAAAGCGTCTGGAATGTTGCACCCGAGTACCAGGGGACGAAAACTGAGACACATTTGAACACGTTTCCCGATCACACGGTGGATCATACTCTGGGTTCCACATGCATGTTTTAGCTGAAGGAAGAATCCCTTAAACCTGGAGAGTTGAGAACCATGGAATGGGTACCATGCAATATGACTTCAAAGGGTCTGCATTTGCTCACCGAACCTAACCAATCCTATCACTGCTGCGTTTATGCCGCTGTACACACGCTGGATTCTCTTTCGGAGACATATAAATCCATAGGTTTTAAGATTCTTACTAGTCAGGTATATTCTTAGGTGTTTAATATGGGGTGTTGAGTCCACTTCGTTGAGCAAGCAGTAGCTCTTGTCTATTACATATTTGGCTTATGGAAAGGTATCTGTGCTAATTTCAATCTCTGGTTTTATGCAGCACCCCAACTCACCTTTCCCCTTAAGCAAGCATAAGTTGGTTTTCTACATTTGAGACCCTATTCTGTTTTGTAATTCAGTTCCTGTGTAGCCAAGTTTACATTCCGTGTATTAGTGATACCTTATGATGTTTCTTTTTCTCTGTGACTTATTTCACTTAGAATCATCGTACCTGAATCCACTCATTATGCTGCTACTGGCCTGATGACATAGATTTCATTGCTGAGTGATATTGCATTGTACGTAAGTACCACAACTTCTTTATCCATTTTTCGCTTTCTGCGATATTGAACTTGTACCGTAAACGAGGTTCTTGTAAACAGAGCCGTCCCAAACTTTGGGGTGGCTGTGTCTTTTTGATTTTAATTTCCCTAAGCTATAGGACCATAAGTGGAAGTGCCCTAGGCTCTCTTGCTTTGTTTTTTAGATGTTTCAGGAAACACCATACACTTCTCCAGAGTGGCTGTTGGCAATTTACATCCCGCCCATCAGCATAACAAGGCTCCCAGTTCTCCATGGCCTGTCCTGCCTTTCTGGATTTTACACTTTTTTCAGATGGCCCTTTTGACCGGGGGGCAGTGAGACTTCATTGTAGTGCAGATTTCCTTTGCAAGCTTGCTTGGTTGGCCAAAAAGGGCGTATGCGTTTTTTCCTGAATATATTCAGGAAAAAACGCATACGCCCTTTTTGGCCAAGTGCATCATTGTGGACGTTCTGCCTCTTTTCCTATGCTTTACATGCAATTCCAGTCTACCTCCTTAAATCGGTTTCCTGCAATTCTGCCCCGCTTTCAAGTCCTCTTGGCAGCCTTACTTCAATATATTTTTGGACGATAGCTGTCATTTATAACTCTGCAGGTTTGTGAATTACAGTGCCCCTGAGCTCCTTTCTTCAACTCGCTTTCTTGTGAGCTGGCCGCAACACCGCAGGATTGCTTCAGGCCCTAGTGTGGTTCCGGCATGGCTCGCTGAGCCTTTGGTTATTCCCTCTTCCTGGTGGGAAATGAGAGTTAAATTTGCCCGTCCAGACACCTCCAGCTAGTCTCTCATTGGTTCTCCCTATTCCTGTTCATTTTCCGCAGAAATTGCAAACTGGGCCAAACAGGAGGTTAAAGGCACTGACTCTCCAAGTGGGGAGAGTGTTAGTAAAGCGTCTGGAATGTTGCACCCGAGTACCAGGGGACGAAAACTGAGACACATTTGAACACGTTTCCCGATCACACGGTGGATCATACTCTGGGTTCCACATGCATGTTTTAGCTGAAGGAAGAATCCCTTAAACCTGGAGAGTTGAGAACCATGGAATGGGTACCATGCAATATGACTTCAAAGGGTCTGCATTTGCTCACCGAACCTAACCAATCCTATCACTGCTGCGTTTATGCCGCTGTACACACGCTGGATTCTCTTTCGGAGACATATAAATCCATAGGTTTTAAGATTCTTACTAGTCAGGTATATTCTTAGGCGTTTAATATGGGGTGTTGAGTCCACTTCGTTGAGCAAGCAGTAGCTCTTGTCTATTACATATTTGGCTTATGGAAAGGTATCTGTGCTAATTTCAATCTCTGGTTTTATGCAGCACCCCAACTCACCTTTCCCCTTAAGCAAGCATAAGTTGGTTTTCTACATTTGAGGCCCTATTCTGTTTTGTAATTCAGTTCCTGTGTAGCCAAGTTTACATTCCGTGTATTAGTGATACCTTATGATGTTTCTTTTTCTGTGTGACTTATTTCACTTAGAATCATCGTACCTGAATCCACTCATTATGCTGCTACTGGCCTGATGACATAGATTTCATTGCTGAGTGATATTGCATTGTACGTAAGTACCACAACTTCTTTATCCATTTTTCGCTTTCTGCGATATTGAACTTGTACCGTAAACGAGGTTCTTGTAAACAGAGCCGTCCCAAACTTTGGGGTGGCTGTGTCTTTTTGATTTTAATTTCCCTAAGCTATAGGACCATAAGTGGAAGTGCCCTAGGCTCTCTTGCTTTGTTTTTTAGATGTTTCAGGAAACACCATACACTTCTCCAGAGTGGCTGTTGGCAATTTACATCCCGCCCATCAGCATAACAAGGCTCCCAGTTCTCCATGGCCTGTCCTGCCTTTCTGGATTTTACACTTTTTTCAGATGGCCCTTTTGACCGGGGGGCAGTGAGACTTCATTGTAGTGCAGATTTCCTTTGCAAGCTTGCTTGGTTGGCCAAAAAGGGCGTATGTGTTTTTTCCTGAATATATTCAGGAAAAAACGCATACGCCCTTTTTGGCCAAGTGCATCATTGTGGACGTTCTGCCTCTTTTCCTATGCTTTACATGCAATTCCAGTCTACCTCCTGAAATCGGTTTCCTGCAATTCTGCCCCGCTTTCAAGTCCTCTTGGCAGCCTTACTTCAATATATTTTTGGACGATAGCTGTCATTTATAACTCTGCAGGTTTGTGAATTACAGGGCCCCTGAGCTCCTTTCTTCAACTCGCTTTCTTGTGAGCTGGCCGCAACACCGCAGGATTGCTTCAGGCCCTAGTGTGGTTCCGGCATGGCTCGCTGAGCCTTTGGTTATTCCCTCTTCCTGGTGGGAAATGAGAGTTAAATTTGCCCGTCCAGACACCTCCAGCTAGTCTCTCATTGGTTCTCCCTATTCCTGTTCATTTTCCGCAGAAATTGCAAACTGGGCCAAACAGGAGGTTAAAGGCACTGACTCTCCAAGTGGGGAGAGTGTTAGTAAAGCGTCTGGAATGTTGCACCCGAGTACCAGGGGACGAAAACTGAGACACATTTGAACACGTTTCCCGATCACACGGTGGATCATACTCTGGGTTCCACATGCATGTTTTAGCTGAAGGAAGAATCCCTTAAACCTAGAGAGTTGAGAACCATGGAATGGGTACCATGCAATATGACTTCAAAGGGTCTGCATTTGCTCACCGAACCTAACCAATCCTATCACTGCTGCGTTTATGCCGCTGTACACACGCTGGATTCTCTTTCGGAGACATATAAATCCATAGGTTTTAAGATTCTTACTAGTCAGGTATATTCTTAGGCGTTTAATATGGGGTGTTGAGTCCACTTCGTTGAGCAAGCAGTAGCTCTTGTCTATTACATATTTGGCTTATGGAAAGGTATCTGTGCTAATTTCAATCTCTGGTTTTATGCAGCACCCCAACTCACCTTTCCCCTTAAGCAAGCATAAGTTGGTTTTCTACATTTGAGGCCCTATTCTGTTTTGTAATTCAGTTCCTGTGTAGCCAAGTTTACATTCCGTGTATTAGTGATACCTTATGATGTTTCTTTTTCTCTGTGACTTATTTCACTTAGAATCATCGTACCTGAATCCACTCATTATGCTGCTACTGGCCTGATGACATAGATTTCATTGCTGAGTGATATTGCATTGTACGTAAGTACCACAACTTCTTTATCCATTTTTCGCTTTCTGCGATATTGAACTTGTACCGTAAACGAGGTTCTTGTAAACAGAGCCGTCCCAAACTTTGGGGTGGCTGTGTCTTTTTGATTTTAATTTCCCTAAGCTATAGGACCATAAGTGGAAGTGCCCTAGGCTCTCTTGCTTTGTTTTTTAGATGTTTCAGGAAACACCATACACTTCTCCAGAGTGGCTGTTGGCAATTTACAACCCGCCCATCAGCATAACAAGGCTCCCAGTTCTCCATGGCCTGTCCTGCCTTTCTGGATTTTACACTTTTTTCAGATGGCCCTTTTGACCGGGGGGCAGTGAGACTTCATTGTAGTGCAGATTTCCTTTGCAAGCTTGCTTGGTTGGCCAAAAAGGGCGTATGCGTTTTTTCCTGAATATATTCAGGAAAAAACGCATACGCCCTTTTTGGCCAAGTGCATCATTGTGGACGTTCTGCCTCTTTTCCTATGCTTTACATGCAATTCCAGTCTACCTCCTGAAATCGGTTTCCTGCAATTCTGCCCCGCTTTCAAGTCCTCTTGGCAGCCTTACTTCAATATATTTTTGGACGATAGCTGTCATTTATAACTCTGCAGGTTTGTGAATTACAGTGCCCCTGAGCTCCTTTCTTCAACTCGCTTTCTTGTGAGCTGGCCGCAACACCGCAGGATTGCTTCAGGCCCTAGTGTGGTTCCGGCATGGCTCGCTGAGCCTTTGGTTATTCCCTCTTCCTGGTGGGAAATGAGAGTTAAATTTGCCCGTCCAGACACCTCCAGCTAGTCTCTCATTGGTTCTCCCTATTCCTGTTCATTTTCCGCAGAAATTGCAAACTGGGCCAAACAGGAGGTTAAAGGCACTGACTCTCCAAGTGGGGAGAGTGTTAGTAAAGCGTCTGGAATGTTGCACCCGAGTACCAGGGGACGAAAACTGAGACACATTTGAACACGTTTCCCGATCACACGGTGGATCATACTCTGGGTTCCACATGCATGTTTTAGCTGAAGGAAGAATCCCTTAAACCTGGAGAGTTGAGAACCATGGAATGGGTACCATGCAATATGACTTCAAAGGGTCTGCATTTGCTCACCGAACCTAACCAATCCTATCACTGCTGCGTTTATGCCGCTGTACACACGCTGGATTCTCTTTCGGAGACATATAAATCCATAGGTTTTAAGATTCTTACTAGTCAGGTATATTCTTAGGCGTTTAATATGGGGTGTTGAGTCCACTTCGTTGAGCAAGCAGTAGCTCTTGTCTATTACATATTTGGCTTATGGAAAGGTATCTGTGCTAATTTCAATCTCTGGTTTTATGCAGCACCCCAACTCACCTTTCCCCTTAAGCAAGCATAAGTTGGTTTTCTACATTTGAGGCCCTATTCTGTTTTGTAATTCAGTTCCTGTGTAGCCAAGTTTACATTCCGTGTATTAGTGATACCTTATGATGTTTCTTTTTCTGTGTGACTTATTTCACTTAGAATCATCGTACCTGAATCCACTCATTATGCTGCTACTGGCCTGATGACATAGATTTCATTGCTGAGTGATATTGCATTGTACGTAAGTACCACAACTTCTTTATCCATTTTTCGCTTTCTGCGATATTGAACTTGTACCGTAAACGAGGTTCTTGTAAACAGAGCCGTCCCAAACTTTGGGGTGGCTGTGTCTTTTTGATTTTAATTTCCCTAAGCTATAGGACCATAAGTGGAAGTGCCCTAGGCTCTCTTGCTTTGTTTTTTAGATGTTTCAGGAAACACCATACACTTCTCCAGAGTGGCTGTTGGCAATTTACATCCCGCCCATCAGCATAACAAGGCTCCCAGTTCTCCATGGCCTGTCCTGCCTTTCTGGATTTTACACTTTTTTCAGATGGCCCTTTTGACCGGGGGGCAGTGAGACTTCATTGTAGTGCAGATTTCCTTTGCAAGCTTGCTTGGTTGGCCAAAAAGGGCGTATGCGTTTTTTCCTGAATATATTCAGGAAAAAACGCATACGCCCTTTTTGGCCAAGTGCATCATTGTGGACGTTCTGCCTCTTTTCCTATGCTTTACATGCAATTCCAGTCTACCTCCTGAAATCGGTTTCCTGCAATTCTGCCCCGCTTTCAAGTCCTCTTGGCAGCCTTACTTCAATATATTTTTGGACGATAGCTGTCATTTATAACTCTGCAGGTTTGTGAATTACAGTGCCCCTGAGCTCCTTTCTTCAACTCGCTTTCTTGTGAGCTGGCCGCAACACCGCAGGATTGCTTCAGGCCCTAGTGTGGTTCCGGCATGGCTCGCTGAGCCTTTGGTTATTCCCTCTTCCTGGTGGGAAATGAGAGTTAAATTTGCCCGTCCAGACACCTCCAGCTAGTCTCTCATTGGTTCTCCCTATTCCTGTTCATTTTCCGCAGAAATTGCAAACTGGGCCAAACAGGAGGTTAAAGGCACTGACTCTCCAAGTGGGGAGAGTGTTAGTAAAGCGTCTGGAATGTTGCACCCGAGTACCAGGGGACGAAAACTGAGACACATTTGAACACGTTTCCCGATCACACGGTGGATCATACTCTGGGTTCCACATGCATGTTTTAGCTGAAGGAAGAATCCCTTAAACCTGGAGAGTTGAGAACCATGGAATGGGTACCATGCAATATGACTTCAAAGGGTCTGCATTTGCTCACCGAACCTAACCAATCCTATCACTGCTGCGTTTATGCCGCTGTACACACGCTGGATTCTCTTTCGGAGACATATAAATCCATAGGTTTTAAGATTCTTACTAGTCAGGTATATTCTTAGGCGTTTAATATGGGGTGTTGAGTCCACTTCGTTGAGCAAGCAGTAGCTCTTGTCTATTACATATTTGGCTTATGGAAAGGTATCTGTGCTAATTTCAATCTCTGGTTTTATGCAGCACCCCAACTCACCTTTCCCCTTAAGCAAGCATAAGTTGGTTTTCTACATTTGAGGCCCTATTCTGTTTTGTAATTCAGTTCCTGTGTAGCCAAGTTTACATTCCGTGTATTAGTGATACCTTATGATGTTTCTTTTTCTGTGTGACTTATTTCACTTAGAATCATCGTACCTGAATCCACTCATTATGCTGCTACTGGCCTGATGACATAGATTTCATTGCTGAGTGATATTGCATTGTACGTAAGTACCACAACTTCTTTATCCATTTTTCGCTTTCTGCGATATTGAACTTGTACCGTAAACGAGGTTCTTGTAAACAGAGCCGTCCCAAACTTTGGGGTGGCTGTGTCTTTTTGATTTTAATTTCCCTAAGCTATAGGACCATAAGTGGAAGTGCCCTAGGCTCTCTTGCTTTGTTTTTTAGATGTTTCAGGAAACACCATACACTTCTCCAGAGTGGCTGTTGGCAATTTACATCCCGCCCATCAGCATAACAAGGCTCCCAGTTCTCCATGGCCTGTCCTGCCTTTCTGGATTTTACACTTTTTTCAGATGGCCCTTTTGACCGGGGGGCAGTGAGACTTCATTGTAGTGCAGATTTCCTTTGCAAGCTTGCTTGGTTGGCCAAAAAGGGCGTATGCGTTTTTTCCTGAATATATTCAGGAAAAAACGCATACGCCCTTTTTGGCCAAGTGCATCATTGTGGACGTTCTGCCTCTTTTCCTATGCTTTACATGCAATTCCAGTCTACCTCCTGAAATCGGTTTCCTGCAATTCTGCCCCGCTTTCAAGTCCTCTTGGCAGCCTTACTTCAATATATTTTTGGACGATAGCTGTCATTTATAACTCTGCAGGTTTGTGAATTACAGTGCCCCTGAGCTCCTTTCTTCAACTCGCTTTCTTGTGAGCTGGCCGCAACACCGCAGGATTGCTTCAGGCCCTAGTGTGGTTCCGGCATGGCTCGCTGAGCCTTTGGTTATTCCCTCTTCCTGGTGGGAAATGAGAGTTAAATTTGCCCGTCCAGACACCTCCAGCTAGTCTCTCATTGGTTCTCCCTATTCCTGTTCATTTTCCGCAGAAATTGCAAACTGGGCCAAACAGGAGGTTAAAGGCACTGACTCTCCAAGTGGGGAGAGTGTTAGTAAAGCGTCTGGAATGTTGCACCCGAGTACCAGGGGACGAAAACTGAGACACATTTGAACACGTTTCCCGATCACACGGTGGATCATACTCTGGGTTCCACATGCATGTTTTAGCTGAAGGAAGAATCCCTTAAACCTGGAGAGTTGAGAACCATGGAATGGGTACCATGCAATATGACTTCAAAGGGTCTGCATTTGCTCACCGAACCTAACCAATCCTATCACTGCTGCGTTTATGCCGCTGTACACACGCTGGATTCTCTTTCGGAGACATATAAATCCATAGGTTTTAAGATTCTTACTAGTCAGGTATATTCTTAGGCGTTTAATATGGGGTGTTGAGTCCACTTCGTTGAGCAAGCAGTAGCTCTTGTCTATTACATATTTGGCTTATGGAAAGGTATCTGTGCTAATTTCAATCTCTGGTTTTATGCAGCACCCCAACTCACCTTTCCCCTTAAGCAAGCATAAGTTGGTTTTCTACATTTGAGGCCCTATTCTGTTTTGTAATTCAGTTCCTGTGTAGCCAAGTTTACATTCCGTGTATTAGTGATACCTTATGATGTTTCTTTTTCTGTGTGACTTATTTCACTTAGAATCATCGTACCTGAATCCACTCATTATGCTGCTACTGGCCTGATGACATAGATTTCATTGCTGAGTGATATTGCATTGTACGTAAGTACCACAACTTCTTTATCCATTTTTCGCTTTCTGCGATATTGAACTTGTACCGTAAACGAGGTTCTTGTAAACAGAGCCGTCCCAAACTTTGGGGTGGCTGTGTCTTTTTGATTTTAATTTCCCTAAGCTATAGGACCATAAGTGGAAGTGCCCTAGGCTCTCTTGCTTTGTTTTTTAGATGTTTCAGGAAACACCATACACTTCTCCAGAGTGGCTGTTGGCAATTTACATCCCGCCCATCAGCATAACAAGGCTCCCAGTTCTCCATGGCCTGTCCTGCCTTTCTGGATTTTACACTTTTTTCAGATGGCCCTTTTGACCGGGGGGCAGTGAGACTTCATTGTAGTGCAGATTTCCTTTGCAAGCTTGCTTGGTTGGCCAAAAAGGGCGTATGCGTTTTTTCCTGAATATATTCAGGAAAAAACGCATACGCCCTTTTTGGCCAAGTGCATCATTGTGGACGTTCTGCCTCTTTTCCTATGCTTTACATGCAATTCCAGTCTACCTCCTGAAATCGGTTTCCTGCAATTCTGCCCCGCTTTCAAGTCCTCTTGGCAGCCTTACTTCAATATATTTTTGGACGATAGCTGTCATTTATAACTCTGCAGGTTTGTGAATTACAGTGCCCCTGAGCTCCTTTCTTCAACTCGCTTTCTTGTGAGCTGGCCGCAACACCGCAGGATTGCTTCAGGCCCTAGTGTGGTTCCGGCATGGCTCGCTGAGCCTTTGGTTATTCCCTCTTCCTGGTGGGAAATGAGAGTTAAATTTGCCCGTCCAGACACCTCCAGCTAGTCTCTCATTGGTTCTCCCTATTCCTGTTCATTTTCCGCAGAAATTGCAAACTGGGCCAAACAGGAGGTTAAAGGCACTGACTCTCCAAGTGGGGAGAGTGTTAGTAAAGCGTCTGGAATGTTGCACCCGAGTACCAGGGGACGAAAACTGAGACACATTTGAACACGTTTCCCGATCACACGGTGGATCATACTCTGGGTTCCACATGCATGTTTTAGCTGAAGGAAGAATCCCTTAAACCTGGAGAGTTGAGAACCATGGAATGGGTACCATGCAATATGACTTCAAAGGGTCTGCATTTGCTCACCGAACCTAACCAATCCTATCACTGCTGCGTTTATGCCGCTGTACACATGCTTGATTCTCTTTCGGAGACATATAAATCCATAGGTTTTAAGATTCTTACTAGTCAGGTATATTCTTAGGCGTTTAATATGGGGTGTTGAGTCCACTTCGTTGAGCAAGCAGTAGCTCTTGTCTATTACATATTTGACTTATGGAAAGGTATCTGTGCTAATTTCAATCTCTGGTTTTATGCAGCACCCCAACTCACCTTTCCCCTTAAGCAAGCATAAGTTGGTTTTCTACATTTGAGACCCTATTCTGTTTTGTAATTCAGTTCCTGTGTAGCCAAGTTTACATTCCGTGTATTAGTGATATATTATGATGTTTCTTTTTCTGTGTGACTTATTTCACTTAGAATCATCGTACCTGAATCCACTCATTATGCTGCTACTGGCCTGATGACATAGATTTCATTGCTGAGTGATATTGCATTGTACGTAAGTACCGCAACTTCGTTATCCATTTTTCGCTTTCTGCGATATTGAACTTGTACCGTAAACGAGGTTCTTGTAAACAGAGCCGTCCCAAACTTTGGAGTGGCTGTGTCTTTTTGATTTTAATTTCCTTAAGCTATAGGACCATAAGTGGAAGTGCCCTAGGCTCTGTTGCTTTGTTTTTAGATGTTTCAGGAAAAACCATACACTTCTCCAGAGTGGCTGTTTGCAATTTACATCCCACCCATCAGAATAAGAAGGCTCCCAGTTCTCCATGGCCTGTCCTGCCTTTCTGGATTTTACACTTTTTTCAGATGGCCCTTTTGACCGGGGGGCAGTGAGACTTCATTGTAGTGCAGATTTCCTTTGCAAGCTTGCTTGGTTGGCCAAAAAGGGCGTATGCGTTTTTTCCTGAATATATTCAGGAAAAAACGCATACGCCCTTTTTGGCCAAGTGCATCATTGTGGACGTTCTGCCTCTTTTCCTATGCTTTACATGCAATTCCAGTCTACCTCCTGAAATCGGTTTCCTGCAATTCTGCCCCGCTTTCAAGTCCTCTTGGCAGCCTTACTTCAATATATTTTTGGACGATAGCTGTCATTTATAACTCTGCAGGTTTGTGAATTACAGGGCCCCTGAGCTCCTTTCTTCAACTCGCTTTCTTGTGAGCTGGCCGCAACACCGCAGGATTGCTTCAGGCCCTAGTGTGGTTCCGGCATGGCTCGCTGAGCCTTTGGTTATTCCCTCTTCCTGGTGGGAAATGAGAGTTAAATTTGCCCGTCCAGACACCTCCAGCTTGTCTCTCATTGGTTCTCCCTATTCCTGTTCATTTTCCGCAGAAATTGCAAACTTGGCCAAACAGGAGGTTAAAGGCACTGACTCTCCAAGTGGGGAGAGTGTTAGTAAAGCGTCTGGAATGTTGCACCCGAGTACCAGGGGACGAAAACTGAGACACATTTGAACACGTTTCCCGATCACACGGTGGATCATACTCTGGGTTCCACATGCATGTTTTAGCTGAAGGAAGAATCCCTTAAACCTGGAGAGTTGAGAACCATGGAATGGGTACCATGCAATATGACTTCAAAGGGTCTGCATTTGCTCACCGAACCTAACCAATCCTATCACTGCTGCGTTTATGCCGCTGTACACACGCTGGATTCTCTTTCGGAGACATATAAATCCATAGGTTTTAAGATTCTTACTAGTCAGGTATATTCTTAGGCGTTTAATATGGGGTGTTGAGTCCACTTCGTTGAGCAAGCAGTAGCTCTTGTCTATTACATATTTGGCTTATGGAAAGGTATCTGTGCTAATTTCAATCTCTGGTTTTATGCAGCACCCCAACTCACCTTTCCCCTTAAGCAAGCATAAGTTGGTTTTCTACATTTGAGGCCCTATTCTGTTTTGTAATTCAGTTCCTGTGTAGCCAAGTTTACATTCCGTGTATTAGTGATACCTTATGATGTTTCTTTTTCTGTGTGACTTATTTCACTTAGAATCATCGTACCTGAATCCACTCATTATGCTGCTACTGGCCTGATGACATAGATTTCATTGCTGAGTGATATTGCATTGTACGTAAGTACCACAACTTCTTTATCCATTTTTCGCTTTCTGCGATATTGAACTTGTACCGTAAACGAGGTTCTTGTAAACAGAGCCGTCCCAAACTTTGGGGTGGCTGTGTCTTTTTGATTTTAATTTCCCTAAGCTATAGGACCATAAGTGGAAGTGCCCTAGGCTCTCTTGCTTTGTTTTTTAGATGTTTCAGGAAACACCATACACTTCTCCAGAGTGGCTGTTGGCAATTTACATCCCGCCCATCAGCATAACAAGGCTCCCAGTTCTCCATGGCCTGTCCTGCCTTTCTGGATTTTACACTTTTTTCAGATGGCCCTTTTGACCGGGGGGCAGTGAGACTTCATTGTAGTGCAGATTTCCTTTGCAAGCTTGCTTGGTTGGCCAAAAAGGGCGTATGCGTTTTTTCCTGAATATATTCAGGAAAAAACGCATACGCCCTTTTTGGCCAAGTGCATCATTGTGGACGTTCTGCCTCTTTTCCTATGCTTTACATGCAATTCCAGTCTACCTCCTGAAATCGGTTTCCTGCAATTCTGCCCCGCTTTCAAGTCCTCTTGGCAGCCTTACTTCAATATATTTTTGGACGATAGCTGTCATTTATAACTCTGCAGGTTTGTGAATAACAGTGCCCCTGAGCTCCTTTCTTCAACTCGCTTTCTTGTGAGCTGGCCGCAACACCGCAGGATTGCTTCAGGCCCTAGTGTGGTTCCGGCATGGCTCGCTGAGCCTTTGGTTAATTCCTCTTCCTGGTGGGAAATGAGAGTTAAATTTGCCCGTCCAGACACCTCCAGCTAGTCTCTCATTGGTTCTCCCTATTCCTGTTCATTTTCCGCAGAAATTGCAAACTGGGCCAAACAGGAGGTTAAAGGCACTGACTCTCCAAGTGGGGAGAGTGTTAGTAAAGCGTCTGGAATGTTGCACCCGAGTACCAGGGGACGAAAACTGAGACACATTTGAACACGTTTCCCGATCACACGGTGGATCATACTCTGGGTTCCACATGCATGTTTTAGCTGAAGGAAGAATCCCTTAAACCTGGAGAGTTGAGAACCATGGAATGGGTACCATGCAATATGACTTCAAAGGGTCTGCATTTGCTCACCGAACCTAACCAATCCTATCACTGCTGCGTTTATGCCGCTGTACACACGCTGGATTCTCTTTCGGAGACATATAAATCCATAGGTTTTAAGATTCTTACTAGTCAGGTATATTCTTAGGCGTTTAATATGGGGTGTTGAGTCCACTTCGTTGAGCAAGCAGTAGCTCTTGTCTATTACATATTTGGCTTATGGAAAGGTATCTGTGCTAATTTCAATCTCTGGTTTTATGCAGCACCCCAACTCACCTTTCCCCTTAAGCAAGCATAAGTTGGTTTTCTACATTTGAGACCCTATTCTGTTTTGTAATTCAGTTCCTGTGTAGCCAAGTTTACATTCCGTGTATTAGTGATACCTTATGATGTTTCTTTTTCTGTGTGACTTATTTCACTTAGAATCATCGTACCTGAATCCACTCATTATGCTGCTACTGGCCTGATGACATAGATTTCATTGCTGAGTGATATTGCATTGTACGTAAGTACCACAACTTCTTTATCCATTTTTCACTTTCTGCGATATTGAACTTGTACCGTAAACGAGGTTCTTGTAAACAGAGCCGTCCCAAACTTTGGGGTGGCTGTGTCTTTTTGATTTTAATTTCCCTAAGCTATAGGACCATAAGTGGAAGTGCCCTAGGCTCTCTTGCTTTGTTTTTTAGATGTTTCAGGAAACACCATACACTTCTCCAGAGTGGCTGTTGGCAATTTACATCCCGCCCATCAGCATAACAAGGCTCCCAGTTCTCCATGGCCTGTCCTGCCTTTCTGGATTTTACACTTTTTTCAGATGGCCCTTTTGACCGGGGGGCAGTGAGACTTCATTGTAGTGCAGATTTCCTTTGCAAGCTTGCTTGGTTGGCCAAAAAGGGCGTATGCGTTTTTTCCTGAATATATTCAGGAAAAAACGCATACGCCCTTTTTGGCCAAGTGCATCATTGTGGACGTTCTGCCTCTTTTCCTATGCTTTACATGCAATTCCAGTCTACCTCCTGAAATCGGTTTCCTGCAATTCTGCCCCGCTTTCAAGTCCTCTTGGCAGCCTTACTTCAATATATTTTTGGACGATAGCTGTCATTTATAACTCTGCAGGTTTGTGAATTACAGGGCCCCTGAGCTCCTTTCTTCAACTCGCTTTCTTGTGAGCTGGCCGCAACACCGCAGGATTGCTTCAGGCCCTAGTGTGGTTCCGGCATGGCTCGCTGAGCCTTTGGTTATTCCCTCTTCCTAGTGGGAAATGAGAGTTAAATTTGCCCGTCCAGACACCTCCAGCTAGTCTCTCATTGGTTCTCCCTATTCCTGTTCATTTTCCGCAGAAATTGCAAACTGGGCCAAACAGGAGGTTAAAGGCACTGACTCTCCAAGTGGGGAGAGTGTTAGTAAAGCGTCTGGAATGTTGCACCCGAGTACCAGGGGACGAAAACTGAGACACATTTGAACACGTTTCCCGATCACACGGTGGATCATACTCTGGGTTCCACGTGCATGTTTTAGCTGAAGGAAGAATCCCTTAAACCTGGAGAGTTGAGAACCATGGAATGGGTACCATGCAATATGACTTCAAAGGGTCTGCATTTGCTCACCGAACCTAACCAATCCTATCACTGCTGCGTTTATGCCGCTGTACACACGCTGGATTCTCTTTCGGAGACATATAAATCCATAGGTTTTAAGATTCTTACTAGTCAGGTATATTCTTAGGCGTTTAATATGGGGTGTTGAGTCCACTTCGTTGAGCAAGCAGTAGCTCTTGTCTATTACATATTTGGCTTATGGAAAGGTATCTGTGCTAATTTCAATCTCTGGTTTTATGCAGCACCCCAACTCACCTTTCCCCTTAAGCAAGCATAAGTTGGTTTTCTACATTTGAGGCCCTATTCTGTTTTGTAATTCAGTTCCTGTGTAGCCAAGTTTACATTCCGTGTATTAGTGATATATTATGATGTTTCTTTTTCTGTGTGACTTATTTCACTTAGAATCATCGTACCTGAATCCACTCATTATGCTGCTACTGGCCTGATGACATAGATTTCATTGCTGAGTGATATTGCATTGTACGTAAGTACCGCAACTTCGTTATCCATTTTTCGCTTTCTGCGATATTGAACTTGTACCGTAAACGAGGTTCTTGTAAACAGAGCCGTCCCAAACCTTGCGGTGCCTGTGTCTTTTTGATTTTAATTTCCCTAAGCTATAGGACCATAAGTGGAAGTGCCCTAGGCTCTGTTGCTTTGTTTTTTAGATGTTTCAGGAAACACCATACACTTCTCCAGAGTGGCTGTTTGCAATTTACATCCCACCCATCAGAATAAGAAGGCTCCCAGTTCTCCATGGCCTGTCCTGCCTTTCTGGATTTTACACTTTTTTCAGATGGCCCTTTTGACCGGGGGGCAGTGAGACTTCATTGTAGTGCAGATTTCCTTTGCAAGCTTGCTTGGTTGGCCAAAAAGGGCGTATGCGTTTTTTCCTGAATATATTCAGGAAAAAACGCATACGCCCTTTTTGGCCAAGTGCATCATTGTGGACGTTCTGCCTCTTTTCCTATGCTTTACATGCAATTCCAGTCTACCTCCTGAAATCGGTTTCCTGCAATTCTGCCCCGCTTTCAAGTCCTCTTGGCAACCTTACTTCAATATATTTTTGGACGATAGCTGTCATTTATAACTCTGCAGGTTTGTGAATTACAGGGCCCCTGAGCTCCTTTCTTCAACTCGCTTTCTTGTGAGCTGGCCGCAACACCGCAGGATTGCTTCAGGCCCTAGTGTGGTTCCGGCATGGCTCGCTGAGCCTTTGGTTATTCCCTCTTCCTAGTGGGAAATGAGAGTTAAATTTGCCCGTCCAGACACCTCCAGCTAGTCTCTCATTGGTTCTCCCTATTCCTGTTCATTTTCCGCAGAAATTGCAAACTGGGCCAAACAGGAGGTTAAAGGCACTGACTCTCCAAGTGGGGAGAGTGTTAGTAAAGCGTCTGGAATGTTGCACCCGAGTACCAGGGGACGAAAACTGAGACACATTTGAACACGTTTCCCGATCACACGGTGGATCATACTCTGGGTTCCACATGCATGTTTTAGCTGAAGGAAGAATCCCTTAAACCTGGAGAGTTGAGAACCATGGAATGGGTACCATGCAATATGACTTCAAAGTGTCTGCATTTGCTCACCGAACCTAACCAATCCTATCACTGCTGCGTTTATGCCGCTGTACACACGCTGGATTCTCTTTCGGAGACATATAAATCCATAGGTTTTAAGATTCTTACTAGTCAGGTATATTCTTAGGCGTTTAATATGGGGTGTTGAGTCCACTTCGTTGAGCAAGCAGTAGCTCTTGTCTATTACATATTTGGCTTATGGAAAGGTATCTGTGCTAATTTCAATCTCTGGTTTTATGCAGCACCCCAACTCACCTTTCCCCTTAAGCAAGCATAAGTTGGTTTTCTACATTTGAGGCCCTATTCTGTTTTGTAATTCAGTTCCTGTGTAGCCAAGTTTACATTCCTTGTATTAGTGATACCTTATGATGTTTCTTTTTCTGTGTGACTTATTTCACTTAGAATCATCGTACCTGAATCCACTCATTATGCTGCTACTGGCCTGATGACATAGATTTCATTGCTGAGTGATATTGCATTGTACGTAAGTACCGCAACTTCGTTATCCATTTTTCGCTTTCTGCGATATTGAACTTGTACCGTAAACGAGGTTCTTGTAAACAGAGCCATCCCAAACCTTGGGGTGACTGTGTCTTTTTGATTTTAATTTCCCTAAGCTATAGGACCATAAGTGGAAGTGCCCTAGGCTCTGTTGCTTTGTTTTTTAGATGTTTCAGGAAACACCATACACTTCTCCAGAGTGGCTGTTGGCAATTTACATCCCGCCCATCAGCATAACAAGGCTCCCAGTTCTCCATGGCCTGTCCTGCCTTTCTGGATTTTACACTTTTTTCAGATGGCCCTTTTGACCGGGGGGCAGTGAGACTTCATTGTAGTGCAGATTTCCTTTGCAAGCTTGCTTGGTTGGCCAAAAAGGGCGTATGCGTTTTTTCCTGAATATATTCAGGAAAAAACGCATACGCCCTTTTTGGCCAAGTGCATCATTGTGGACGTTCTGCCTCTTTTCCTATGCTTTACATGCAATTCCAGTCTACCTCCTGAAATTGGTTTCCTGCAATTCTGCCCCGCTTTCAAGTCCTCTTGGCAGCCTTACTTCAATATATTTTTGGACGATAGCTGTCATTTATAACTCTGCAGGTTTGTGAATAACAGTGCCCCTGAGCTCCTTTCTTCAACTCGCTTTCTTGTGAGCTGGCCGCAACACCGCAGGATTGCTTCAGGCCCTAGTGTGGTTCCGGCATGGCTCGCTGAGCCTTTGGTTAATTCCTCTTCCTGGTGGGAAATGAGAGTTAAATTTGCCCGTCCAGACACCTCCAGCTAGTCTCTCATTGGTTCTCCCTATTCCTGTTCATTTTCCGCAGAAATTGCAAACTGGGCCAAACAGGAGTTTAAAGGCACTGACTCTCCAAGTGGGGAGAGTGTTAGTAAAGCGTCTGGAATGTTGCACCCGAGTACCAGGGGACGAAAACTGAGACACATTTGAACACGTTTCCCGATCACACGGTGGATCATACTCTGGGTTCCACATGCATGTTTTAGCTGAAGGAAGAATCCCTTAAACCTGGAGAGTTGAGAACCATGGAATGGGTACCATGCAATATGACTTCAAAGGGTCTGCATTTGCTCACCGAACCTAACCAATCCTATCACTGCTGCGTTTATGCCGCTGTACACACGCTGGATTCTCTTTCGGAGACATATAAATCCATAGGTTTTAAGATTCTTACTAGTCAGGTATATTCTTAGGCGTTTAATATGGGGTGTTGAGTCCACTTCGTTGAGCAAGCAGTAGCTCTTGTCTATTACATATTTGGCTTATGGAAAGGTATCTGTGCTAATTTCAATCTCTGGTTTTATGCAGCACCCCAACTCACCTTTCCCCTTAAGCAAGCATAAGTTGGTTTTCTACATTTGAGACCGTATTCTGTTTTGTAATTCAGTTCCTGTGTAGCCAAGTTTACATTCCGTGTATTAGTGATACCTTATGATGTTTCTTTTTCTGTGTGACTTATTTCACTTAGAATCATCGTACCTGAATCCACTCATTATGCTGCTACTGGCCTGATGACATAGATTTCATTGCTGAGTGATATTGCATTGTACGTAAGTACCACAACTTCTTTATCCATTTTTCACTTTCTGCGATATTGAACTTGTACCGTAAACGAGGTTCTTGTAAACAGAGCCGTCCCAAACTTTGGGGTGGCTGTGTCTTTTTGATTTTAATTTCCCTAAGCTATAGGACCATAAGTGGAAGTGCCCTAGGCTCTCTTGCTTTGTTTTTTAGATGTTTCAGGAAACACCATACACTTCTCCAGAGTGGCTGTTGGCAATTTACATCCCGCCCATCAGCATAAGAAGGCTCCCAGTTCTCCATGGCCTGTCCTGCCTTTCTGGATTTTACACTTTTTTCAGATGGCCCTTTTGACCGGGGGGCAGTGAGACTTCATTGTAGTGCAGATTTCCTTTGCAAGCTTGCTTGGTTGGCCAAAAAGGGCGTATGCGTTTTTTCCTGAATATATTCAGGAAAAAACGCATACGCCCTTTTTGGCCAAGTGCATCATTGTGGACGTTCTGCCTCTTTTCCTATGCTTTACATGCAATTCCAGTCTACCTCCTGAAATCGGTTCCTGCAATTCTGCCCTGCTTTCAAGTCCTCTTGGTAGCCTTACTTCAATATATTTTTGGACGATAGCTGTCATTTATAACTCTGCAGGTTTGTGAATAACAGTGCCCCTGAGCTCCTTTCTTCAACTCGCTTTCTTGTGAGCTGGCCGCAACACCGCATGATTGCTTCAGGCCCTAGTGTGGTTCCGGCATGGCTCACTGAGCCTTTGGTTAATTCCTCTTCCTGGTGGGAAATGAGAGTTAAATTTGCCCGTCCAGACACCTCCAGCTAGTCTCTCATTGGTTCTCCCTATTCCTGTTCATTTTCCGCAGAAATTGCAAACTGGGCCAAACAGGAGGTTAAAGGCACTGACTCTCCAAGTGGGGAGAGTGTTAGTAAAGCGTCTGGAATGTTGCACCCGAGTACCAGGGGACGAAAACTGAGACACATTTGAACACGTTTCCCGATCACACGGTGGATCATACTCTGGGTTCCACATGCATGTTTTAGCTGAAGGAAGAATCCCTTAAACCTGGAGAGTTGAGAACCATGGAATGGGTACCATGCAATATGACTTCAAAGGGTCTACATTTGCTCACCGAACCTAACCAATCCTATCACTGCTGCGTTTATGCCGCTGTACACACGCTGGATTCTCTTTCGGAGACATATAAATCCATAGGTTTTAAGATTCTTACTAGTCAGGTATATTCTTAGGCGTTTAATATGGGGTGTTGAGTCCACTTCGTTGAGCAAGCAGTAGCTCTTGTCTATTACATATTTGGCTTATGGAAAGGTATCTGTGCTAATTTCAATCTCTGGTTTTATGCAGCACCCCAACTCACCTTTCCCCTTAAGCAAGCATAAGTTGGTTTTCTACATTTGAGGCCCTATTCTGTTTTGTAATTCAGTTCCTGTGTAGCCAAGTTTACATTCCGTGTATTAGTGATACCTTATGATGTTTCTTTTTCTGTGTGACTTATTTCACTTAGAATCATCGTACCTGAATCCACTCATTATGCTGCTACTGGCCTGATGACATAGATTTCATTGCTGAGTGATATTGCATTGTACGTAAGTACCACAACTTCTTTATCCACTTTTCGCTTTCTGCGATATTGAACTTGTACCGTAAACGAGGTTCTTGTAAACAGAGCCGTCCCAAACTTTGGGGTGGCTGTGTCTTTTTGATTTTAATTTCTCTAAGCTATAGGACCATAAGTGGAAGTGCCCTAGGCTCTGTTGCTTTGTTTTTTAGATGTTTCAGGAAACACCATACACTTCTCCAGAGTGGCTGTTTGCAATTTACATCCCACCCATCAGAATAAGAAGGCTCCCATTTCTCCATGGCCTGTCCTGCCTTTCTGGATTTTACACTTTTTTCAGATGGCCCTTTTGACCTGGGGGCAGTGAGACTTCATTGTAGTGCAGATTTCCTTTGCAAGCTTGCTTGGTTGGCCAAAAAGGGCGTATGCGTTTTTTCCTGAATATATTCAGGAAAAAACGCATATGCCCTTTTTGGCCAAGTGCATCATTGTGGACGTTCTGCCTCTTTTCCTATGCTTTACATGCAATTCCAGTCTACCTCCTGAAATCGGTTTCCTGCAATTCTGCCCCGCTTTCAAGTCCTCTTGGCAGCCTTACTTCAATGTATTTTTGGACGATAGCTGTCATTTATAACTCTGCAGGATTGTGAATTACAGTGCCCCTGAGCTCCTTTCTTCAACTCGCTTTCTTGTGAGCTGGCCGCAACACCGCATGATTGCTTCAGGCCCTAGTGTGGTTCCGGCATGGCTCACTGAGCCTTTGGTTAATTCCTCTTCCTGGTGGGAAATGAGAGTTAAATTTGCCCGTCCAGACACCTCCAGCTAGTCTCTCATTGGTTCTCCCTATTCCTGTTCATTTTCCGCAGAAATTGCAAACTGGGCCAAACAGGAGGTTAAAGGCACTGACTCTCCAAGTGGGGAGAGTGTTAGTAAAGCGTCTGGAATGTTGCACCCGAGTACCAGGGGACGAAAACTGAGACACATTTGAACACGTTTCCCGATCACACGGTGGATCATACTCTGGGTTCCACATGCATGTTTTAGCTGAAGGAAGAATCCCTTAAACCTGGAGAGTTGAGAACCATGGAATGGGTACCATGCAATATGACTTCAAAGGGTCTGCATTTGCTCACCGAACCTAACCAATCCTATCACTGCTGCGTTTATGCCGCTGTACACACGCTGGATTCTCTTTCGGAGACATATAAATCCATAGGTTTTAAGATTCTTACTAGTCAGGTATATTCTTAGGCGTTTAATATGGGGTGTTGAGTCCACTTCGTTGAGCAAGCAGTAGCTCTTGTCTATTACATATTTGGCTTATGGAAAGGTATCTGTGCTAATTTCAATCTCTGGTTTTATGCAGCACCCCAACTCACCTTTCCCCTTAAGCAAGCATAAGTTGGTTTTCTACATTTGAGGCCCTATTCTGTTTTGTAATTCAGTTCCTGTGTAGCCAAGTTTACATTCCGTGTATTAGTGATACCTTATGATGTTTCTTTTTCTGTGTGACTTATTTCACTTAGAATCATCGTACCTGAATCCACTCATTATGCTGCTACTGGCCTGATGACATAGATTTCATTGCTGAGTGATATTGCATTGTACGTAAGTACCACAACTTCTTTATCCACTTTTCGCTTTCTGCGATATTGAACTTGTACCGTAAACGAGGTTCTTGTAAACAGAGCCGTCCCAAACTTTGGGGTGGCTGTGTCTTTTTGATTTTAATTTCTCTAAGCTATAGGACCATAAGTGGAAGTGCCCTAGGCTCTGTTGCTTTGTTTTTTAGATGTTTCAGGAAACACCATACACTTCTCCAGAGTGGCTGTTTGCAATTTACATCCCACCCATCAGAATAAGAAGGCTCCCATTTCTCCATGGCCTGTCCTGCCTTTCTGGATTTTACACTTTTTTCAGATGGCCCTTTTGACCTGGGGGCAGTGAGACTTCATTGTAGTGCAGATTTCCTTTGCAAGCTTGCTTGGTTGGCCAAAAAGGGCGTATGCGTTTTTTCCTGAATATATTCAGGAAAAAACGCATATGCCCTTTTTGGCCAAGTGCATCATTGTGGACGTTCTGCCTCTTTTCCTATGCTTTACATGCAATTCCAGTCTACCTCCTGAAATCGGTTTCCTGCAATTCTGCCCCGCTTTCAAGTCCTCTTGGCAGCCTTACTTCAATGTATTTTTGGACGATAGCTGTCATTTATAACTCTGCAGGATTGTGAATTACAGTGCCCCTGAGCTCCTTTCTTCAACTCGCTTTCTTGTGAGCTGGCCGCAACACCGCATGATTGCTTCAGGCCCTAGTGTGGTTTCGGCATGGCTCACTGAGCCTTTGGTTAATTCCTCTTCCTGGTGGGAAATGAGAGTTAAATTTCCCCGTCCAGACAGCTCCAGCTACTCTCTCATTGGTTCTCCCTATTCCTGTTCATTTTCCGCAGAAATTGCAAACTGGGCCAAACAGGAGGTTAAAGGCACTGACTCTCCAAGTGGGGAGAGTGTTAGTAAAGCGTCTGGAATGTTGCACCCGAGTACCAGGGGACGAAAACTGAGACACATTTGAACACGTTTCCCGATCACACGGTGGATCATACTCTGGGTTCCACATGCATGTTTTAGCTGAAGGAAGAATCCCTTAAACCTGGAGAGTTGAGAACCATGGAATGGGTACCATGCAATATGACTTCAAAGGGTCTGCATTTGCTCACCGAACCTAACCAATCCTATCACTGCTGCGTTTATGCCGCTGTACACACGCTGGATTCTCTTTCGGAGACATATAAATCCATAGGTTTTAAGATTCTTACTAGTCAGGTATATTCTTAGGCGTTTAATATGGGGTGTTGAGTCCACTTCGTTGAGCAAGCAGTAGCTCTTGTCTATTACATATTTGGCTTATGGAAAGGTATCTGTGCTAATTTCAATCTCTGGTTTTATGCAGCACCCCAACTCACCTTTCCCCTTAAGCAAGCATAAGTTGGTTTTCTACATTTGAGGCCCTATTCTGTTTTGTAATTCAGTTCCTGTGTAGCCAAGTTTACATTCCGTGTATTAGTGATACCTTATGATGTTTCTTTTTCTGTGTGACTTATTTCACTTAGAATCATCGTACCTGAATCCACTCATTATGCTGCTACTGGCCTGATGACATAGATTTCATTGCTGAGTGATATTGCATTGTACGTAAGTACCACAACTTCTTTATCCACTTTTCGCTTTCTGCGATATTGAACTTGTACCGTAAACGAGGTTCTTGTAAACAGAGCCGTCCCAAACTTTGGGGTTGGGTTTCTTTTTGATTTTAATTTCTCTAAGCTATAGGACCATAAGTGGAAGTGCCCTAGGCTCTGTTGCTTTGTTTTTTAGATGTTTCAGGAAACACCATACACTTCTCCAGAGTGGCTGTTTGCAATTTACATCCCACCCATCAGAATAAGAAGGCTCCCAGTTCTCCATGGCCTGTCCTGCCTTTCTGGATTTTACACTTTTTTCAGATGGCCCTTTTGACCTGGGGGCAGTGAGACTTCATTGTAGTGCAGATTTCCTTTGCAAGCTTGCTTGGTTGGCCAAAAAGGGCGTATGCGTTTTTTCCTGAATATATTCAGGAAAAAACGCATATGCCCTTTTTGGCCAAGTGCATCATTGTGGACGTTCTGCCTCTTTTCCTATGCTTTACATGCAATTCCAGTCTACCTCCTGAAATCGGTTTCCTGCAATTCTGCCCCGCTTTCAAGTCCTCTTGGCAGCCTTACTTCAATGTATTTTTGGACGATAGCTGTCATTTATAACTCTGCAGGATTGTGAATTACAGTGCCCCTGAGCTCCTTTCTTCAACTCGCTTTCTTGTGAGCTGGCCGCAACACCGCAGGATTGCTTCAGGCCCTAGTGTGGTTCCGGCATGGCTCGCTGAGCCTTTGGTTAATTCCTCTTCCTGGTGGGAAATGAGAGTTAAATTTGCCCGTCCAGACACCTCCAGCTAGTCTCTCATTGGTTCTCCCTATTCCTGTTCATTTTCCGCAGAAATTGCAAACTGGGCCAAACAGGAGGTTAAAGGCACTGACTCTCCAAGTGGGGAGAGTGTTAGTAAAGCGTCTGGAATGTTGCACCCGAGTACCAGGGGACGAAAACTGAGACACATTTGAACACGTTTCCCGATCACACGGTGGATCATACTCTGGGTTCCACATGCATGTGTTAGCTGAAGGAAGAATCCCTTAAACCTGGAGAGTTGAGAACCATGGAATGGGTACCATGCAATATGACTTCAAAGGGTCTGCATTTGCTCACCGAACCTAACCAATCCTATCACTGCTGCGTTTATGCCGCTGTACACACGCTGGATTCTCTTTCGGAGACATATAAATCCATAGGTTTTAAGATTCTTACTAGTCAGGTATATTCTTAGGCGTTTAATATGGGGTGTTGAGTCCACTTCGTTGAGCAAGCAGTAGCTCTTGTCTATTACATATTTGGCTTATGGAAAGGTATCTGTGCTAATTTCAATCTCTGGTTTTATGCAGCACCCCAACTCACCTTTCCCCTTAAGCAAGCATAAGTTGGTTTTCTACATTTGAGGCCATATTCTGTTTTGTAATTCAGTTCCTGTGTAGCCAAGTTTACATTCCGTGTATTAGTGATACCTTATGATGTTTCTTTTTCTGTGTGACTTATTTCACTTAGAATCATCGTACCTGAATCCACTCATTATGCTGCTACTGGCCTGATGACATAGATTTCATTGCTGAGTGATATTGCATTGTACGTAAGTACCACAACTTCTTTATCCACTTTTCGCTTTCTGCGATATTGAACTTGTACCGTAAACGAGGTTCTTGTAAACAGAGCCGTCCCAAACTTTGGGGTTGGGTTTCTTTTTGATTTTAATTTCTCTAAGCTATAGGACCATAAGTGGAAGTGCCCTAGGCTCTGTTGCTTTGTTTTTTAGATGTTTCAGGAAACACCATACACTTCTCCAGAGTGGCTGTTTGCAATTTACATCCCACCCATCAGAATAAGAAGGCTCCCATTTCTCCATGGCCTGTCCTGCCTTTCTGGATTTTACACTTTTTTCAGATGGCCCTTTTGACCTGGGGGCAGTGAGACTTCATTGTAGTGCAGATTTCCTTTGCAAGCTTGCTTGGTTGGCCAAAAAGGGCGTATGCGTTTTTTCCTGAATATATTCAGGAAAAAACGCATATGCCCTTTTTGGCCAAGTGCATCATTGTGGACGTTCTGCCTCTTTTCCTATGCTTTACATGCAATTCCAGTCTACCTCCTGAAATCGGTTTCCTGCAATTCTGCCCCGCTTTCAAGTCCTCTTGGCAGCCTTACTTCAATGTATTTTTGGACGATAGCTGTCATTTATAACTCTGCAGGATTGTGAATTACAGTGCCCCTGAGCTCCTTTCTTCAACTCGCTTTCTTGTGAGCTGGCCGCAACACCGCAGGATTGCTTCAGGCCCTAGTGTGGTTCCGGCATGGCTCGCTGAGCCTTTGGTTAATTCCTCTTCCTGGTGGGAAATGAGAGTTAAATTTGCCCGTCCAGACACCTCCAGCTAGTCTCTCATTGGTTCTCCCTATTCCTGTTCATTTTCCGCAGAAATTGCAAACTGGGCCAAACAGGAGGTTAAAGGCACTGACTCTCCAAGTGGGGAGAGTGTTAGTAAAGCGTCTGGAATGTTGCACCCGAGTACCAGGGGACGAAAACTGAGACACATTTGAACACGTTTCCCGATCACACGGTGGATCATACTCTGGGTTCCACATGCATGTTTTAGCTGAAGGAAGAATCCCTTAAACCTGGAGAGTTGAGAACCATGGAATGGGTACCATGCAATATGACTTCAAAGGGTCTGCATTTGCTCACCGAACCTAACCAATCCTATCACTGCTGCGTTTATGCCGCTGTACACACGCTGGATTCTCTTTCGGAGACATGTAAATCCATAGGTTTTAAGATTCTTACTAGTCAGGTATATTCTTAGGCGTTTAATATGGGGTGTTGAGTCCACTTCGTTGAGCAAGCAGTAGCTCTTGTCTATTACATATTTGGCTTATGGAAAGTTATCTGTGCTAATTTCAATCTCTGGTTTTATGCAGCACCCCAACTCACCTTTCCCCTTAAGCAAGCATAAGTTGGTTTTCTACATTTGAGGCCCTATTCTGTTTTGTAATTCAGTTCCTGTGTAGCCAAGTTTACATTCCGTGTATTAGTGATACCTTATGATGTTTCTTTTTCTGTGTGACTTATTTCACTTAGAATCATCGTACCTGAATCCACTCATTATGCTGCTACTGGCCTGATGACATAGATTTCATTGCTGAGTGATATTGCATTGTACGTAAGTACCGCAAATTCTTTATCCATTTTTCGCTTTCTGTGATATTGAACTTGTACCGTAAACGAGGTTCTTGTAAACAGAGCCGTCCCAAACTTTGGGGTGGCTGTGTCTTTTTGATTTTAATTTCCCTAAGCTATAGGACCATAAGTGGAAGTGCCCTAGGCTCTCTTGCTTTGTTTTTTAGATGTTTCAGGAAACACCATACACTTCTCCAGAGTGGCTGTTGGCAATTTACATCCCGCCCATCAGCATAACAAGGCTCCCAGTTCTCCATGGCCTGTCCTGCCTTTCTGGATTTTACACTTTTTTCAGATGGCCCTTTTGACCGGGGGGCAGTGAGACTTCATTGTAGTGCAGATTTCCTTTGCAAGCTTGCTTGGTTGGCCAAAAAGGGCGTATGCGTTTTTTCCTGAATATATTCAGGAAAAAACGCATACGCCCTTTTTGGCCAAGTGCATCATTGTGGACGTTCTGCCTCTTTTCCTATGCTTTACATGCAATTCCAGTCTACCTCCTGAAATCAGTTTCCTGCAATTCTGCCCTGCTTTCAAGTCCTCTTGGTAGCCTTACTTCAATATATTTTTGGACGATAGCTGTCATTTATAACTCTGCAGGTTTGTGAATAACAGTGCCCCTGAGCTCCTTTCTTCAACTCGCTTTCTTGTGAGCTGGCCGCAACACCGCAGGATTGCTTCAGGCCCTAGTGTGGTTTCGGCATGGCTCGCTGAGCCTTTGGTTAATTCCTCTTCCTGGTGGGAAATGAGAGTTAAATTTGCCCGTCCAGACACCTCCAGCTAGTCTCTCATTGGTTCTCCCTATTCCTGTTCATTTTCCGCAGAAATTGCAAACTGGGCCAAACAGGAGGTTAAAGGCACTGACTCTCCAAGTGGGGAGAGTGTTAGTAAAGCGTCTGGAATGTTGCACCCGAGTACCAGGGGACGAAAACTGAGACACATTTGAACACGTTTCCCGATCACACGGTGGATCATACTCTGGGTTCCACATGCATGTTTTAGCTGAAGGAAGAATCCCTTAAACCTGGAGAGTTGAGAACCATGGAATGGGTACCATGCAATATGACTTCAAAGGGTCTGCATTTGCTCACCGAACCTAACCAATCCTATCACTGCTGCGTTTATGCCGCTGTACACACGCTGGATTCTCTTTCGGAGACATATAAATCCATAGGTTTTAAGATCCTTACTAGTCAGGTATATTCTTAGGCGTTTAATATGGGGTGTTGAGTCCACTTCGTTGAGCAAGCAGTAGCTCTTGTCTATTACATATTTGGCTTATGGAAAGGTATCTGTGCTAATTTCAATCTCTGGTTTTATGCAGCACCCCAACTCACCTTTCCCCTTAAGCAAGCATAAGTTGGTTTTCTACATTTGAGGCCCTATTCTGTTTTGTAATTCAGTTCCTGTGTAGCCAAGTTTACATTCCTTGTATTAGTGATACCTTATGATGTTTCTTTTTCTGTGTGACTTATTTCACTTAGAATCATCGTACCTGAATCCACTCATTATGCTGCTACTGGCCTGATGACATAGATTTCATTGCTGAGTGATATTGCATTGTACGTAAGTACCACAACTTCTTTATCCATTTTTCGCTTTCTGCGATATTGAACTTGTACCGTAAACGAGGTTCTTGTAAACAGAGCCGTCCCAAACTTTGGGGTGGCTGTGTCTTTTTGATTTTAATTTCCCTAAGCTATAGGACCATAAGTGGAAGTGCCCTAGGCTCTGTTGCTTTGTTTTTTAGATGTTTCAGGAAACACCATACACTTCTCCAGAGTGGCTGTTGGCAATTTACATCCCGCCCATCAGCATAACAAGGCTCCCAGTTCTCCATGGCCTCCCTGCCTTTCTGGATTTTACACTTTTTTCAGATGGCCCTTTTGACCGGGGGGCAGTGAGACTTCATTGTAGTGCAGATTTCCTTTGCAAGCTTGCTTGGTTGGCCAAAAAGGGCGTATGCGTTTTTTCCTGAATATATTCAGGAAAAAACGCATACGCCCTTTTTGGCCAAGTGCATCATTGTGGACGTTCTGCCTCTTTTCCTATGCTTTACATGCAATTCCAGTCTACCTCCTGAAATCGGTTTCCTGCAATTCTGCCCCGCTTTCAAGTCCTCTTGGCAGCCTTACTTCAATATATTTTTGGACGATAGCTGTCATTTATAACTCTGCAGGTTTGTGAATAACAGTGCCCCTGAGCTCCTTTCTTCAACTCGCTTTCTTGTGAGCTGGCCGCAACACCGCAGGATTGCTTCAGGCCCTAGTGTGGTTCCAGCATGGCTCGCTGAGCCTTTGGTTATTCCCTCTTCCTGGTGGGAAATGAGAGTTAAATTTGCCCGTCCAGACACCTCCAGCTAGTCTCTCATTGGTTCTCCCTATTCCTGTTCATTTTCCGCAGAAATTGCAAACTGGGCCAAACAGGAGGTTAAAGGCACTGACTCTCCAAGTGGGGAGAGTGTTAGTAAAGCGTCTGGAATGTTGCACCCGAGTACCAGGGGACGAAAACTGAGACACATTTGAACACGTTTCCCGATCACACGGTGGATCATACTCTGGGTTCCACATGCATGTTTTAGCTGAAGGAAGAATCCCTTAAACCTGGAGAGTTGAGAACCATGGAATGGGTACCATGCAATATGACTTCAAAGGGTCTGCATTTGCTCACCGAACCTAACCAATCCTATCACTGCTGCGTTTATGCCGCTGTACACACGCTGGATTCTCTTTCGGAGACATATAAATCCATAGGTTTTAAGATTCTTACTAGTCAGGTATATTCTTAGGCGTTTAATATGGGGTGTTGAGTCCACTTCGTTGAGCAAGCAGTAGCTCTTGTCTATTACATATTTGGCTTATGGAAAGGTATCTGTGCTAATTTCAATCTCTGGTTTTATGCAGCACCCCAACTCACCTTTCCCCTTAAGCAAGCATAAGTTGGTTTTCTACATTTGAGGCCCTATTCTGTTTTGTAATTCAGTTCCTGTGTAGCCAAGTTTACATTCCGTGTATTAGTGATACCTTATGATGTTTCTTTTTCTGTGTGACTTATTTCACTTAGAATCATCGTACCTGAATCCACTCATTATGCTGCTACTGGCCTGATGACATAGATTTCATTGCTGAGTGATATTGCATTGTACGTAAGTACCACAACTTCTTTATCCATTTTTCGCTTTCTGCGATATTGAACTTGTACCATAAACGAGGTTCTTGTAAACAGAGCCGTCCCAAACTTTGGGGTGGCTGTGTCTTTTTGATTTTAATTTCCCTAAGCTATAGGACCATAAGTGGAAGTGCCCTAGGCTCTGTTGCTTTGTTTTTTAGATGTTTCAGGAAACACCATACACTTCTCCAGAGTGGCTGTTGGCAATTTACATCCCGCCCATCAGCATAACAAGGCTCCCAGTTCTCCATGGCCTGTCCTGCCTTTGTGGATTTTACACTTTTTTCAGATGGCCCTTTTGACTGGGGGGCAGTGAGACTTCATTGTAGTGCAGATTTCCTTTGCAAGCTTGCTTGGTTGGCCAAAAAGGGCGTATGCGTTTTTTCCTGAATATATTCAGGAAAAAACGCATACGCCCTTTTTGGCCAAGTGCATCATTGTGGACGTTCTGCCTCTTTTCCTATGCTTTACATGCAATTCCAGTCTACCTCCTGAAATCGGTTTCCTGCAATTCTGCCCCGCTTTCAAGTCCTCTTGGCAGCCTTACTTCAATATATTTTTGGACGATAGCTGTCATTTATAACTCTGCAGGTTTGTGAATAACAGTGCCCCTGAGCTCCTTTCTTCAACTCGCTTTCTTGTGAGCTGGCCGCAACACCGCAGGATTGCTTCAGGCCCTAGTGTGGTTCCGGCATGGCTCGCTGAGCCTTTGGTTAATTCCTCTTCCTGGTGGGAAATGAGAGTTAAATTTGCCCGTCCAGACACCTCCAGCTAGTCTCTCATTGGTTCTCCCTATTCCTGTTCATTTTCCGCAGAAATTGCAAACTGGGCCAAACAGGAGGTTAAAGGCACTGACTCTCCAAGTGGGGAGAGTGTTAGTAAAGCGTCTGGAATGTTGCACCCGAGTACCAGGGGACGAAAACTGAGACACATTTGAACACGTTTCCCGATCACACGGTGGATCATACTCTGGGTTCCACATGCATGTTTTAGCTGAAGGAAGAATCCCTTAAACCTGGAGAGTTGAGAACCATGGAATGGGTACCATGCAATATGACTTCAAAGGGTCTGCATTTGCTCACCGAACCTAACCAATCCTATCACTGCTGCGTTTATGCCGCTGTACACACGCTGGATTCTCTTTCGGAGACATATAAATCCATAGGTTTTAAGATTCTTACTAGTCAGGTATATTCTTAGGCGTTTAATATGGGGTGTTGAGTCCACTTCGTTGAGCAAGCAGTAGCTCTTGTCTATTACATATTTGGCTTATGGAAAGTTATCTGTGCTAATTTCAATCTCTGGTTTTATGCAGCACCCCAACTCACCTTTCCCCTTAAGCAAGCATAAGTTGGTTTTCTACATTTGAGGCCCTATTCTGTTTTGTAATTCAGTTCCTGTGTAGCCAAGTTTACATTCCGTGTATTAGTGATACCTTATGATGTTTCTTTTTCTGTGTGACTTATTTCACTTAGAATCATCGTACCTGAATCCACTCATTATGCTGCTACTGGCCTGATGACATAGATTTCATTGTTGAGTGATATTGCATTGTACGTAAGTACCGCAAATTATTTATCCATTTTTCGCTTTCTGTGATATTGAACTTGTACCGTAAACGAGGTTCTTGTAAACAGAGCCGTCCCAAACTTTGGGGTGGCTGTGTCTTTTTGATTTTAATTTCCCTAAGCTATAGGACCATAAGTGGAAGTGCCCTAGGCTCTGTTGCTTTGTTTTTTAGATGTTTCAGGAAACACCATACACTTCTCCAGAGTGGCTGTTGGCAATTTACATCCCGCCCATCAGCATAACAAGGCTCCCAGTTCTCCATGGCCTGCCCTGCCTTTCTGGATTTTACACTTTTTTCAGATGGCCCTTTTGACCGGGGGGCAGTGAGACTTCATTGTAGTGCAGATTTCCTTTGCAAGCTTGCTTGGTTGGCCAAAAAGGGCGTATGCGTTTTTTCCTGAATATATTCAGGAAAAAACGCATACGCCCTTTTTGGCCAAGTGCATCATTGTGGACGTTCTGCCTCTTTTCCTATGCTTTACATGCAATTCCAGTCTACCTCCTGAAATCGGTTTCCTGCAATTCTGCCCCGCTTTCAAGTCCTCTTGGCAGCCTTACTTCAATATATTTTTGGACGATAGCTGTCATTTATAACTCTGCAGGTTTGTGAATAACAGTGCCCCTGAGCTCCTTTCTTCAACTCGCTTTCTTGTGAGCTGGCCGCAACACCGCAGGATTGCTTCAGGCCCTAGTGTGGTTCCGGCATGGCTCGCTGAGCCTTTGGTTAATTCCTCTTCCTGGTGGGAAATGAGAGTTAAATTTGTCCGTCCAGACAGCTCCAGCTACTCTCTCATTGGTTCTCCCTATTCCTGTTCATTTTCCGCAGAAATTGCAAACTGGGCCAAACAGGAGTTTAAAGGCACTGACTCTCCAAGTGGGGAGAGTGTTAGTAAAGCGTCTGGAATGTTGCACCCGAGTACCAGGGGACGTAAACTGAGACACATTTGAACACGTTTCCCGATCACACGGTGGATCATACTCTGGGTTCCACATGCATGTTTTAGCTGAAGGAAGAATCCCTTAAACCTGGAGAGTTGAGAACCATGGAATGGGTACCATGCAATATGACTTCAAAGGGTCTGCATTTGCTCACCGAACCTAACCAATCCTATCACTGCTGCGTTTATGCCGCTGTACACACGCTGGATTCTCTTTCGGAGACATATAAATCCATAGGTTTTAAGATTCTTACTAGTCAGGTATATTCTTAGGCGTTTAATATGGGGTGTTGAGTCCACTTCGTTGAGCAAGCAGTAGCTCTTGTCTATTACATATTTGGCTTATGGAAAGGTATCTGTGCTAATTTCAATCTCTGGTTTTATGCAGCACCCCAACTCACCTTTCCCCTTAAGCAAGCATAAGTTGGTTTTCTACATTTGAGGCCCTATTCTGTTTTGTAATTCAGTTCCTGTGTAGCCAAGTTTACATTCCGTGTATTAGTGATACCTTATGATGTTTCTTTTTCTGTGTGACTTATTTCACTTAGAATCATCGTACCTGAATCCACTCATTATGCTGCTACTGGCCTGATGACATAGATTTCATTGCTGAGTGATATTGCATTGTACGTAAGTACCACAACTTCTTTATCCATTTTTCGCTTTCTGCGATATTGAACTTGTACCGTAAACGAGGTTCTTGTAAACAGAGCCGTCCCAAACTTTGGGGTGGCTGTGTCTTTTTGATTTTAATTTCCCTATGCTATAGGACCATAAGTGGAAGTGCCCTAGGCTCTCTTGCTTTGTTTTTTAGATGTTTCAGGAAACACCATACACTTCTCCAGAGTGGCTGTTGGCAATTTACATCCCGCCCATCAGCATAAGAAGGTTCCCAGTTCTCCATGGCCTGTCCTGCCTTTCTGGATTTTACACTTTTTTCAGATGGCCCTTTTGACCTGGGGGCAGTGAGACTTCATTGTAGTGCAGATTTCCTTTGCAAGCTTGCTTGGTTGGCCAAAAAGGGCGTATGCGTTTTTTCCTGAATATATTCAGGAAAAAACGCATACGCCCTTTTTGGCCAAGTGCATCATTGTGCACGTTCTGCCTCTTTTCCTATGCTTTACATGCAATTCCAGTCTACCTCCTGAAATCGGTTTCCTGCAATTCTGCCCCGCTTTCAAGTCCTCTTGGCAGCCTTACTTCAATGTATTTTTGGACGATAGCTGTCATTTATAACTCTGCAGGATTGTGAATTACAGTGCCCCTGAGCTCCTTTCTTCAACTCGCTTTCTTGTGAGCTGGCCGCAACACCGCAGGATTGCTTCAGGCCCTAGTGTGGTTCCGGCATGGCTCGCTGAGCCTTTGGTTAATTCCTCTTCCTGGTGGGAAATGAGAGTTAAATTTGCCCGTCCAGACACCTCCAGCTAGTCTCTCATTGGTTCTCCCTATTCCTGTTCATTTTCCGCAGAAATTGCAAACTGGGCCAAACAGGAGGTTAAAGGCACTGACTCTCCAAGTGGGGAGAGTGTTAGTAAAGCATCTGGAATGTTGCACCCGAGTACCAGGGGACGAAAACTGAGACACATTTGAACACGTTTCCCGATCACACGGTGGATCATACTCTGGGTTCCACATGCATGTTTTAGCTGAAGGAAGAATCCCTTAAACCTGGAGAGTTGAGAACCATGGAATGGGTACCATGCAATATGACTTCAAAGGGTCTGCATTTGCTCACCGAACCTAACCAATCCTATCACTGCTGCGTTTATGCCGCTGTACACACGCTGGATTCTCTTTCGGAGACATATAAATCCATAGGTTTTAAGATTCTTACTAGTCAGGTATATTCTTAGGCGTTTAATATGGGGTGTTGAGTCCACTTCGTTGAGCAAGCAGTAGCTCTTGTCTATTACATATTTGGCTTATGGAAAGGTATCTGTGCTAATTTCAATCTCTGGTTTTATGCAGCACCCCAACTCACCTTTCCCCTTAAGCAAGCATAAGTTGGTTTTCTACATTTGAGGCCCTATTCTGTTTTGTAATTCAGTTCCTGTGTAGCCAAGTTTACATTCCTTGTATTAGTGATACCTTATGATGTTTCTTTTTCTGTGTGACTTATTTCACTTAGAATCATCGTACCTGAATCCACTCATTATGCTGCTACTGGCCTGATGACATAGATTTCATTGCTGAGTGATATTGCATTGTACGTAAGTACCACAACTTCTTTATCCATTTTTCGCTTTCTGTGATATTGAACTTGTACCGTAAACGAGGTTCTTGTAAACAGAGCCGTCCCAAACTTTGGGGTGGCTGTGTCTTTTTGATTTTAATTTCCCTAAGCTATAGGACCATAAGTGGAAGTGCCCTAGGCTCTCTTGCTTTGTTTTTTAGATGTTTCAGGAAACACCATACACTTCTCCAGAGTGGCTGTTGGCAATTTACATCCCGCCCATCAGCATAACAAGGCTCCCAGTTCTCCATGGCCTGTCCTGCCTTTGTGGATTTTACACTTTTTTCAGATGGCCCTTTTGACCGGGGGGCAGTGAGACTTCATTGTAGTGCAGATTTCCTTTGCAAGCTTGCTTGGTTGGCCAAAAAGGGCGTATGCGTTTTTTCCTGAATATATTCAGGAAAAAACGCATACGCCCTTTTTGGCCAAGTGCATCATTGTGGACGTTCTGCCTCTTTTCCTATGCTTTACATGCAATTCCAGTCTACCTCCTGAAATCGGTTTCCTGCAATTCTGCCCCGCTTTCAAGTCCTCTTGGCAGCCTTACTTCAATATATTTTTGGACGATAGCTGTCATTTATAACTCTGCAGGTTTGTGAATAACAGTGCCCCTGAGCTCCTTTCTTCAACTCGCTTTCTTGTGAGCTGGCCGCAACACCGCAGGATTGCTTCAGGCCCTAGTGTGGTTCCGGCATGGCTCGCTGAGCCTTTGGTTAATTCCTCTTCCTGGTGGGAAATGAGAGTTAAATTTGCCCGTCCAGACACCTCCAGCTAGTCTCTCATTGGTTCTCCCTATTCCTGTTCATTTTCCGCAGAAATTGCAAACTGGGCCAAACAGGAGGTTAAAGGCACTGACTCTCCAAGTGGGGAGAGTGTTAGTAAAGCGTCTGGAATGTTGCACCCGAGTACCAGGGGACGAAAACTGAGACACATTTGAACACGTTTCCCGATCACACGGTGGATCATACTCTGGGTTCCACATGCATGTTTTAGCTGAAGGAAGAATCCCTTAAACCTGGAGAGTTGAGAACCATGGAATGGGTACCATGCAATATGACTTCAAAGGGTCTGCATTTGCTCACCGAACCTAACCAATCCTATCACTGCTGCGTTTATGCCGCTGTACACACGCTGGATTCTCTTTCGGAGACATATAAATCCATAGGTTTTAAGATTCTTACTAGTCAGGTATATTCTTAGGCGTTTAATATGCGGTGTTGAGTCCACTTCGTTGAGCAAGCAGTAGCTCTTGTCTATTACATATTTGGCTTATGGAAAGGTATCTGTGCTAATTTCAATCTCTGGTTTTATGCAGCACCCCAACTCACCTTTCCCCTTAAGCAAGCATAAGTTGGTTTTCTACATTTGAGGCCCTATTCTGTTTTGTACTTCAGTTCCTGTGTAGCCAAGTTTACATTCCGTGTATTAGTGATACCTTATGATGTTTCTTTTTCTGTGTGACTTATTTCACTTAGAATCATCGTACCTGAATCCACTCATTATGCTGCTACTGGCCTGATGAAATAGATTTCATTGCTGAGTGATATTGCATTGTACGTAAGTACCACAACTTCTTTATCCATTTTTCGCTTTCTGCGATATTGAACTTGTACCGTAAACGAGGTTCTTGTAAACAGAGCCGTCCCAAACTTTGGGGTGGCTGTGTCTTTTTGATTTTAATTTCCCTAAGCTATAGGACCATAAGTGGAAGTGCCCTAGGCTCTCTTGCTTTGTTTTTTAGATGTTTCAGGAAACACCATACACTTCTCCAGAGTGGCTGTTGGCAATTTACATCCCGCCCATCAGCATAACAAGGCTCCCAGTTCTCCATGGCCTGTCCTGCCTTTCTGGATTTTACACTTTTTTCAGATGGCCCTTTTGACCGGGGGGCAGTGAGACTTCATTGTAGTGCAGATTTCCTTTGCAAGCTTGCTTGGTTGGCCAAAAAGGGCGTATGCGTTTTTTCCTGAATATATTCAGGAAAAAACGCATACGCCCTTTTTGGCCAAGTGCATCATTGTGGACGTTCTGCCTCTTTTCCTATGCTTTACATGCAATTCCAGTCTACCTCCTGAAATCGGTTTCCTGCAATTCTGCCCCGCTTTCAAGTCCTCTTGGCAGCCTTACTTCAATGTATTTTTGGACGATAGCTGTCATTTATAACTCTGCAGGATTGTGAATTACAGTGCCCCTGAGCTCCTTTCTTCAGCTCGCTTTCTTGTGAGCTGGCCGCAACACCGCAGGATTGCTTCAGGCCCTAGTGTGGTTCCGGCATGGCTCGCTGAGCCTTTGGTTAATTCCTCTTCCTGGTGGGAAATGAGAGTTAAATTTGCCCGTCCAGACACCTCCAGCTAGTCTCTCATTGGTTCTCCCTATTCCTGTTCATTTTCCGCAGAAATTGCAAACTGGGCCAAACAGGAGGTTAAAGGCACTGACTCTCCAAGTGGGGAGAGTGTTAGTAAAGCGTCTGGAATGTTGCACCCGAGTACCAGGGGACGAAAACTGAGACACATTTGAACACGTTTCCCGATCACACGGTGGATCATACTCTGGGTTCCACATGCATGTTTTAGCTGAAGGAAGAATCCCTTAAACCTGGAGAGTTGAGAACCATGGAATGGGTACCATGCAATATGACTTCAAAGGGTCTGCATTTGCTCACCGAACCTAACCAATCCTATCACTGCTGCGTTTATGCCGCTGTACACACGCTGGATTCTCTTTCGGAGACATATAAATCCATAGGTTTTAAGATTCTTACTAGTCAGGTATATTCTTAGGCGTTTAATATGGGGTGTTGAGTCCACTTCGTTGAGCAAGCAGTAGCTCTTGTCTATTACATATTTGGCTTATGGAAAGGTATCTGTGCTAATTTCAATCTCTGGTTTTATGCAGCACCCCAACTCACCTTTCCCCTTAAGCAAGCATAAGTTGGTTTTCTACATTTGAGGCCCTATTCTGTTTTGTAATTCAGTTCCTGTGTAGCCAAGTTTACATTCCGTGTATTAGTGATACCTTATGATGTTTCTTTTTCTGTGTGACTTATTTCACTTAGAATCATCGTACCTGAATCCACTCATTATGCTGCTACTGGCCTGATGACATAGATTTCATTGCTGAGTGATATTGCATTGTACGTAAGTACCACAACTTCTTTATCCATTTTTCGCTTTCTGCGATATTGAACTTGTACCGTAAACGAGGTTCTTGTAAACAGAGCCGTCCCAAAGTTTTGGGTGGCTGTGTCTTTTTGATTTTAATTTCCCTAATCTATAGGACCATAAGTGGAAGTGCCCTAGGCTCTGTTGCTTTGTGTTTTAGATGTTTCAGGAAACACCATACACTTCTCCAGAGTGGCTGTTGGCAATTTACATCCCGCCCATCAGCATAACAAGGCTCCCAGTTCTCCATGGCCTGTCCTGCCTTTCTTGATTTTACACGTTTTTCAGATGGCCCTTTTGACCGGGGGGCAGTGAGACTTCATTGTAGTGCAGATTTCCTTTGCAAGCTTGCTTGGTTGGCCAAAAAGGGCGTATGCGTTTTTTCCTGAATATATTCAGGAAAAAACGCATACGCCCTTTTTGGCCAAGTGCATCATTGTGGACGTTCTGCCTCTTTTCCTATGCTTTACATGCAATTCCAGTCTACCTCCTGAAATCGGTTTCCTGCAATTCTGCCCCGCTTTCAAGTCCTCTTGGCAGCCTTACTTCAATATATTTTTGGACGATAGCTGTCATTTATAACTCTGCAGGTTTGTGAATAACAGTGCCCCTGAGCTCCTTTCTTCAACTCGCTTTCTTGTGAGCTGGCCGCAACACCGCAGGATTGCTTCAGGCCCTACTGTGGTTCCGGCATGGCTCGCTGAGCCTTTGGTTAATTCCTCTTCCTGGTGGGAAATGAGAGTTAAATTTGCCCGTCCAGACAGCTCCAGCTACTCTCTCATTGGTTCTTCCTATTCCTGTTCATTTTCCGCAGAAATTGCAAACTGGGCCAAACAGGAGTTTAAAGGCACTGACTCTCCAAGTGGGGAGAGTGTTAGTAAAGCGTCTGGAATGTTGCACCCGAGTACCAGGGGACGAAAACTGAGACACATTTGAACACGTTTCCCGATCACACGGTGGATCATACTCTGGGTTCCACATGCATGTTTTAGCTGAAGGAAGAATCCCTTAAACCTGGAGAGTTGAGACCCATGGAATGGGTACCATGCAATATGACTTCAAAGGGTCTGCATTTGCTCACCGAACCTCACCAATCCTATCACTGCTGCGTTTATGCCGCTGTACACACGCTTGATTCTCTTTCGGAGACATATAAATCCATAGGTTTTAAGATTCTTACTAGTCAGGTATATTCTTAGGCGTTTAATATGGGGTGTTGAGTCCACTTCGTTGAGCAAGCAGTAGCTCTTGTCTATTACATATTTGGCTTATGGAAAGGTATCTGTGCTAATTTCAATCTCTGGTTTTATGCAGCACCCCAACTCACCTTTCCCCTTAAGCAAGCATAAGTTGGTTTTCTACATTTGAGACCCTATTCTGTTTTGTAATTCAGTTCCTGTGTAGCCAAGTTTACATTCCGTGTATTAGTGATATCTTATGATGCTTCTTCTTCTGTGTGAATTATTTCACTTAGAATCATCGTACCTGAATACACTCATTATGCTGCTACTGGCCTGATGACATAGATTTCATTGCTGAGTGATATTGCATTGTACGTAAGTACGACAAATTCTTTATCCATTTTTCGCTTTCTGCGATATTGAACTTGTACCGTAAACGAGGTTCTGTAAACAGAGCCGTCCCAAATTTTGGGGTGACTGTGTCTTTTTGATTTTAATTTCCCTAAGCTATAGGACCATAAGTGGAAGTGCCCTAGGCTCTGTTGCTTTGTTTTTTAGATGTTTCAGGAAACACCATACACTTCTCCAGAGTGGCTGTTGGCAATTTACATCCCGCCCATCAGTCTAAGTAGGCTCCCAGTTCTCCATGGCCTGTCCTGCCTTTCTGGATTTTACACTTTTTTCAGATGGCCCTTTTGACCGGGGGGCAGTGAGACTTCATTGTAGTGCAGATTTCCTTTGCAAGCTTGCTTGGTTGGCCAAAAAGGGCGTATGCGTTTTTTCCTGAATATATTCAGGAAAAAACGCATACGCCCTTTTTGGCCAAGTGCATCATTGTGGACGTTCTGCCTCTTTTCCTATGCTTTACATGCAATTCCAGTCTACCTCCTGAAATCGGTTTCCTGCAATTCTGCCCCGCTTTCAAGTCCTCTTGGCAGCCTTACTTCAATATATTTTTGGACGATAGCTGTCATTTATAACTCTGCAGGTTTGTGAATAACAGTGCCCCTGAGCTCCTTTCTTCAACTCGCTTTCTTGTGAGCTGGCCGCAACACCGCAGCATTGCTTCAGGCCCTAGTGTGGTTCCGGCATGGCTCGCTGAGCCTCTGGTTAATTCCTCTTCCTGGTGGGAAATGAGAGTTAAATTTGCCCGTCCAGACAGCTCCAGCTACTCTCTCATTGTTTCTCCCTATTCCTGTTCATTTTCCGCAGAAATTGCAAACTGGGCCAAACAGGAGTTTAAAGGCACTGACTCTCCAAGTGGGGAGAGTGTTAGTAAAGCGTCTGGAATGTTGCACCCGAGTACCAGGGGACGAAAACTGAGACACATTTGAACACGTTTCCCGATCACACGGTGGATCATACTCTGGGCTCCACATGCATGTTTTAGCTGAAGGAAGAATCCCTTAAACCTGGAGAGTTGAGAACCATGGAATGGGTACCATGTAATATGATTTCAAAGGGTCTGCATTTGCTCACCGAACCTCACCAATCCTATCACTGCTGCGTTTATGCCGCTGTACACACGCTTGATTCTCTTTCGGAGACATATAAATCCATAGGTTTTAAGATTCTTACTAGTCAGGTATATTCTTAGGCGTTTAATATGGGGTGTTGAGTCCACTTCGTTGAGCAAGCAGTAGCTCTTGTCTATTACATATTTGGCTTATGGAAAGGTATCTGTGCTAATTTCAATCTCTGGTTTTATGCAGCACCCCAACTCACCTTTCCCCTTAAGCAAGCATAAGTTGGTTTTCTACATTTGAGACCCTATTCTGTTTTGTAATTCAGTTCCTGTGTAGCCAAGTTTACATTCCGTGTATTAGTGATATCTTATGATGTTTCTTTTTCTGTGTGACTTATTTCACTTAGAATCATCGTACCTGAATCCACTCATTATGCTGCTACTGGCCTGATGACATAGATTTCATTGCTGAGTGATATTGCATTGTACGTAAGTACCTCAACTTCTTTATCCATTTCTCGCTTTCTGCGATATTGAACTTGTACCGTAAATGCGGTTCTTGTAAGTAGAGCCGTCCCAAACTTTGGGGTGGCTGTGTCTTTTTGATTTTAATTTCCCTAAGCTATAGGACCATAAGTGGAAGTGCCCTAGGCTCTGTTGCTTTGTTTTTTAGATGTTTCAGGAAACACCATACACTTCTCCAGAGTGGCTGTTGGTAATTTACATCCCGCCCATCAGCATAACAAGGCTCCCAGTTCTCCATGGCCTGTCCTGCCTTTGTGGATTTTACACTTTTTTCAGATGGCCCTTTTGACCGGGGGGCAGTGAGACTTCATTGTAGTGCAGATTTCCTTTGCAAGCTTGCTTGGTTGGCCAAAAAGGGCGTATGCGTTTTTTCCTGAATATATTCAGGAAAAAACGCATACGCCCTTTTTGGCCAAGTGCATCATTGTGGACGTTCTGCCTCTTTTCCTATGCTTTACATGCAATTCCAGTCTACCTCCTGAAATCGGTTTCCTGCAATTCTGCCCCGCTTTCAAGTCCTCTTGGCAGCCTTACTTCAATATATTTTTGGACGATAGCTGTCATTTATAACTCTGCAGGTTTGTGAATAACAGTGCCCCTGAGCTCCTTTCTTCAACTCGCTTTCTTGTGAGCTGGCCGCAACACCGCAGGATTGCTTCAGGCCCTAGTGTGGTTCCGGCATGGCTCGCTGAGCCTTTGGTTAATTCCTCTTCCTGGTGGGAAATGAGAGTTAAATTTGCCCGTCCAGACAGCTCCAGCTACTCTCTCATTGGTTCTCCCTATTCCTGTTCATTTTCCGCAGAAATTGCAAACTGGGCCAAACAGGATGTTAAAGGCACTGACTCTTCAACTGGGGAGAGTGTTAGTAAAGCGTCTGGAATGTTGCACCCGAGTACCAGGGGACGAAAACTGAGACACATTTGAACACGTTTCCCGATCACACGGTGGATCATACTCTGGGTTCCACATACATGTTTTAGCTGAAGGAAGAATCCCTTAAACCTGGAGAGTTGAGACCCATGGAATGGGTACCATGCAATATGACTTCAAAGGGTCTGCATTTGCTCACCGAACCTCACCAATCCTATCACTGCTGCGTTTATGCCGCTGTACACACGCTTGATTCTCTTTCGGAGACATATAAATCCATAGGTTTTAAGATTCTTACTAGTCAGGTATATTCTTAGGCGTTTAATATGGGGTGTTGAGTCCACTTCGTTGAGCAAGCAGTAGCTCTTGTCTATTACATATTTGGCTTATGGAAAGGTATCTGTGCTAATTTCAATCTCTGGTTTTATGCAGCACCCCAACTCACCTTTCCCCTTAAGCAAGCATAAGTTGGTTTTCTACATTTGAGACCCTATTCTGTTTTGTACTTCAGTTCCTGTGTAGCCAAGTTTACATTCCGTGTATTAGTGATATCTTATGATGTTTCTTTTTCTGTGTGACTTATTTCACTTAGAATCATCGTACCTGAACCCACTCATTATGCTGCTACAGGCCTGATGACATAGATTTCATTGCTGAGTGATATTGCATTGTACGTAAGTACCTCAACTTCTTTATCCATTTCTCGCTTTCTGCGATATTGAACTTGTACCGTAAATGCGGTTCTTGTAAGCAGAGCCGTCCCAAACTTTGGAGTGGCTGTGTCTTTTTGATTTTAATTTCCCTAAGCTATAGGACCATAAGTGGAAGTGCCCTAGGCTCTGTTGCTTTGTTTTTTAGATGTTTCAGGAAACACCATACACTTCTCCAGAGTGGCTGTTGGTAATTTACATCCCGCCCATCAGCATAAGAAGGCTCCCTGTTCTCCATGGCCAGTCATGCCTTTGTGGATTTTACACTTTTTTCAGATGGCCCTTTTGACCGGGGGGCAGTGAGACTTCATTGTAGTGCAGATTTCCTTTGCAAGCTTGCTTGGTTGGCCAAAAAGGGCGTATGCGTTTTTTCCTGAATATATTCAGGAAAAAACGCATACGCCCTTTTTGGCCAAGTGCATCATTGTGGACGTTCTGCCTCTTTTCCTATGCTTTACATGCAATTCCAGTGTACCTCCTGAAATCGGTTTCCTGCAATTCTGCCCCGCTTTCAAGTCCTCTTGGCAGCCTTACTTCAATATATTTTTGGACGATAGCTGTCATTTATAACTCTGCAGGTTTGTGAATAACAGTGCCCCTGAGCTCCTTTCTTCAACTCGCTTTCTTGTGAGCTGGCCGCAACACCGCAGGATTGCTTCAGGCCCTAGTGTGGTTCCGGCATGGCTCGCTGAGCCTTTGGTTAATTCCTCTTCCTGGTGGGAAATGAGAGTTAAATTTGCCCGTCCAGACAGCTCCAGCTACTCTCTCATTGGTTCTCCCTATTCCTGTTCATTTTCCGCAGAAATTGCAAACTGGGCCAAACAGGAGTTTAAAGGCACTGACTCTCCAAGTGGGGAGAGTGTTAGTAAAGCGTCTGGAATGTTGCACCCGAGTACCAGGGGACGAAAACTGAGACACATTTGAACACGTTTCCCGATCACACGGTGGATCATACTCTGGGTTCCACATGCATGTTTTAGCTGAAGGAAGAATCCCTTAAACCTGGAGAGTTGAGAACCATGGAATGGGTACCATGCAATATGACTTCAAAGGGTCTGCATTTGCTCACCGAACCTAACCAATCCTATCACTGCTGCGTTTATGCCGCTGTACACACGCTGGATTCTCTTTCGGAGACATATAAATCCATAGGTTTTAAGATTCTTACTAGTCAGGTATATTCTTAGGCGTTTAATATGGGGTGTTGAGTCCACTTCGTTGAGCAAGCAGTAGCTCTTGTCTATTACATATTTGGCTTATGGAAAGGTATCTGTGCTAATTTCAATCTCTGGTTTTATGCAGCACCCCAACTCACCTTTCCCCTTAAGCAAGCATAAGTTGGTTTTCTACATTTGAGGCCCTATTCTGTTTTGTAATTCAGTTCCTGTGTAGCCAAGTTTACATTCCGTGTATTAGTGATACCTTATGATGTTTCTTTTTCTCTGTGACTTATTTCACTTAGAATCATCGTACCTGAATCCACTCATTATGCTGCTACTGGCCTGATGACATAGATTTCATTGCTGAGTGATATTGCATTGTACGTAAGTACCACAACTTCTTTATCCATTTTTCGCTTTCTGCGATATTGAACTTGTACCGTAAACGAGGTTCTTGTAAACAGAGCCGTCCCAAACTTTGGGGTGGCTGTGTCTTTTTGATTTTAATTTCCCTAAGCTATAGGACCATAAGTGGAAGTGCCCTAGGCTCTCTTGCTTTGTTTTTTAGATGTTTCAGGAAACACCATACACTTCTCCAGAGTGGCTGTTGGCAATTTACAACCCGCCCATCAGCATAACAAGGCTCCCAGTTCTCCATGGCCTGTCCTGCCTTTCTGGATTTTACACTTTTTTCAGATGGCCCTTTTGACCGGGGGGCAGTGAGACTTCATTGTAGTGCAGATTTCCTTTGCAAGCTTGCTTGGTTGGCCAAAAAGGGCGTATGCGTTTTTTCCTGAATATATTCAGGAAAAAACGCATACGCCCTTTTTGGCCAAGTGCATCATTGTGGACGTTCTGCCTCTTTTCCTATGCTTTACATGCAATTCCAGTCTACCTCCTGAAATCGGTTTCCTGCAATTCTGCCCCGCTTTCAAGTCCTCTTGGCAGCCTTACTTCAATATATTTTTGGACGATAGCTGTCATTTATAACTCTGCAGGTTTGTGAATTACAGTGCCCCTGAGCTCCTTTCTTCAACTCGCTTTCTTGTGAGCTGGCCGCAACACCGCAGGATTGCTTCAGGCCCTAGTGTGGTTCCGGCATGGCTCGCTGAGCCTTTGGTTATTCCCTCTTCCTGGTGGGAAATGAGAGTTAAATTTGCCCGTCCAGACACCTCCAGCTAGTCTCTCATTGGTTCTCCCTATTCCTGTTCATTTTCCGCAGAAATTGCAAACTGGGCCAAACAGGAGGTTAAAGGCACTGACTCTCCAAGTGGGGAGAGTGTTAGTAAAGCGTCTGGAATGTTGCACCCGAGTACCAGGGGACGAAAACTGAGACACATTTGAACACGTTTCCCGATCACACGGTGGATCATACTCTGGGTTCCACATGCATGTTTTAGCTGAAGGAAGAATCCCTTAAACCTGGAGAGTTGAGAACCATGGAATGGGTACCATGCAATATGACTTCAAAGGGTCTGCATTTGCTCACCGAACCTAACCAATCCTATCACTGCTGCGTTTATGCCGCTGTACACACGCTGGATTCTCTTTCGGAGACATATAAATCCATAGGTTTTAAGATTCTTACTAGTCAGGTATATTCTTAGGCGTTTAATATGGGGTGTTGAGTCCACTTCGTTGAGCAAGCAGTAGCTCTTGTCTATTACATATTTGGCTTATGGAAAGGTATCTGTGCTAATTTCAATCTCTGGTTTTATGCAGCACCCCAACTCACCTTTCCCCTTAAGCAAGCATAAGTTGGTTTTCTACATTTGAGGCCCTATTCTGTTTTGTAATTCAGTTCCTGTGTAGCCAAGTTTACATTCCGTGTATTAGTGATACCTTATGATGTTTCTTTTTCTCTGTGACTTATTTCACTTAGAATCATCGTACCTGAATCCACTCATTATGCTGCTACTGGCCTGATGACATAGATTTCATTGCTGAGTGATATTGCATTGTACGTAAGTACCACAACTTCTTTATCCATTTTTCGCTTTCTGCGATATTGAACTTGTACCGTAAACGAGGTTCTTGTAAACAGAGCCGTCCCAAACTTTGGGGTGGCTGTGTCTTTTTGATTTTAATTTCCCTAAGCTATAGGACCATAAGTGGAAGTGCCCTAGGCTCTCTTGCTTTGTTTTTTAGATGTTTCAGGAAACACCATACACTTCTCCAGAGTGGCTGTTGGCAATTTACAACCCGCCCATCAGCATAACAAGGCTCCCAGTTCTCCATGGCCTGTCCTGCCTTTCTGGATTTTACACTTTTTTCAGATGGCCCTTTTGACCGGGGGGCAGTGAGACTTCATTGTAGTGCAGATTTCCTTTGCAAGCTTGCTTGGTTGGCCAAAAAGGGCGTATGCGTTTTTTCCTGAATATATTCAGGAAAAAACGCATACGCCCTTTTTGGCCAAGTGCATCATTGTGGACGTTCTGCCTCTTTTCCTATGCTTTACATGCAATTCCAGTCTACCTCCTGAAATCGGTTTCCTGCAATTCTGCCCCGCTTTCAAGTCCTCTTGGCAGCCTTACTTCAATATATTTTTGGACGATAGCTGTCATTTATAACTCTGCAGGTTTGTGAATTACAGTGCCCCTGAGCTCCTTTCTTCAACTCGCTTTCTTGTGAGCTGGCCGCAACACCGCAGGATTGCTTCAGGCCCTAGTGTGGTTCCGGCATGGCTCGCTGAGCCTTTGGTTAATTCCTCTTCCTGGTGGGAAATGAGAGTTAAATTTGCCCGTCCAGACACCTCCAGCTAGTCTCTCATTGGTTCTCCCTATTCCTGTTCATTTTCCGCAGAAATTGCAAACTGGGCCAAACAGGAGGTTAAAGGCACTGACTCTCCAAGTGGGGAGAGTGTTAGTAAAGCGTCTGGAATGTTGCACCCGAGTACCAGGGGACGAAAACTGAGACACATTTGAACACGTTTCCCGATCACACGGTGGATCATACTCTGGGTTCCACATGCATGTTTTAGCTGAAGGAAGAATCCCTTAAACCTGGAGAGTTGAGAACCATGGAATGGGTACCATGCAATATGACTTCAAAGGGTCTGCATTTGCTCACCGAACCTAACCAATCCTATCACTGCTGCGTTTATGCCGCTGTACACACGCTGGATTCTCTTTCGGAGACATATAAATCCATAGGTTTTAAGATTCTTACTAGTCAGGTATATTCTTAGGCGTTTAATATGGGGTGTTGAGTCCACTTCGTTGAGCAAGCAGTAGCTCTTGTCTATTACATATTTGGCTTATGGAAAGGTATCTGTGCTAATTTCAATCTCTGGTTTTATGCAGCACCCCAACTCACCTTTCCCCTTAAGCAAGCATAAGTTGGTTTTCTACATTTGAGGCCCTATTCTGTTTTGTAATTCAGTTCCTGTGTAGCCAAGTTTACATTCCGTGTATTAGTGATACCTTATGATGTTTCTTTTTCTGTGTGACTTATTTCACTTAGAATCATCGTACCTGAATCCACTCATTATGCTGCTACTGGCCTGATGACATAGATTTCATTGCTGAGTGATATTGCATTGTACGTAAGTACCACAACTTCTTTATCCATTTTTCGCTTTCTGCGATATTGAACTTGTACCGTAAACGAGGTTCTTGTAAACAGAGCCGTCCCAAACTTTGGGGTGGCTGTGTCTTTTTGATTTTAATTTCCCTAAGCTATAGGACCATAAGTGGAAGTGCCCTAGGCTCTCTTGCTTTGTTTTTTAGATGTTTCAGGAAACACCATACACTTCTCCAGAGTGGCTGTTGGCAATTTACATCCCGCCCATCAGCATAACAAGGCTCCCAGTTCTCCATGGCCTGTCCTGCCTTTCTGGATTTTACACTTTTTTCAGATGGCCCTTTTGACCGGGGGGCAGTGAGACTTCATTGTAGTGCAGATTTCCTTTGCAAGCTTGCTTGGTTGGCCAAAAAGGGCGTATGCGTTTTTTCCTGAATATATTCAGGAAAAAACGCATACGCCCTTTTTGGCCAAGTGCATCATTGTGGACGTTCTGCCTCTTTTCCTATGCTTTACATGCAATTCCAGTCTACCTCCTGAAATCGGTTTCCTGCAATTCTGCCCCGCTTTCAAGTCCTCTTGGCAGCCTTACTTCAATATATTTTTGGACGATAGCTGTCATTTATAACTCTGCAGGTTTGTGAATTACAGTGCCCCTGAGCTCCTTTCTTCAACTCGCTTTCTTGTGAGCTGGCCGCAACACCGCAGGATTGCTTCAGGCCCTAGTGTGGTTCCGGCATGGCTCGCTGAGCCTTTGGTTAATTCCTCTTCCTGGTGGGAAATGAGAGTTAAATTTGCCCGTCCAGACACCTCCAGCTAGTCTCTCATTGGTTCTCCCTATTCCTGTTCATTTTCCGCAGAAATTGCAAACTGGGCCAAACAGGAGGTTAAAGGCACTGACTCTCCAAGTGGGGAGAGTGTTAGTAAAGCGTCTGGAATGTTGCACCCGAGTACCAGGGGACGAAAACTGAGACACATTTGAACACGTTTCCCGATCACACGGTGGATCATACTCTGGGTTCCACATGCATGTTTTAGCTGAAGGAAGAATCCCTTAAACCTGGAGAGTTGAGAACCATGGAATGGGTACCATGCAATATGACTTCAAAGGGTCTGCATTTGCTCACCGAACCTAACCAATCCTATCACTGCTGCGTTTATGCCGCTGTACACACGCTGGATTCTCTTTCGGAGACATATAAATCCATAGGTTTTAAGATTCTTACTAGTCAGGTATATTCTTAGGCGTTTAATATGGGGTGTTGAATCCACTTCGTTGAGCAAGCAGTAGCTCTTGTCTATTACATATTTGGCTTATGGAAAGGTATCTGTGCTAATTTCAATCTCTGGTTTTATGCAGCACCCCAACTCACCTTTCCCCTTAAGCAAGCATAAGTTGGTTTTCTACATTTGAGGCCCTATTCTGTTTTGTAATTCAGTTCCTGTGTAGCCAAGTTTACATTCCGTGTATTAGTGATACCTTATGATGTTTCTTTTTCTGTGTGACTTATTTCACTTAGAATCATCGTACCTGAATCCACTCATTATGCTGCTACTGGCCTGATGACATAGATTTCATTGCTGAGTGATATTGCATTGTACGTAAGTACCACAACTTCTTTATCCATTTTTCGCTTTCTGCGATATTGAACTTGTACCGTAAACGAGGTTCTTGTAAACAGAGCCGTCCCAAACTTTGGGGTGGCTGTGTCTTTTTGATTTTAATTTCCCTAAGCTATAGGACCATAAGTGGAAGTGCCCTAGGCTCTCTTGCTTTGTTTTTTAGATGTTTCAGGAAACACCATACACTTCTCCAGAGTGGCTGTTGGCAATTTACATCCCGCCCATCAGCATAACAAGGCTCCCAGTTCTCCATGGCCTGTCCTGCCTTTCTGGATTTTACACTTTTTTCAGATGGCCCTTTTGACCGGGGGGCAGTGAGACTTCATTGTAGTGCAGATTTCCTTTGCAAGCTTGCTTGGTTGGCCAAAAAGGGCGTATGCGTTTTTTCCTGAATATATTCAGGAAAAAACGCATACGCCCTTTTTGGCCAAGTGCATCATTGTGGACGTTCTGCCTCTTTTCCTATGCTTTACATGCAATTCCAGTCTACCTCCTGAAATCGGTTTCCTGCAATTCTGCCCCGCTTTCAAGTCCTCTTGGCAGCCTTACTTCAATATATTTTTGGACGATAGCTGTCATTTATAACTCTGCAGGTTTGTGAATTACAGTGCCCCTGAGCTCCTTTCTTCAACTCGCTTTCTTGTGAGCTGGCCGCAACACCGCAGGATTGCTTCAGGCCCTAGTGTGGTTCCGGCATGGCTCGCTGAGCCTTTGGTTATTCCCTCTTCCTGGTGGGAAATGAGAGTTAAATTTGCCCGTCCAGACACCTCCAGCTAGTCTCTCATTGGTTCTCCCTATTCCTGTTCATTTTCCGCAGAAATTGCAAACTGGGCCAAACAGGAGGTTAAAGGCACTGACTCTCCAAGTGGGGAGAGTGTTAGTAAAGCGTCTGGAATGTTGCACCCGAGTACCAGGGGACGAAAACTGAGACACATTTGAACACGTTTCCCGATCACACGGTGGATCATACTCTGGGTTCCACATGCATGTTTTAGCTGAAGGAAGAATCCCTTAAACCTGGAGAGTTGAGAACCATGGAATGGGTACCATGCAATATGACTTCAAAGGGTCTGCATTTGCTCACCGAACCTAACCAATCCTATCACTGCTGCGTTTATGCCGCTGTACACACGCTGGATTCTCTTTCAGAGACATATAAATCCATAGGTTTTAAGATTCTTACTAGTCAGGTATATTCTTAGGCGTTTAATATGGGGTGTTGAGTCCACTTCGTTGAGCAAGCAGTAGCTCTTGTCTATTACATATTTGGCTTATGGAAAGGTATCTGTGCTAATTTCAATCTCTGGTTTTATGCAGCACCCCAACTCACCTTTCCCCTTAAGCAAGCATAAGTTGGTTTTCTACATTTGAGGCCCTATTCTGTTTTGTAATTCAGTTCCTGTGTAGCCAAGTTTACATTCCGTGTATTAGTGATACCTTATGATGTTTCTTTTTCTGTGTGACTTATTTCACTTAGAATCATCGTACCTGAATCCACTCATTATGCTGCTACTGGCCTGATGACATAGATTTCATTGCTGAGTGATATTGCATTGTACGTAAGTACCACAACTTCTTTATCCATTTTTCGCTTTCTGCGATATTGAACTTGTACCGTAAACGAGGTTCTTGTAAACAGAGCCGTCCCAAACTTTGGGGTGGCTGTGTCTTTTTGATTTTAATTTCCCTAAGCTATAGGACCATAAGTGGAAGTGCCCTAGGCTCTCTTGCTTTGTTTTTTAGATGTTTCAGGAAACACCATACACTTCTCCAGAGTGGCTGTTGGCAATTTACATCCCGCCCATCAGCATAACAAGGCTCCCAGTTCTCCATGGCCTGTCCTGCCTTTCTGGATTTTACACTTTTTTCAGATGGCCCTTTTGACCGGGGGGCAGTGAGACTTCATTGTAGTGCAGATTTCCTTTGCAAGCTTGCTTGGTTGGCCAAAAAGGGCGTATGCGTTTTTTCCTGAATATATTCAGGAAAAAACGCATACGCCCTTTTTGGCCAAGTGCATCATTGTGGACGTTCTGCCTCTTTTCCTATGCTTTACATGCAATTCCAGTCTACCTCCTGAAATCGGTTTCCTGCAATTCTGCCCCGCTTTCAAGTCCTCTTGGCAGCCTTACTTCAATATATTTTTGGACGATAGCTGTCATTTATAACTCTGCAGGTTTGTGAATTACAGTGCCCCTGAGCTCCTTTCTTCAACTCGCTTTCTTGTGAGCTGGCCGCAACACCGCAGGATTGCTTCAGGCCCTAGTGTGGTTCCGGCATGGCTCGCTGAGCCTTTGGTTATTCCCTCTTCCTGGTGGGAAATGAGAGTTAAATTTGCCCGTCCAGACACCTCCAGCTAGTCTCTCATTGGTTCTCCCTATTCCTGTTCATTTTCCGCAGAAATTGCAAACTGGGCCAAACAGGAGGTTAAAGGCACTGACTCTCCAAGTGGGGAGAGTGTTAGTAAAGCGTCTGGAATGTTGCACCCGAGTACCAGGGGACGAAAACTGAGACACATTTGAACACGTTTCCCGATCACACGGTGGATCATACTCTGGGTTCCACATGCATGTTTTAGCTGAAGGAAGAATCCCTTAAACCTGGAGAGTTGAGAACCATGGAATGGGTACCATGCAATATGACTTCAAAGGGTCTGCATTTGCTCACCGAACCTAACCAATCCTATCACTGCTGCGTTTATGCCGCTGTACACATGCTTGATTCTCTTTCGGAGACATATAAATCCATAGGTTTTAAGATTCTTACTAGTCAGGTATATTCTTAGGCGTTTAATATGGGGTGTTGAGTCCACTTCGTTGAGCAAGCAGTAGCTCTTGTCTATTACATATTTGACTTATGGAAAGGTATCTGTGCTAATTTCAATCTCTGGTTTTATGCAGCACCCCAACTCACCTTTCCCCTTAAGCAAGCATAAGTTGGTTTTCTACATTTGAGACCCTATTCTGTTTTGTAATTCAGTTCCTGTGTAGCCAAGTTTACATTCCGTGTATTAGTGATATATTATGATGTTTCTTTTTCTGTGTGACTTATTTCACTTAGAATCATCGTACCTGAATCCACTCATTATGCTGCTACTGGCCTGATGACATAGATTTCATTGCTGAGTGATATTGCATTGTACGTAAGTACCGCAACTTCGTTATCCATTTTTCGCTTTCTGCGATATTGAACTTGTACCGTAAACGAGGTTCTTGTAAACAGAGCCGTCCCAAACTTTGGAGTGGCTGTGTCTTTTTGATTTTAATTTCCTTAAGCTATAGGACCATAAGTGGAAGTGCCCTAGGCTCTGTTGCTTTGTTTTTAGATGTTTCAGGAAAAACCATACACTTCTCCAGAGTGGCTGTTTGCAATTTACATCCCACCCATCAGAATAAGAAGGCTCCCAGTTCTCCATGGCCTGTCCTGCCTTTCTGGATTTTACACTTTTTTCAGATGGCCCTTTTGACCGGGGGGCAGTGAGACTTCATTGTAGTGCAGATTTCCTTTGCAAGCTTGCTTGGTTGGCCAAAAAGGGCGTATGCGTTTTTTCCTGAATATATTCAGGAAAAAACGCATACGCCCTTTTTGGCCAAGTGCATCATTGTGGACGTTCTGCCTCTTTTCCTATGCTTTACATGCAATTCCAGTCTACCTCCTGAAATCGGTTTCCTGCAATTCTGCCCCGCTTTCAAGTCCTCTTGGCAGCCTTACTTCAATATATTTTTGGACGATAGCTGTCATTTATAACTCTGCAGGTTTGTGAATTACAGTGCCCCTGAGCTCCTTTCTTCAACTCGCTTTCTTGTGAGCTGGCCGCAACACCGCAGGATTGCTTCAGGCCCTAGTGTGGTTCCGGCATGGCTCGCTGAGCCTTTGGTTATTCCCTCTTCCTGGTGGGAAATGAGAGTTAAATTTGCCCGTCCAGACACCTCCAGCTAGTCTCTCATTGGTTCTCCCTATTCCTGTTCATTTTCCGCAGAAATTGCAAACTGGGCCAAACAGGAGGTTAAAGGCACTGACTCTCCAAGTGGGGAGAGTGTTAGTAAAGCGTCTGGAATGTTGCACCCGAGTACCAGGGGACGAAAACTGAGACACATTTGAACACGTTTCCCGATCACACGGTGGATCATACTCTGGGTTCCACATGCATGTTTTAGCTGAAGGAAGAATCCCTTAAACCTGGAGAGTTGAGAACCATGGAATGGGTACCATGCAATATGACTTCAAAGGGTCTGCATTTGCTCACCGAACCTAACCAATCCTATCACTGCTGCGTTTATGCCGCTGTACACACGCTGGATTCTCTTTCGGAGACATATAAATCCATAGGTTTTAAGATTCTTACTAGTCAGGTATATTCTTAGGCGTTTAATATGGGGTGTTGAGTCCACTTCGTTGAGCAAGCAGTAGCTCTTGTCTATTACATATTTGGCTTATGGAAAGGTATCTGTGCTAATTTCAATCTCTGGTTTTATGCAGCACCCCAACTCACCTTTCCCCTTAAGCAAGCATAAGTTGGTTTTCTACATTTGAGGCCCTATTCTGTTTTGTAATTCAGTTCCTGTGTAGCCAAGTTTACATTCCGTGTATTAGTGATACCTTATGATGTTTCTTTTTCTGTGTGACTTATTTCACTTAGAATCATCGTACCTGAATCCACTCATTATGCTGCTACTGGCCTGATGACATAGATTTCATTGCTGAGTGATATTGCATTGTACGTAAGTACCACAACTTCTTTATCCATTTTTCGCTTTCTGCGATATTGAACTTGTACCGTAAACGAGGTTCTTGTAAACAGAGCCGTCCCAAAGTTTTGGGTGGCTGTGTCTTTTTGATTTTAATTTCCCTAAGCTATAGGACCATAAGTGGAAGTGCCCTAGGCTCTGTTGCTTTGTTTTTTAGATGTTTCAGGAAACACCATACACTTCTCCAGAGTGGCTGTTTGCAATTTACATCCCACCCATCAGAATAAGAAGGCTCCCAGTTCTCCATGGCCTGTCCTGCCTTTCTGGATTTTACACTTTTTTCAGATGGCCCTTTTGACCGGGGGGCAGTGAGACTTCATTGTAGTGCAGATTTCCTTTGCAAGCTTGCTTGGTTGGCCAAAAAGGGCGTATGCGTTTTTTCCTGAATATATTCAGGAAAAAACGCATACGCCCTTTTTGGCCAAGTGCATCATTGTGGACGTTCTGCCTCTTTTCCTATGCTTTACATGCAATTCCAGTCTACCTCCTGAAATCGGTTTCCTGCAATTCTGCCCCGCTTTCAAGTCCTCTTGGCAGCCTTACTTCAATATATTTTTGGACGATAGCTGTCATTTATAACTCTGCAGGTTTGTGAATTACAGGGCCCCTGAGCTCCTTTCTTCAACTCGCTTTCTTGTGAGCTGGCCGCAACACCGCAGGATTGCTTCAGGCCCTAGTGTGGTTCCGGCATGGCTCGCTGAGCCTTTGGTTATTCCCTCTTCCTAGTGGGAAATGAGAGTTAAATTTGCCCGTCCAGACACCTCCAGCTAGTCTCTCATTGGTTCTCCCTATTCCTGTTCATTTTCCGCAGAAATTGCAAACTGGGCCAAACAGGAGGTTAAAGGCACTGACTCTCCAAGTGGGGAGAGTGTTAGTAAAGCGTCTGGAATGTTGCACCCGAGTACCAGGGGACGAAAACTGAGACACATTTGAACACGTTTCCCGATCACACGGTGGATCATACTCTGGGTTCCACATGCATGTTTTAGCTGAAGGAAGAATCCCTTAAACCTGGAGAGTTGAGAACCATGGAATGGGTACCATGCAATATGACTTCAAAGGGTCTGCATTTGCTCACCGAACCTAACCAATCCTATCACTGCTGCGTTTATGCCGCTGTACACACGCTGGATTCTCTTTCGGAGACATATAAATCCATAGGTTTTAAGATTCTTACTAGTCAGGTATATTCTTAGGCGTTTAATATGGGGTGTTGAGTCCACTTCGTTGAGCAAGCAGTAGCTCTTGTCTATTACATATTTGGCTTATGGAAAGGTATCTGTGCTAATTTCAATCTCTGGTTTTATGCAGCACCCCAACTCACCTTTCCCCTTAAGCAAGCATAAGTTGGTTTTCTACATTTGAGGCCCTATTCTGTTTTGTAATTCAGTTCCTGTGTAGCCAAGTTTACATTCCGTGTATTAGTGATATATTATGATGTTTCTTTTTCTGTGTGACTTATTTCACTTAGAATCATCGTACCTGAATCCACTCATTATGCTGCTACTGGCCTGATGACATAGATTTCATTGCTGAGTGATATTGCATTGTACGTAAGTACCGCAACTTCGTTATCCATTTTTCGCTTTCTGCGATATTGAACTTGTACCGTAAACGAGGTTCTTGTAAACAGAGCCGTCCCAAACCTTGCGGTGCCTGTGTCTTTTTGATTTTAATTTCCCTAAGCTATAGGACCATAAGTGGAAGTGCCCTAGGCTCTGTTGCTTTGTTTTTTAGATGTTTCAGGAAACACCATACACTTCTCCAGAGTGGCTGTTTGCAATTTACATCCCACCCATCAGAATAAGAAGGCTCCCAGTTCTCCATGGCCTGTCCTGCCTTTCTGGATTTTACACTTTTTTCAGATGGCCCTTTTGACCGGGGGGCAGTGAGACTTCATTGTAGTGCAGATTTCCTTTGCAAGCTTGCTTGGTTGGCCAAAAAGGGCGTATGCGTTTTTTCCTGAATATATTCAGGAAAAAACGCATACGCCCTTTTTGGCCAAGTGCATCATTGTGGACGTTCTGCCTCTTTTCCTATGCTTTACATGCAATTCCAGTCTACCTCCTGAAATTGGTTTCCTGCAATTCTGCCCCGCTTTCAAGTCCTCTTGGCAGCCTTACTTCAATATATTTTTGGACGATAGCTGTCATTTATAACTCTGCAGGTTTGTGAATAACAGTGCCCCTGAGCTCCTTTCTTCAACTCGCTTTCTTGTGAGCTGGCCGCAACACCGCAGGATTGCTTCAGGCCCTAGTGTGGTTCCGGCATGGCTCGCTGAGCCTTTGGTTAATTCCTCTTCCTGGTGGGAAATGAGAGTTAAATTTGCCCGTCCAGACACCTCCAGCTAGTCTCTCATTGGTTCTCCCTATTCCTGTTCATTTTCCGCAGAAATTGCAAACTGGGCCAAACAGGAGTTTAAAGGCACTGACTCTCCAAGTGGGGAGAGTGTTAGTAAAGCGTCTGGAATGTTGCACCCGAGTACCAGGGGACGAAAACTGAGACACATTTGAACACGTTTCCCGATCACACGGTGGATCATACTCTGGGTTCCACATGCATGTTTTAGCTGAAGGAAGAATCCCTTAAACCTGGAGAGTTGAGAACCATGGAATGGGTACCATGCAATATGACTTCAAAGGGTCTGCATTTGCTCACCGAACCTAACCAATCCTATCACTGCTGCGTTTATGCCGCTGTACACACGCTGGATTCTCTTTCGGAGACATATAAATCCATAGGTTTTAAGATTCTTACTAGTCAGGTATATTCTTAGGCGTTTAATATGGGGTGTTGAGTCCACTTCGTTGAGCAAGCAGTAGCTCTTGTCTATTACATATTTGGCTTATGGAAAGGTATCTGTGCTAATTTCAATCTCTGGTTTTATGCAGCACCCCAACTCACCTTTCCCCTTAAGCAAGCATAAGTTGGTTTTCTACATTTGAGACCGTATTCTGTTTTGTAATTCAGTTCCTGTGTAGCCAAGTTTACATTCCGTGTATTAGTGATACCTTATGATGTTTCTTTTTCTGTGTGACTTATTTCACTTAGAATCATCGTACCTGAATCCACTCATTATGCTGCTACTGGCCTGATGACATAGATTTCATTGCTGAGTGATATTGCATTGTACGTAAGTACCACAACTTCTTTATCCATTTTTCACTTTCTGCGATATTGAACTTGTACCGTAAACGAGGTTCTTGTAAACAGAGCCGTCCCAAACTTTGGGGTGGCTGTGTCTTTTTGATTTTAATTTCCCTAAGCTATAGGACCATAAGTGGAAGTGCCCTAGGCTCTCTTGCTTTGTTTTTTAGATGTTTCAGGAAACACCATACACTTCTCCAGAGTGGCTGTTGGCAATTTACATCCCGCCCATCAGCATAAGAAGGCTCCCAGTTCTCCATGGCCTGTCCTGCCTTTCTGGATTTTACACTTTTTTCAGATGGCCCTTTTGACCGGGGGGCAGTGAGACTTCATTGTAGTGCAGATTTCCTTTGCAAGCTTGCTTGGTTGGCCAAAAAGGGCGTATGCGTTTTTTCCTGAATATATTCAGGAAAAAACGCATACGCCCTTTTTGGCCAAGTGCATCATTGTGGACGTTCTGCCTCTTTTCCTATGCTTTACATGCAATTCCAGTCTACCTCCTGAAATCGGTTCCTGCAATTCTGCCCTGCTTTCAAGTCCTCTTGGTAGCCTTACTTCAATATATTTTTGGACGATAGCTGTCATTTATAACTCTGCAGGTTTGTGAATAACAGTGCCCCTGAGCTCCTTTCTTCAACTCGTTTTCTTGTGAGCTGGCCGCAACACCGCATGATTGCTTCAGGCCCTAGTGTGGTTCCGGCATGGCTCACTGAGCCTTTGGTTAATTCCTCTTCCTGGTGGGAAATGAGAGTTAAATTTGCCCGTCCAGACACCTCCAGCTAGTCTCTCATTGGTTCTCCCTATTCCTGTTCATTTTCCGCAGAAATTGCAAACTGGGCCAAACAGGAGGTTAAAGGCACTGACTCTCCAAGTGGGGAGAGTGTTAGTAAAGCGTCTGGAATGTTGCACCCGAGTACCAGGGGACGAAAACTGAGACACATTTGAACACGTTTCCCGATCACACGGTGGATCATACTCTGGGTTCCACATGCATGTTTTAGCTGAAGGAAGAATCCCTTAAACCTGGAGAGTTGAGAACCATGGAATGGGTACCATGCAATATGACTTCAAAGGGTCTGCATTTGCTCACCGAACCTAACCAATCCTATCACTGCTGCGTTTATGCCGCTGTACACACGCTGGATTCTCTTTCAGAGACATATAAATCCATAGGTTTTAAGATTCTTACTAGTCAGGTATATTCTTAGGCGTTTAATATGGGGTGTTGAGTCCACTTCGTTGAGCAAGCAGTAGCTCTTGTCTATTACATATTTGGCTTATGGAAAGGTATCTGTGCTAATTTCAATCTCTGGTTTTATGCAGCACCCCAACTCACCTTTCCCCTTAAGCAAGCATAAGTTGGTTTTCTACATTTGAGGCCCTATTCTGTTTTGTAATTCAGTTCCTGTGTAGCCAAGTTTACATTCCGTGTATTAGTGATACCTTATGATGTTTCTTTTTCTGTGTGACTTATTTCACTTAGAATCATCGTACCTGAATCCACTCATTATGCTGCTACTGGCCTGATGACATAGATTTCATTGCTGAGTGATATTGCATTGTACGTAAGTACCACAACTTCTTTATCCACTTTTCGCTTTCTGCGATATTGAACTTGTACCGTAAACGAGGTTCTTGTAAACAGAGCCGTCCCAAACTTTGGGGTGGCTGTGTCTTTTTGATTTTAATTTCTCTAAGCTATAGGACCATAAGTGGAAGTGCCCTAGGCTCTGTTGCTTTGTTTTTTAGATGTTTCAGGAAACACCATACACTTCTCCAGAGTGGCTGTTTGCAATTTACATCCCACCCATCAGAATAAGAAGGCTCCCATTTCTCCATGGCCTGTCCTGCCTTTCTGGATTTTACACTTTTTTCAGATGGCCCTTTTGACCTGGGGGCAGTGAGACTTCATTGTAGTGCAGATTTCCTTTGCAAGCTTGCTTGGTTGGCCAAAAAGGGCGTATGCGTTTTTTCCTGAATATATTCAGGAAAAAACGCATATGCCCTTTTTGGCCAAGTGCATCATTGTGGACGTTCTGCCTCTTTTCCTATGCTTTACATGCAATTCCAGTCTACGTCCTGAAATCGGTTTCCTGCAATTCTGCCCCGCTTTCAAGTCCTCTTGGCAGCCTTACTTCAATGTATTTTTGGACGATAGCTGTCATTTATAACTCTGCAGGATTGTGAATTACAGTGCCCCTGAGCTCCTTTCTTCAACTCGCTTTCTTGTGAGCTGGCCGCAACACCGCATGATTGCTTCAGGCCCTAGTGTGGTTCTGGCATGGCTCACTGAGCCTTTGGTTAATTCCTCTTCCTGGTGGGAAATGAGAGTTAAATTTGCCCGTCCAGACACCTCCAGCTAGTCTCTCATTGGTTCTCCCTATTCCTGTTCATTTTCCGCAGAAATTGCAAACTGGGCCAAACAGGAGGTTAAAGGCACTGACTCTCCAAGTGGGGAGAGTGTTAGTAAAGCGTCTGGAATGTTGCACCCGAGTACCAGGGGACGAAAACTGAGACACATTTGAACACGTTTCCCGATCACACGGTGGATCATACTCTGGGTTCCACATGCATGTTTTAGCTGAAGGAAGAATCCCTTAAACCTGGAGAGTTGAGAACCATGGAATGGGTACCATGCAATATGACTTCAAAGGGTCTGCATTTGCTCACCGAACCTAACCAATCCTATCACTGCTGCGTTTATGCCGCTGTACACACGCTGGATTCTCTTTCGGAGACATATAAATCCATAGGTTTTAAGATTCTTACTAGTCAGGTATATTCTTAGGCGTTTAATATGGGGTGTTGAGTCCACTTCGTTGAGCAAGCAGTAGCTCTTGTCTATTACATATTTGGCTTATGGAAAGGTATCTGTGCTAATTTCAATCTCTGGTTTTATGCAGCACCCCAACTCACCTTTCCCCTTAAGCAAGCATAAGTTGGTTTTCTACATTTGAGGCCCTATTCTGTTTTGTAATTCAGTTCCTGTGTAGCCAAGTTTACATTCCGTGTATTAGTGATACCTTATGATGTTTCTTTTTCTGTGTGACTTATTTCACTTAGAATCATCGTACCTGAATCCACTCATTATGCTGCTACTGGCCTGATGACATAGATTTCATTGCTGAGTGATATTGCATTGTACGTAAGTACCACAACTTCTTTATCCACTTTTCGCTTTCTGCGATATTGAACTTGTACCGTAAACGAGGTTCTTGTAAACAGAGCCGTCCCAAACTTTGGGGTGGCTGTGTCTTTTTGATTTTAATTTCTCTAAGCTATAGGACCATAAGTGGAAGTGCCCTAGGCTCTGTTGCTTTGTTTTTTAGATGTTTCAGGAAACACCATACACTTCTCCAGAGTGGCTGTTTGCAATTTACATCCCACCCATCAGAATAAGAAGGCTCCCATTTATCCATGGCCTGTCCTGCCTTTCTGGATTTTACACTTTTTTCAGATGGCCCTTTTGACCTGGGGGCAGTGAGACTTCATTGTAGTGCAGATTTCCTTTGCAAGCTTGCTTGGTTGGCCAAAAAGGGCGTATGCGTTTTTTCCTGAATATATTCAGGAAAAAACGCATATGCCCTTTTTGGCCAAGTGCATCATTGTGGACGTTCTGCCTCTTTTCCTATGCTTTACATGCAATTCCAGTCTACCTCCTGAAATCGGTTTCCTGCAATTCTGCCCCGCTTTCAAGTCCTCTTGGCAGCCTTACTTCAATGTATTTTTGGACGATAGCTGTCATTTATAACTCTGCAGGATTGTGAATTACAGTGCCCCTGAGCTCCTTTCTTCAACTCGCTTTCTTGTGAGCTGGCCGCAACACCGCATGATTGCTTCAGGCCCTAGTGTGGTTTCGGCATGGCTCACTGAGCCTTTGGTTAATTCCTCTTCCTGGTGGGAAATGAGAGTTAAATTTGCCCGTCCAGACAGCTCCAGCTACTCTCTCATTGGTTCTCCCTATTCCTGTTCATTTTCCGCAGAAATTGCAAACTGGGCCAAACAGGAGGTTAAAGGCACTGACTCTCCAAGTGGGGAGAGTGTTAGTAAAGCGTCTGGAATGTTGCACCCGAGTACCAGGGGACGAAAACTGAGACACATTTGAACACGTTTCCCGATCACACGGTGGATCATACTCTGGGTTCCACATGCATGTTTTAGCTGAAGGAAGAATCCCTTAAACCTGGAGAGTTGAGAACCATGGAATGGGTACCATGCAATATGACTTCAAAGGGTCTGCATTTGCTCACCGAACCTAACCAATCCTATCACTGCTGCGTTTATGCCGCTGTACACACGCTGGATTCTCTTTCGGAGACATATAAATCCATAGGTTTTAAGATTCTTACTAGTCAGGTATATTCTTAGGCGTTTAATATGGGGTGTTGAGTCCACTTCGTTGAGCAAGCAGTAGCTCTTGTCTATTACATATTTGGCTTATGGAAAGGTATCTGTGCTAATTTCAATCTCTGGTTTTATGCAGCACCCCAACTCACCTTTCCCCTTAAGCAAGCATAAGTTGGTTTTCTACATTTGAGGCCCTATTCTGTTTTGTAATTCAGTTCCTGTGTAGCCAAGTTTACATTCCGTGTATTAGTGATACCTTATGATGTTTCTTTTTCTGTGTGACTTATTTCACTTAGAATCATCGTACCTGAATCCACTCATTATGCTGCTACTGGCCTGATGACATAGATTTCATTGCTGAGTGATATTGCATTGTACGTAAGTACCACAACTTCTTTATCCACTTTTCGCTTTCTGCGATATTGAACTTGTACCGTAAACGAGGTTCTTGTAAACAGAGCCGTCCCAAACTTTGGGGTTGGGTTTCTTTTTGATTTTAATTTCTCTAAGCTATAGGACCATAAGTGGAAGTGCCCTAGGCTCTGTTGCTTTGTTTTTTAGATGTTTCAGGAAACACCATACACTTCTCCAGAGTGGCTGTTTGCAATTTACATCCCACCCATCAGAATAAGAAGGCTCCCAGTTCTCCATGGCCTGTCCTGCCTTTCTGGATTTTACACTTTTTTCAGATGGCCCTTTTGACCTGGGGGCAGTGAGACTTCATTGTAGTGCAGATTTCCTTTGCAAGCTTGCTTGGTTGGCCAAAAAGGGCGTATGCGTTTTTTCCTGAATATATTCAGGAAAAAACGCATATGCCCTTTTTGGCCAAGTGCATCATTGTGGACGTTCTGCCTCTTTTCCTATGCTTTACATGCAATTCCAGTCTACCTCCTGAAATCGGTTTCCTGCAATTCTGCCCCGCTTTCAAGTCCTCTTGGCAGCCTTACTTCAATGTATTTTTGGACGATAGCTGTCATTTATAACTCTGCAGGATTGTGAATTACAGTGCCCCTGAGCTCCTTTCTTCAACTCGCTTTCTTGTGAGCTGGCCGCAACACCGCAGGATTGCTTCAGGCCCTAGTGTGGTTCCGGCATGGCTCGCTGAGCCTTTGGTTAATTCCTCTTCCTGGTGGGAAATGAGAGTTAAATTTGCCCATCCAGACACCTCCAGCTAGTCTCTCATTGGTTCTCCCTATTCCTGTTCATTTTCCGCAGAAATTGCAAACTGGGCCAAACAGGAGGTTAAAGGCACTGACTCTCCAAGTGGGGAGAGTGTTAGTAAAGCGTCTGGAATGTTGCACCCGAGTACCAGGGGACGAAAACTGAGACACATTTGAACACGTTTCCCGATCACACGGTGGATCATACTCTGGGTTCCACATGCATGTTTTAGCTGAAGGAAGAATCCCTTAAACCTGGAGAGTTGAGAACCATGGAATGGGTACCATGCAATATGACTTCAAAGGGTCTGCATTTGCTCACCGAACCTAACCAATCCTATCACTGCTGCGTTTATGCCGCTGTACACACGCTGGATTCTCTTTCGGAGACATATAAATCCATAGGTTTTAAGATTCTTACTAGTCAGGTATATTCTTAGGCATTTAATATGGGGTGTTGAGTCCACTTCGTTGAGCAAGCAGTAGCTCTTGTCTATTACATATTTGGCTTATGGAAAGGTATCTGTGCTAATTTCAATCTCTGGTTTTATGCAGCACCCCAACTCACCTTTCCCCTTAAGCAAGCATAAGTTGGTTTTCTACATTTGAGGCCCTATTCTGTTTTGTAATTCAGTTCCTGTGTAGCCAAGTTTACATTCCGTGTATTAGTGATACCTTATGATGTTTCTTTTTCTGTGTGACTTATTTCACTTAGAATCATCGTACCTGAATCCACTCATTATGCTGCTACTGGCCTGATGACATAGATTTCATTGCTGAGTGATATTGCATTGTACGTAAGTACCACAACTTCTTTATCCACTTTTCGCTTTCTGCGATATTGAACTTGTACCGTAAACGAGGTTCTTGTAAACAGAGCCGTCCCAAACTTTGGGGTTGGGTTTCTTTTTGATTTTAATTTCTCTAAGCTATAGGACCATAAGTGGAAGTGCCCTAGGCTCTGTTGCTTTGTTTTTTAGATGTTTCAGGAAACACCATACACTTCTCCAGAGTGGCTGTTTGCAATTTACATCCCACCCATCAGAATAAGAAGGCTCCCAGTTCTCCATGGCCTGTCCTGCCTTTCTGGATTTTACACTTTTTTCAGATGGCCCTTTTGACCTGGGGGCAGTGAGACTTCATTGTAGTGCAGATTTCCTTTGCAAGCTTGCTTGGTTGGCCAAAAAGGGCGTATGCGTTTTTTCCTGAATATATTCAGGAAAAAACGCATATGCCCTTTTTGGCCAAGTGCATCATTGTGGACGTTCTGCCTCTTTTCCTATGCTTTACATGCAATTCCAGTCTACCTCCTGAAATCGGTTTCCTGCAATTCTGCCCCGCTTTCAAGTCCTCTTGGCAGCCTTACTTCAATGTATTTTTGGACGATAGCTGTCATTTATAACTCTGCAGGATTGTGAATTACAGTGCCCCTGAGCTCCTTTCTTCAACTCGCTTTCTTGTGAGCTGGCCGCAACACCGCAGGATTGCTTCAGGCCCTAGTGTGGTTCCGGCATGGCTCGCTGAGCCTTTGGTTAATTCCTCTTCCTGGTGGGAAATGAGAGTTAAATTTGCCCGTCCAGACACCTCCAGCTAGTCTCTCATTGGTTCTCCCTATTCCTGTTCATTTTCCGCAGAAATTGCAAACTGGGCCAAACAGGAGGTTAAAGGCACTGACTCTCCAAGTGGGGAGAGTGTTAGTAAAGCGTCTGGAATGTTGCACCCGAGTACCAGGGGACGAAAACTGAGACACATTTGAACACGTTTCCCGATCACACGGTGGATCATACTCTGGGTTCCACATGCATGTTTTAGCTGAAGGAAGAATCCCTTAAACCTGGAGAGTTGAGAACCATGGAATGGGTACCATGCAATATGACTTCAAAGGGTCTGCATTTGCTCACCGAACCTAACCAATCCTATCACTGCTGCGTTTATGCCGCTGTACACACGCTGGATTCTCTTTCGGAGACATATAAATCCATAGGTTTTAAGATTCTTACTAGTCAGGTATATTCTTAGGCGTTTAATATGGGGTGTTGAGTCCACTTCGTTGAGCAAGCAGTAGCTCTTGTCTATTACATATTTGGCTTATGGAAAGGTATCTGTGCTAATTTCAATCTCTGGTTTTATGTAGCACCCCAACTCACCTTTCCCCTTAAGCAAGCATAAGTTGGTTTTCTACATTTGAGGCCCTATTCTGTTTTGTAATTCAGTTCCTGTGTAGCCAAGTTTACATTCCTTGTATTAGTGATACCTTATGATGTTTCTTTTTCTGTGTGACTTATTTCACTTAGAATCATCGTACCTGAATCCACTCATTATGCTGCTACTGGCCTGATGACATAGATTTCATTGCTGAGTGATATTGCATTGTACGTAAGTACCACAACTTCTTTATCCATTTTTCGCTTTCTGCGATATTGAACTTGTACCGTAAACGAGGTTCTTGTAAACAGAGCCGTCCCAAACTTTGGGGTGGCTGTGTCTTTTTGATTTTAATTTCCCTAAGCTATAGGACCATAAGTGGAAGTGCCCTAGGCTCTGTTGCTTTGTTTTTTAGATGTTTCAGGAAACACCATACACTTCTCCAGAGTGGCTGTTGGCAATTTACATCCCGCCCATCAGCATAACAAGGCTCCCAGTTCTCCATGGCCTGTCCTGCCTTTGTGGATTTTACACTTTTTTCAGATGGCCCTTTTGACTGGGGGGCAGTGAGACTTCATTGTAGTGCAGATTTCCTTTGCAAGCTTGCTTGGTTGGCCAAAAAGGGCGTATGCGTTTTTTCCTGAATATATTCAGGAAAAAACGCATACGCCCTTTTTGGCCAAGTGCATCATTGTGGACGTTCTGCCTCTTTTCCTATGCTTTACATGCAATTCCAGTCTACCTCCTGAAATCCGTTTCCTGCAGTTCTGCCCCGCTTTCAAGTCCTCTTGGCAGCCTTACTTCAATATATTTTTGGACGATAGCTGTCATTTATAACTCTGCAGGTTTGTGAATTACAGTGCCCCTGAGCTCCTTTCTTCAACTCGCTTTCTTGTGAGCTGGCCGCAACACCGCAGGATTGCTTCAGGCCCTAGTGTGGTTCCGGCATGGCTCGCTGAGCCTTTGGTTAATTCCTCTTCCTGGTGGGAAATGAGAGTTAAATTTGCCCGTCCAGACACCTCCAGCTAGTCTCTCATTGGTTCTCCCTATTCCTGTTCATTTTCCGCAGAAATTGCAAACTGGGCCAAACAGGAGGTTAAAGGCACTGACTCTCCAAGTGGGGAGAGTGTTAGTAAAGCGTCTGGAATGTTGCACCCGAGTACCAGGGGACGAAAACTGAGACACATTTGAACACGTTTCCCGATCACACGGTGGATCATACTCTGGGTTCCACATGCATGTTTTAGCTGAAGGAAGAATCCCTTAAACCTGGAGAGTTGAGAACCATGGAATGGGTACCATGCAATATGACTTCAAAGGGTCTGCATTTGCTCACCGAACCTAACCAATCCTATCACTGCTGCGTTTATGCCGCTGTACACACGCTGGATTCTCTTTCGGAGACATGTAAATCCATAGGTTTTAAGATTCTTACTAGTCAGGTATATTCTTAGGCGTTTAATATGGGGTGTTGAGTCCACTTCGTTGAGCAAGCAGTAGCTCTTGTCTATTACATATTTGGCTTATGGAAAGTTATCTGTGCTAATTTCAATCTCTGGTTTTATGCAGCACCCCAACTCACCTTTCCCCTTAAGCAAGCATAAGTTGGTTTTCTACATTTGAGGCCCTATTCTGTTTTGTAATTCAGTTCCTGTGTAGCCAAGTTTACATTCCGTGTATTAGTGATACCTTATGATGTTTCTTTTTCTGTGTGACTTATTTCACTTAGAATCATCGTACCTGAATCCACTCATTATGCTGCTACTGGCCTGATGACATAGATTTCATTGCTGAGTGATATTGCATTGTACGTAAGTACCGCAAATTCTTTATCCATTTTTCGCTTTCTGTGATATTGAACTTGTACCGTAAACGAGGTTCTTGTAAACAGAGCCGTCCCAAACTTTGGGGTGGCTGTGTCTTTTTGATTTTAATTTCCCTAAGCTATAGGACCATAAGTGGAAGTGCCCTAGGCTCTGTTGCTTTGTTTTTTAGATGTTTCAGGAAACACCATACACTTCTCCAGAGTGGCTGTTGGCAATTTACATCCCGCCCATCAGCATAACAAGGCTCCCAGTTCTCCATGGCCTCCCTGCCTTTCTGGATTTTACACTTTTTTCAGATGGCCCTTTTGACCGGGGGGCAGTGAGACTTCATTGTAGTGCAGATTTCCTTTGCAAGCTTGCTTGGTTGGCCAAAAAGGGCGTATGCGTTTTTTCCTGAATATATTCAGGAAAAAACGCATACGCCCTTTTTGGCCAAGTGCATCATTGTGGACGTTCTGCCTCTTTTCCTATGCTTTACATGCAATTCCAGTCTACCTCCTGAAATCGGTTTCCTGCAATTCTGCCCCGCTTTCAAGTCCTCTTGGCAGCCTTACTTCAATATATTTTTGGACGATAGCTGTCATTTATAACTCTGCAGGTTTGTGAATAACAGTGCCCCTGAGCTCCTTTCTTCAACTCGCTTTCTTGTGAGCTGGCCGCAACACCGCAGGATTGCTTCAGGCCCTAGTGTGGTTCCGGCATGGCTCGCTGAGCCTTTGGTTATTCCCTCTTCCTGGTGGGAAATGAGAGTTAAATTTGCCCGTCCAGACACCTCCAGCTAGTCTCTCATTGGTTCTCCCTATTCCTGTTCATTTTCCGCAGAAATTGCAAACTGGGCCAAACAGGAGGTTAAAGGCACTGACTCTCCAAGTGGGGAGAGTGTTAGTAAAGCGTCTGGAATGTTGCACCCGAGTACCAGGGGACGAAAACTGAGACACATTTGAACACGTTTCCCGATCACACGGTGGATCATACTCTGGGTTCCACATGCATGTTTTAGCTGAAGGAAGAATCCCTTAAACCTGGAGAGTTGAGAACCATGGAATGGGTACCATGCAATATGACTTCAAAGGGTCTGCATTTGCTCACCGAACCTAACCAATCCTATCACTGCTGCGTTTATGCCGCTGTACACACGCTGGATTCTCTTTCGGAGACATATAAATCCATAGGTTTTAAGATTCTTACTAGTCAGGTATATTCTTAGGCGTTTAATATGGGGTGTTGAGTCCACTTCGTTGAGCAAGCAGTAGCTCTTGTCTATTACATATTTGGCTTATGGAAAGGTATCTGTGCTAATTTCAATCTCTGGTTTTATGCAGCACCCCAACTCACCTTTCCCCTTAAGCAAGCATAAGTTGGTTTTCTACATTTGAGGCCCTATTCTGTTTTGTAATTCAGTTCCTGTGTAGCCAAGTTTACATTCCGTGTATTAGTGATACCTTATGATGTTTCTTTTTCTGTGTGACTTATTTCACTTAGAATCATCGTACCTGAATCCACTCATTATGCTGCTACTGGCCTGATGACATAGATTTCATTGCTGAGTGATATTGCATTGTACGTAAGTACCACAACTTCTTTATCCATTTTTCGCTTTCTGCGATATTGAACTTGTACCATAAACGAGGTTCTTGTAAACAGAGCCGTCCCAAACTTTGGGGTGGCTGTGTCTTTTTGATTTTAATTTCCCTAAGCTATAGGACCATAAGTGGAAGTGCCCTAGGCTCTGTTGCTTTGTTTTTTAGATGTTTCAGGAAACACCATACACTTCTCCAGAGTGGCTGTTGGCAATTTACATCCCGCCCATCAGCATAACAAGGCTCCCAGTTCTCCATGGCCTGTCCTGCCTTTGTGGATTTTACACTTTTTTCAGATGGCCCTTTTGACTGGGGGGCAGTGAGACTTCATTGTAGTGCAGATTTCCTTTGCAAGCTTGCTTGGTTGGCCAAAAAGGGCGTATGCGTTTTTTCCTGAATATATTCAGGAAAAAACGCATACGCCCTTTTTGGCCAAGTGCATCATTGTGGACGTTCTGCCTCTTTTCCTATGCTTTACATGCAATTCCAGTCTACCTCCTGAAATCGGTTTCCTGCAATTCTGCCCCGCTTTCAAGTCCTCTTGGCAGCCTTACTTCAATATATTTTTGGACGATAGCTGTCATTTATAACTCTGCAGGTTTGTGAATAACAGTGCCCCTGAGCTCCTTTCTTCAACTCGCTTTCTTGTGAGCTGGCCGCAACACCGCAGGATTGCTTCAGGCCCTAGTGTGGTTCCGGCATGGCTCGCTGAGCCTTTGGTTAATTCCTCTTCCTGGTGGGAAATGAGAGTTAAATTTGCCCGTCCAGACACCTCCAGCTAGTCTCTCATTGGTTCTCCCTATTCCTGTTCATTTTCCGCAGAAATTGCAAACTGGGCCAAACAGGAGGTTAAAGGCACTGACTCTCCAAGTGGGGAGAGTGTTAGTAAAGCGTCTGGAATGTTGCACCCGAGTACCAGGGGACGAAAACTGAGACACATTTGAACACGTTTCCCGATCACACGGTGGATCATACTCTGGGTTCCACATGCATGTTTTAGCTGAAGGAAGAATCCCTTAAACCTGGAGAGTTGAGAACCATGGAATGGGTACCATGCAATATGACTTCAAAGGGTCTGCATTTGCTCACCGAACCTAACCAATCCTATCACTGCTGCGTTTATGCCGCTGTACACACGCTGGATTCTCTTTCGGAGACATATAAATCCATAGGTTTTAAGATTCTTACTAGTCAGGTATATTCTTAGGCGTTTAATATGGGGTGTTGAGTCCACTTCGTTGAGCAAGCAGTAGCTCTTGTCTATTACATATTTGGCTTATGGAAAGTTATCTGTGCTAATTTCAATCTCTGGTTTTATGCAGCACCCCAACTCACCTTTCCCCTTAAGCAAGCATAAGTTGGTTTTCTACATTTGAGGCCCTATTCTGTTTTGTAATTCAGTTCCTGTGTAGCCAAGTTTACATTCCGTGTATTAGTGATACCTTATGATGTTTCTTTTTCTGTGTGACTTATTTCACTTAGAATCATCGTACCTGAATCCACTCATTATGCTGCTACTGGCCTGATGACATAGATTTCATTGCTGAGTGATATTGCATTGTACGTAAGTACCGCAAATTATTTATCCATTTTTCGCTTTCTGCGATATTGAACTTGTACCGTAAACGAGGTTCTTGTAAACAGAGCCGTCCCAAACTTTGGGGTGGCTGTGTCTTTTTGATTTTAATTTCCCTAAGCTATAGGACCATAAGTGGAAGTGCCCTAGGCTCTGTTGCTTTGTTTTTTAGATGTTTCAGGAAACACCATACACTTCTCCAGAGTGGCTGTTGGCAATTTACATCCCGCCCATCAGCATAACAAGGCTCCCAGTTCTCCATGGCCTGCCCTGCCTTTCTGGATTTTACACTTTTTTCAGATGGCCCTTTTGACCGGGGGGCAGTGAGACTTCATTGTAGTGCAGATTTCCTTTGCAAGCTTGCTTGGTTGGCCAAAAAGGGCGTATGCGTTTTTTCCTGAATATATTCAGGAAAAAACGCATACGCCCTTTTTGGCCAAGTGCATCATTGTGGACGTTCTGCCTCTTTTCCTATGCTTTACATGCAATTCCAGTCTACCTCCTGAAATCGGTTTCCTGCAATTCTGCCCCGCTTTCAAGTCCTCTTGGCAGCCTTACTTCAATATATTTTTGGACGATAGCTGTCATTTATAACTCTGCAGGTTTGTGAATTACAGTGCCCCTGAGCTCCTTTCTTCAACTCGCTTTCTTGTGAGCTGGCCGCAACACCGCAGGATTGCTTCAGGCCCTAGTGTGGTTCCGGCATGGCTCGCTGAGCCTTTGGTTAATTCCTCTTCCTGGTGGGAAATGAGAGTTAAATTTGTCCGTCCAGACAGCTCCAGCTACTCTCTCATTGGTTCTCCCTATTCCTGTTCATTTTCCGCAGAAATTGCAAACTGGGCCAAACAGGAGTTTAAAGGCACTGACTCTCCAAGTGGGGAGAGTGTTAGTAAAGCGTCTGGAATGTTGCACCCGAGTACCAGGGGACGTAAACTGAGACACATTTGAACACGTTTCCCGATCACACGGTGGATCATACTCTGGGTTCCACATGCATGTTTTAGCTGAAGGAAGAATCCCTTAAACCTGGAGAGTTGAGAACCATGGAATGGGTACCATGCAATATGACTTCAAAGGGTCTGCATTTGCTCACCGAACCTCACCAATCCTATCACTGCTGCGTTTATGCCGCTGTACACACGCTGGATTCTCTTTCGGAGACATATAAATCCATAGGTTTTAAGATTCTTACTAGTCAGGTATATTCTTAGGCGTTTAATATGGGGTGTTGAGTCCACTTCGTTGAGCAAGCAGTAGCTCTTGTCTATTACATATTTGGCTTATGGAAAGGTATCTGTGCTAATTTCAATCTCTGGTTTTATGCAGCACCCCAACTCACCTTTCCCCTTAAGCAAGCATAAGTTGGTTTTCTACATTTGAGGCCCTATTCTGTTTTGTAATTCAGTTCCTGTGTAGCCAAGTTTACATTCCGTGTATTAGTGATACCTTATGATGTTTCTTTTTCTGTGTGACTTATTTCACTTAGAATCATCGTACCTGAATCCACTCATTATGCTGCTACTGGCCTGATGACATAGATTTCATTGCTGAGTGATATTGCATTGTACGTAAGTACCACAACTTCTTTATCCATTTTTCGCTTTCTGCGATATTGAACTTGTACCGTAAACGAGGTTCTTGTAAACAGAGCCGTCCCAAACTTTGGGGTGGCTGTGTCTTTTTGATTTTAATTTCCCTAAGCTATAGGACCATAAGTGGAAGTGCCCTAGGCTCTCTTGCTTTGTTTTTTAGATGTTTCAGGAAACACCATACACTTCTCCAGAGTGGCTGTTGGCAATTTACATCCCGCCCATCAGCATAAGAAGGTTCCCAGTTCTCCATGGCCTGTCCTGCCTTTCTGGATTTTACACTTTTTTCAGATGGCCCTTTTGACCGGGGGGCAGTGAGACTTCATTGTAGTGCAGATTTCCTTTGCAAGCTTGCTTGGTTGGCCAAAAAGGGCGTATGCGTTTTTTCCTGAATATATTCAGGAAAAAACGCATACGCCCTTTTTGGCCAAGTGCATCATTGTGCACGTTCTGCCTCTTTTCCTATGCTTTACATGCAATTCCAGTCTACCTCCTGAAATCGGTTTCCTGCAATTCTGCCCCGCTTTCAAGTCCTCTTGGCAGCCTTACTTCAATGTATTTTTGGACGATAGCTGTCATTTATAACTCTGCAGGATTGTGAATTACAGTGCCCCTGAGCTCCTTTCTTCAACTCGCTTTCTTGTGAGCTGGCCGCAACACCGCAGGATTGCTTCAGGCCCTAGTGTGGTTCCGGCATGGCTCGCTGAGCCTTTGGTTAATTCCTCTTCCTGGTGGGAAATGAGAGTTAAATTTGCCCGTCCAGACACCTCCAGCTAGTCTCTCATTGGTTCTCCCTATTCCTGTTCATTTTCCGCAGAAATTGCAAACTGGGCCAAACAGGAGGTTAAAGGCACTGACTCTCCAAGTGGGGAGAGTGTTAGTAAAGCATCTGGAATGTTGCACCCGAGTACCAGGGGACGAAAACTGAGACACATTTGAACACGTTTCCCGATCACACGGTGGATCATACTCTGGGTTCCACATGCATGTTTTAGCTGAAGGAAGAATCCCTTAAACCTGGAGAGTTGAGAACCATGGAATGGGTACCATGCAATATGACTTCAAAGGGTCTGCATTTGCTCACCGAACCTAACCAATCCTATCACTGCTGCGTTTATGCCGCTGTACACACGCTGGATTCTCTTTCGGAGACATATAAATCCATAGGTTTTAAGATTCTTACTAGTCAGGTATATTCTTAGGCGTTTAATATGGGGTGTTGAGTCCACTTCGTTGAGCAAGCAGTAGCTCTTGTCTATTACATATTTGGCTTATGGAAAGGTATCTGTGCTAATTTCAATCTCTGGTTTTATGCAGCACCCCAACTCACCTTTCCCCTTAAGCAAGCATAAGTTGGTTTTCTACATTTGAGGCCCTATTCTGTTTTGTAATTCAGTTCCTGTGTAGCCAAGTTTACATTCCTTGTATTAGTGATACCTTATGATGTTTCTTTTTCTGTGTGACTTATTTCACTTAGAATCATCGTACCTGAATCCACTCATTATGCTGCTACTGGCCTGATGACATAGATTTCATTGCTGAGTGATATTGCATTGTACGTAAGTACCACAACTTCTTTATCCATTTTTCGCTTTCTGTGATATTGAACTTGTACCGTAAACGAGGTTCTTGTAAACAGAGCCGTCCCAAACTTTGGGGTGGCTGTGTCTTTTTGATTTTAATTTCCCTAAGCTATAGGACCATAAGTGGAAGTGCCCTAGGCTCTGTTGCTTTGTTTTTTAGATGTTTCAGGAAACACCATACACTTCTCCAGAGTGGCTGTTGGCAATTTACATCCCGCCCATCAGCATAACAAGGCTCCCAGTTCTCCATGGCCTGTCCTGCCTTTCTGGATTTTACACTTTTTTCAGATGGCCCTTTTGACCGGGGGGCAGTGAGACTTCATTGTAGTGCAGATTTCCTTTGCAAGCTTGCTTGGTTGGCCAAAAAGGGCGTATGCGTTTTTTCCTGAATATATTCAGGAAAAAACGCATACGCCCTTTTTGGCCAAGTGCATCATTGTGGACGTTCTGCCTCTTTTCCTATGCTTTACATGCAATTCCAGTCTACCTCCTGAAATCGGTTTCCTGCAATTCTGCCCCGCTTTCAAGTCCTCTTGGCAGCCTTACTTCAATATATTTTTGGACGATAGCTGTCATTTATAACTCTGCAGGTTTGTGAATAACAGTGCCCCTGAGCTCCTTTCTTCAACTCGCTTTCTTGTGAGCTGGCCGCAACACCGCAGGATTGCTTCAGGCCCTAGTGTGGTTCCGGCATGGCTCGCTGAGCCTTTGGTTAATTCCTCTTCCTGGTGGGAAATGAGAGTTAAATTTGCCCGTCCAGACAGCTCCAGCTAGTCTCTCATTGGTTCTCCCTATTCCTGTTCATTTTCCGCAGAAATTGCAAACTGGGCCAAACAGGAGGTTAAAGGCACTGACTCTCCAAGTGGGGAGAGTGTTAGTAAAGCGTCTGGAATGTTGCACCCGAGTACCAGGGGACGAAAACTGAGACACATTTGAACACGTTTCCCGATCACACGGTGGATCATACTCTGGGTTCCACATGCATGTTTTAGCTGAAGGAAGAATCCCTTAAACCTGGAGAGTTGAGAACCATGGAATGGGTACCATGCAATATGACTTCAAAGGGTCTGCATTTGCTCACCGAACCTAACCAATCCTATCACTGCTGCGTTTATGCCGCTGTACACACGCTGGATTCTCTTTCGGAGACATATAAATCCATAGGTTTTAAGATTCTTACTAGTCAGGTATATTCTTAGGCGTTTAATATGCGGTGTTGAGTCCACTTCGTTGAGCAAGCAGTAGCTCTTGTCTATTACATATTTGGCTTATGGAAAGGTATCTGTGCTAATTTCAATCTCTGGTTTTATGCAGCACCCCAACTCACCTTTCCCCTTAAGCAAGCATAAGTTGGTTTTCTACATTTGAGGCCCTATTCTGTTTTGTACTTCAGTTCCTGTGTAGCCAAGTTTACATTCCGTGTATTAGTGATACCTTATGATGTTTCTTTTTCTGTGTGACTTATTTCACTTAGAATCATCGTACCTGAATCCACTCATTATGCTGCTACTGGCCTGATGAAATAGATTTCATTGCTGAGTGATATTGCATTGTACGTAAGTACCACAACTTCTTTATCCATTTTTCGCTTTCTGCGATATTGAACTTGTACCGTAAACGAGGTTCTTGTAAACAGAGCCGTCCCAAACTTTGGGGTGGCTGTGTCTTTTTGATTTTAATTTCCCTAAGCTATAGGACCATAAGTGGAAGTGCCCTAGGCTCTCTTGCTTTGTTTTTTAGATGTTTCAGGAAACACCATACACTTCTCCAGAGTGGCTGTTGGCAATTTACATCCCGCCCATCAGCATAACAAGGCTCCCAGTTCTCCATGGCCTGTCCTGCCTTTCTGGATTTTACACTTTTTTCAGATGGCCCTTTTGACCGGGGGGCAGTGAGACTTCATTGTAGTGCAGATTTCCTTTGCAAGCTTGCTTGGTTGGCCAAAAAGGGCGTATGCGTTTTTTCCTGAATATATTCAGAAAAAAACGCATACGCCCTTTTTGGCCAAGTGCATCATTGTGGACGTTCTGCCTCTTTTCCTATGCTTTACATGCAATTCCAGTCTACCTCCTGAAATCGGTTTCCTGCAATTCTGCCCCGCTTTCAAGTCCTCTTGGCAGCCTTACTTCAATGTATTTTTGGACGATAGCTGTCATTTATAACTCTGCAGGATTGTGAATTACAGTGCCCCTGAGCTCCTTTCTTCAGCTCGCTTTCTTGTGAGCTGGCCGCAACACCGCAGGATTGCTTCAGGCCCTAGTGTGGTTCCGGCATGGCTCGCTGAGCCTTTGGTTAATTCCTCTTCCTGGTGGGAAATGAGAGTTAAATTTGCCCGTCCAGACACCTCCAGCTAGTCTCTCATTGGTTCTCCCTATTCCTGTTCATTTTCCGCAGAAATTGCAAACTGGGCCAAACAGGAGGTTAAAGGCACTGACTCTCCAAGTGGGGAGAGTGTTAATAAAGCGTCTGGAATGTTGCACCCGAGTACCAGGGGACGAAAACTGAGACACATTTGAACACGTTTCCCGATCACACGGTGGATCATACTCTGGGTTCCACATGCATGTTTTAGCTGAAGGAAGAATCCCTTAAACCTGGAGAGTTGAGAACCATGGAATGGGTACCATGCAATATGACTTCAAAGGGTCTGCATTTGCTCACCGAACCTAACCAATCCTATCACTGCTGCGTTTATGCCGCTGTACACACGCTGGATTCTCTTTCGGAGACATATAAATCCATAGGTTTTAAGATTCTTACTAGTCAGGTATATTCTTAGGCGTTTAATATGGGGTGTTGAGTCCACTTCGTTGAGCAAGCAGTAGCTCTTGTCTATTACATATTTGGCTTATGGAAAGGTATCTGTGCTAATTTCAATCTCTGGTTTTATGCAGCACCCCAACTCACCTTTCCCCTTAAGCAAGCATAAGTTGGTTTTCTACATTTGAGGCCCTATTCTGTTTTGTAATTCAGTTCCTGTGTAGCCAAGTTTACATTCCGTGTATTAGTGATACCTTATGATGTTTCTTTTTCTGTGTGACTTATTTCACTTAGAATCATCGTACCTGAATCCACTCATTATGCTGCTACTGGCCTGATGACATAGATTTCATTGCTGAGTGATATTGCATTGTACGTAAGTACCACAACTTCTTTATCCATTTTTCGCTTTCTGCGATATTGAACTTGTACCGTAAACGAGGTTCTTGTAAACAGAGCCGTCCCAAAGTTTTGGGTGGCTGTGTCTTTTTGATTTTAATTTCCCTAATCTATAGGACCATAAGTGGAAGTGCCCTAGGCTCTGTTGCTTTGTGTTTTAGATGTTTCAGGAAACACCATACACTTCTCCAGAGTGGCTGTTGGCAATTTACATCCCGCCCATCAGCATAACAAGGCTCCCAGTTCTCCATGGCCTGTCCTGCCTTTCTTGATTTTACACGTTTTTCAGATGGCCCTTTTGACCGGGGGGCAGTGAGACTTCATTGTAGTGCAGATTTCCTTTGCAAGCTTGCTTGGTTGGCCAAAAAGGGCGTATGCGTTTTTTCCTGAATATATTCAGGAAAAAACGCATACGCCCTTTTTGGCCAAGTGCATCATTGTGGACGTTCTGCCTCTTTTCCTATGCTTTACATGCAATTCCAGTCTACCTCCTGAAATCGGTTTCCTGCAATTCTGCCCCGCTTTCAAGTCCTCTTGGCAGCCTTACTTCAATATATTTTTGGACGATAGCTGTCATTTATAACTCTGCAGGTTTGTGAATAACAGTGCCCCTGAGCTCCTTTCTTCAACTCGCTTTCTTGTGAGCTGGCCGCAACACCGCAGGATTGCTTCAGGCCCTACTGTGGTTCCGGCATGGCTCGCTGAGCCTTTGGTTAATTCCTCTTCCTGGTGGGAAATGAGAGTTAAATTTGCCCGTCCAGACAGCTCCAGCTACTCTCTCATTGGTTCTTCCTATTCCTGTTCATTTTCCGCAGAAATTGCAAACTGGGCCAAACAGGAGTTTAAAGGCACTGACTCTCCAAGTGGGGAGAGTGTTAGTAAAGCGTCTGGAATGTTGCACCCGAGTACCAGGGGACGAAAACTGAGACACATTTGAACACGTTTCCCGATCACACGGTGGATCATACTCTGGGTTCCACATGCATGTTTTAGCTGAAGGAAGAATCCCTTAAACCTGGAGAGTTGAGACCCATGGAATGGGTACCATGCAATATGACTTCAAAGGGTCTGCATTTGCTCACCGAACCTCACCAATCCTATCACTGCTGCGTTTATGCCGCTGTACACACGCTTGATTCTCTTTCGGAGACATATAAATCCATAGGTTTTAAGATTCTTACTAGTCAGGTATATTCTTAGGCGTTTAATATGGGGTGTTGAGTCCACTTCGTTGAGCAAGCAGTAGCTCTTGTCTATTACATATTTGGCTTATGGAAAGGTATCTGTGCTAATTTCAATCTCTGGTTTTATGCAGCACCCCAACTCACCTTTCCCCTTAAGCAAGCATAAGTTGGTTTTCTACATTTGAGACCCTATTCTGTTTTGTAATTCAGTTCCTGTGTAGCCAAGTTTACATTCCGTGTATTAGTGATATCTTATGATGCTTCTTCTTCTGTGTGAATTATTTCACTTAGAATCATCGTACCTGAATACACTCATTATGCTGCTACTGGCCTGATGACATAGATTTCATTGCTGAGTGATATTGCATTGTACGTAAGTACGACAAATTCTTTATCCATTTTTCGCTTTCTGCGATATTGAACTTGTACCGTAAACGAGGTTCTGTAAACAGAGCCGTCCCAAATTTTGGGGTGACTGTGTCTTTTTGATTTTAATTTCCCTAAGCTATAGGACCATAAGTGGAAGTGCCCTAGGCTCTGTTGCTTTGTTTTTTAGATGTTTCAGGAAACACCATACACTTCTCCAGAGTGGCTGTTGGCAATTTACATCCCGCCCATCAGTCTAAGTAGGCTCCCAGTTCTCCATGGCCTGTCCTGCCTTTCTGGATTTTACACTTTTTTCAGATGGCCCTTTTGACCGGGGGGCAGTGAGACTTCATTGTAGTGCAGATTTCCTTTGCAAGCTTGCTTGGTTGGCCAAAAAGGGCGTATGCGTTTTTTCCTGAATATATTCAGGAAAAAACGCATACGCCCTTTTTGGCCAAGTGCATCATTGTGGACGTTCTGCCTCTTTTCCTATGCTTTACATGCAATTCCAGTCTACCTCCTGAAATCGGTTTCCTGCAATTCTGCCCCGCTTTCAAGTCCTCTTGGCAGCCTTACTTCAATATATTTTTGGACGATAGCTGTCATTTATAACTCTGCAGGTTTGTGAATAACAGTGCCCCTGAGCTCCTTTCTTCAACTCGCTTTCTTGTGAGCTGGCCGCAACACCGCAGCATTGCTTCAGGCCCTAGTGTGGTTCCGGCATGGCTCGCTGAGCCTCTGGTTAATTCCTCTTCCTGGTGGGAAATGAGAGTTAAATTTGCCCGTCCAGACAGCTCCAGCTACTCTCTCATTGTTTCTCCCTATTCCTGTTCATTTTCCGCAGAAATTGCAAACTGGGCCAAACAGGAGTTTAAAGGCACTGACTCTCCAAGTGGGGAGAGTGTTAGTAAAGCGTCTGGAATGTTGCACCCGAGTACCAGGGGACGAAAACTGAGACACATTTGAACACGTTTCCCGATCACACGGTGGATCATACTCTGGGTTCCACATGCATGTTTTAGCTGAAGGAAGAATCCCTTAAACCTGGAGAGTTGAGAACCATGGAATGGGTACCATGTAATATGATTTCAAAGGGTCTGCATTTGCTCACCGAACCTCACCAATCCTATCACTGCTGCGTTTATGCCGCTGTACACACGCTTGATTCTCTTTCGGAGACATATAAATCCATAGGTTTTAAGATTCTTACTAGTCAGGTATATTCTTAGGCGTTTAATATGGGGTGTTGAGTCCACTTCGTTGAGCAAGCAGTAGCTCTTGTCTATTACATATTTGGCTTATGGAAAGGTATCTGTGCTAATTTCAATCTCTGGTTTTATGCAGCACCCCAACTCACCTTTCCCCTTAAGCAAGCATAAGTTGGTTTTCTACATTTGAGACCCTATTCTGTTTTGTAATTCAGTTCCTGTGTAGCCAAGTTTACATTCCGTGTATTAGTGATATCTTATGATGTTTCTTTTTCTGTGTGACTTATTTCACTTAGAATCATCGTACCTGAATCCACTCATTATGCTGCTACTGGCCTGATGACATAGATTTCATTGCTGAGTGATATTGCATTGTACGTAAGTACCTCAACTTCTTTATCCATTTCTCGCTTTCTGCGATATTGAACTTGTACCGTAAATGCGGTTCTTGTAAGTAGAGCCGTCCCAAACTTTGGGGTGGCTGTGTCTTTTTGATTTTAATTTCCCTAAGCTATAGGACCATAAGTGGAAGTGCCCTAGGCTCTGTTGCTTTGTTTTTTAGATGTTTCAGGAAACACCATACACTTCTCCAGAGTGGCTGTTGGTAATTTACATCCCGCCCATCAGCATAACAAGGCTCCCAGTTCTCCATGGCCTGTCCTGCCTTTGTGGATTTTACACTTTTTTCAGATGGCCCTTTTGACCGGGGGGCAGTGAGACTTCATTGTAGTGCAGATTTCCTTTGCAAGCTTGCTTGGTTGGCCAAAAAGGGCGTATGCGTTTTTTCCTGAATATATTCAGGAAAAAACGCATACGCCCTTTTTGGCCAAGTGCATCATTGTGGACGTTCTGCCTCTTTTCCTATGCTTTACATGCAATTCCAGTCTACCTCCTGAAATCGGTTTCCTGCAATTCTGCCCCGCTTTCAAGTCCTCTTGGCAGCCTTACTTCAATATATTTTTGGACGATAGCTGTCATTTATAACTCTGCAGGTTTGTGAATAACAGTGCCCCTGAGCTCCTTTCTTCAACTCGCTTTCTTGTGAGCTGGCCGCAACACCGCAGGATTGCTTCAGGCCCTAGTGTGCTTCCGGCATGGCTCGCTGAGCCTTTGGTTAATTCCTCTTCCTGGTGGGAAATGAGAGTTAAATTTGCCCGTCCAGACAGCTCCAGCTACTCTCTCATTGGTTCTCCCTATTCCTGTTCATTTTCCGCAGAAATTGCAAACTGGGCCAAACAGGAGTTTAAAGGCACTGACTCTCCAAGTGGGGAGAGTGTTAGTAAAGCGTCTGGAATGTTGCACCCGAGTACCAGGGGACGAAAACTGAGACACATTTGAACACATTTCCCGATCACACGGTGGATCATACTCTGGGTTCCACATGCATGTTTTAGCTGAAGGAAGAATCCCTTAAACCTGGAGAGTTGAGACCCATGGAATGGGTACCATGCAATATGACTTCAAAGGGTCTGCATTTGCTCACCAAACCTCACCAATCCTATCACTGCTGCGTTTATGCCGCTGTACACACGCTTGATTCTCTTTCGGAGACATATAAATCCATAGGTTTTAAGATTCTTACTAGTCAGGTATATTCTTAGGCGTTTAATATGGGGTGTTGAGTCCACTTCGTTGAGCAAGCAGTAGCTCTTGTCTATTACATATTTGGCTTATGGAAAGGTATCTGTGCTAATTTCAATCTCTGGTTTTATGCAGCACCCCAACTCACCTTTCCCCTTAAGCAAGCATAAGTTGGTTTTCTACATTTGAGACCCTATTCTCTTTTGTACTTCAGTTCCTGTGTAGCCAAGTTTACATTCCGTGTATTAGTGATATCTTATGATGTTTCTTTTTCTGTGTGACTTATTTCACTTAGAATCATCGTACCTGAATCCACTCATTATGCTGCTACTGGCCTGATGACATAGATTTCATTGCTGAGTGATATTGCATTGTACGTAAGTACCTCAACTTCTTTATCCATTTCTCGCTTTCTGCGATATTGAACTTGTACCGTAAATGCGGTTCTTGTAAGCAGAGCCGTCCCAAACTTTGGAGTGGCTGTGTCTTTTTGATTTTAATTTCCCTAAGCTATAGGAGCATAAGTGGAAGTGCCCTAGGCTCTGTTGCTTTGTTTTTTAGATGTTTCAGGAAACACCATACACTTCTCCAGAGTGGCTGTTGGTAATTTACATCCCGCTCATCAGCATAAGAAGGCTCCCAGTTCTCCATGGCCTGTCCTGCCTTTGTGGATTTTACACTTTTTTCAGATGGCCCTTTTGACCGGGGGGCAGTGAGACTTCATTGTAGTGCAGATTTCCTTTGCAAGCTTGCTTGGTTGGCCAAAAAGGGCGTATGCGTTTTTTCCTGAATATATTCAGGAAAAAACGCATACGCCCTTTTTGGCCAAGTGCATCATTGTGGACGTTCTGCCTCTTTTCCTATGCTTTACATGCAATTCCAGTCTACCTCCTGAAATCGGTTTCCTGCAATTCTGCCCCGCTTTCAAGTCCTCTTGGCAGCCTTACTTCAATATATTTTTGGACGATAGCTGTCATTTATAACTCTGCAGGTTTGTGAATAACAGTGCCCCTGAGCTCCTTTCTTCAACTCGCTTTCTTGTGAGCTGGCCGCAACACCGCAGGATTGCTTCAGGCCCTAGTGTGGTTCCGGCATGGCTCGCTGAGCCTTTGGTTAATTCCTCTTCCTGGTGGGAAATGAGAGTTAAATTTGCCCGTCCAGACAGCTCCAGCTACTCTCTCATTGGTTCTCCCTATTCCTGTTCATTTTCCGCAGAAATTGCAAACTGGGCCAAACAGGATGTTAAAGGCACTGACTCTTCAACTGGGGAGAGTGTTAGTAAAGCGTCTGGAATGTTGCACCCGAGTACCAGGGGACGAAAACTGAGACACATTTGAACACGTTTCCCGATCACACGGTGGATCATACTCTGGGTTCCACATACATGTTTTAGCTGAAGGAAGAATCCCTTAAACCTGGAGAGTTGAGACCCATGGAATGGGTACCATGCAATATGACTTCAAAGGGTCTGCATTTGCTCACCGAACCTCACCAATCCTATCACTGCTGCGTTTATGCCGCTGTACACACGCTTGATTCTCTTTCGGAGACATATAAATCCATAGGTTTTAAGATTCTTACTAGTCAGGTATATTCTTAGGCGTTTAATATGGGGTGTTGAGTCCACTTCGTTGAGCAAGCAGTAGCTCTTGTCTATTACATATTTGGCTTATGGAAAGGTATCTGTGCTAATTTCAATCTCTGGTTTTATGCAGCACCCCAACTCACCTTTCCCCTTAAGCAAGCATAAGTTGGTTTTCTACATTTGAGACCCTATTCTGTTTTGTACTTCAGTTCCTGTGTAGCCAAGTTTACATTCCGTGTATTAGTGATATCTTATGATGTTTCTTTTTCTGTGTGACTTATTTCACTTAGAATCATCGTACCTGAACCCACTCATTATGCTGCTACAGGCCTGATGACATAGATTTCATTGCTGAGTGATATTGCATTGTACGTAAGTACCTCAACTTCTTTATCCATTTCTCGCTTTCTGCGATATTGAACTTGTACCGTAAATGCGGTTCTTGTAAGCAGAGCCGTCCCAAACTTTGGAGTGGCTGTGTCTTTTTGATTTTAATTTCCCTAAGCTATAGGACCATAAGTGGAAGTGCCCTAGGCTCTGTTGCTTTGTTTTTTAGATGTTTCAGGAAACACCATACACTTCTCCAGAGTGGCTGTTGGTAATTTACATCCCGCCCATCAGCATAAGAAGGCTCCCTGTTCTCCATGGCCAGTCATGCCTTTGTGGATTTTACACTTTTTTCAGATGGCCCTTTTGACCGGGGGGCAGTGAGACTTCATTGTAGTGCAGATTTCCTTTGCAAGCTTGCTTGGTTGGCCAAAAAGGGCGTATGCGTTTTTTCCTGAATATATTCAGGAAAAAACGCATACGCCCTTTTTGGCCAAGTGCATCATTGTGGACGTTCTGCCTCTTTTCCTATGCTTTACATGCAATTCCAGTGTACCTCCTGAAATCGGTTTCCTGCAATTCTGCCCCGCTTTCAAGTCCTCTTGGCAGCCTTACTTCAATATATTTTTGGACGATAGCTGTCATTTATAACTCTGCAGGTTTGTGAATAACAGTGCCCCTGAGCTCCTTTCTTCAACTCGCTTTCTTGTGAGCTGGCCGCAACACCGCAGGATTGCTTCAGGCCCTAGTGTGGTTCCGGCATGGCTCGCTGAGCCTTTGGTTAATTCCTCTTCCTGGTGGGAAATGAGAGTTAAATTTGCCCGTCCAGACAGCTCCAGCTACTCTCTCATTGGTTCTCCCTATTCCTGTTCATTTTCCGCAGAAATTGCAAACTGGGCCAAACAGGAGTTTAAAGGCACTGACTCTCCAAGTGGGGAGAGTGTTAGTAAAGCGTCTGGAATGTTGCACCCGAGTACCAGTGGACGAAAACTGAGACACATTTGAACACATTTCCCGATCACACGGTGGATCATACTCTGGGTTCCACATGCATGTTTTAGCTGAAGGAAGAATCCCTTAAACCTGGAGAGTTGAGACCCATGGAATGGGTACCATGCAATATGACTTCAAAGGGTCTGCATTTGCTCACCGAACCTCACCAATCCTATCACTGCTGCGTTTATGCCGCTGTACACACGCTTGATTCTCTTTCGGAGACATATAAATCCATAGGTTTTAAGATTCTTACTAGTCAGGTATATTCTTAGGCGTTTAATATGGGGTTTTGAGTCCACTTCGTTGAGCAAGCAGTAGCTCTTGTCTATTACATATTTGGCTTATGGAAAGGTATCTGTGCTAATTTCAATCTCTGGTTTTATGCAGCACCCCAACTCACCTTTCCCCTTAAGCAAGCATAAGTTGGTTTTCTACATTTGAGACCCTATTCTGTTTTGTAATTCAGTTCCTGTGTAGCCAAGTTTACATTCCGTGTATTAGTGATATCTTATGATGTTTCTTTTTCTGTGTGACTTATTTCACTTAGAATCATCGTACCTGAATCCACTCATTATGCTGCTACAGGCCTGATGACATAGATTTCATTGCTGAGTGATATTGCATTGTACGTAAGTACCTCAACTTCTTTATCCATTTCTCGCTTTCTGCGATATTGAACTTGTACCGTAAATGCGGTTCTTGTAAGCAGAGCCGTCCCAAACTTTGGAGTGGCTGTGTCTTTTTGATTTTAATTTCCCTAAGCTATAGGACCATAAGTGGAAGTGCCCTAGGCTCTGTTGCTTTGTTTTTTAGATGTTTCAGGAAACACCATACACTTCTCCAGAGTGGCTGTTGGTAATTTACATCCCGCCCATCAGCATAACAAGGCTCCCAGTTCTCCATGGCCTGTCCTGCCTTTGTGGATTTTACACTTTTTTCAGATGGCCCTTTTGACCGGGGGGCAGTGAGACTTCATTGTAGTGCAGATTTCCTTTGCAAGCTTGCTTGGTTGGCCAAAAAGGGCGTATGCGTTTTTTCCTGAATATATTCAGGAAAAAACGCATACGCCCTTTTTGGCCAAGTGCATCATTGTGGACGTTCTGCCTCTTTTCCTATGCTTTACATGCAATTCCAGTCTACCTCCTGAAATCGGTTTCCTGCAATTCTGCCGCGCTTTCAAGTCCTCTTGGCAGCCTTACTTCAATATATTTTTGGACGATAGCTGTCATTTATAACTCTGCAGGTTTGTGAATAACAGTGCCCCTGAGCTCCTTTCTTCAACTCGCTTTCTTGTGAGCTGGCCGCAACACCGCAGGATTGCTTCAGGCCCTAGTGTGGTTCCGGCATGGCTCGCTGAGCCTTTGGTTAATTCCTCTTCCTGGTGGGAAATGAGAGTTAAATTTGCCCGTCCAGACAGCTCCAGCTAGTCTCTCATTGGTTCTCCCTATTCCTGTTCATTTTCCGCAGAAATTGCAAACTGGGCCAAACAGGAGGTTAAAGGCACTGACTCTCCAAGTGGGGAGAGTGTTAGTAAAGCGTCTGGAATGTTGCACCCGAGTACCAGGGGACGAAAACTGAGACACATTTGAACACGTTTCCCGATCACACGGTGGATCATACTCTGGGTTCCACATGCATGTTTTAGCTGAAGGAAGAATCCCTTAAACCTGGAGAGTTGAGAACCATGGAATGGGTACCATGCAATATGACTTCAAAGGGTCTGCATTTGCTCACCGAACCTCACCAATCCTATCACTGCTGCGTTTATGCCGCTGTACACACGCTTGATTCTCTTTCAGAGACATATAAATCCATAGGTTTTAAGATTCTTACTAGTCAGGTATATTCTTAGGCGTTTAATATGGGGTGTTGAGTCCACTTCGTTGAGCAAGCAGTAGCTCTTGTCTATTACATATTTGGCTTATGGAAAGGTATCTGTGCTAATTTCAATCTCTGGTTTTATGCAGCACCCCAACTCACCTTTCCCCTTAAGCAAGCATAAGTTGGTTTTCTACATTTGAGACCCTATTCTGTTTTGTAATTCAGTTCCTGTGTAGCCAAGTTTACATTCCGTGTATTAGTGATATCTTATGATGTTTCTTTTTCTGTGTGACTTATTTCACTTAGAATCATCGTACCTGAATCCACTCATTATGCTGCTACTGGCCTGATGACATAGATTTCATTGCTGAGTGATATTGCATTGTACGTAAGTACCTCAACTTCTTTATCCATTTCTCGCTTTCTGCGATATTGAACTTGTACCGTAAATGCGGTTCTTGTAAGCAGAGCCGTCCCAAACTTTGGAGTGGCTGTGTCTTTTTGATTTTAATTTCCCTAAGCTATAGGACCATAAGTGGAAGTGCCCTAGGCTCTGTTGCTTTGTTTTTTAGATGTTTCAGGAAACACCATACACTTCTCCAGAGTGGCTGTTGGTAATTTACATCCCGCCCATCAGCATAACAAGGCTCCCAGTTCTCCATGGCCTGTCCTGCCTTTGTGGATTTTACACTTTTTTCAGATGGCCCTTTTGACCGGGGGGCAGTGAGACTTCATTGTAGTGCAGATTTCCTTTGCAAGCTTGCTTGGTTGGCCAAAAAGGGCGTATGCGTTTTTTCCTGAATATATTCAGGAAAAAACGCATACGCCCTTTTTGGCCAAGTGCATCATTGTGGACGTTCTGCCTCTTTTCCTATGCTTTACATGCAATTCCAGTCTACCTCCTGAAATCGGTTTCCTGAAATTCTGCCCCGCTTTCAAGTCCTCTTGGCAGCCTTACTTCAATATATTTTTGGACGATAGCTGTCATTTATAACTCTGCAGGTTTGTGAATAACAGTGCCCCTGAGCTCCTTTCTTCAACTCGCTTTCTTGTGAGCTGGCCGCAACACCGCAGGATTGCTTCAGGCCCTAGTGTGGTTCCGGCATGGCTCGCTGAGCCTTTGGTTAATTCCTCTTCCTGGTGGGAAATGAGAGTTAAATTTGCCCGTCCAGACAGCTCCAGCTACTCTCTCATTGGTTCTCCCTATTCCTGTTCATTTTCCGCAGAAATTGCAAACTGGGCCAAACAGGAGGTTAAAGGCACTGACTCTCCAAGTGGGGAGAGTGTTAGTAAAGCGTCTGGAATGTTGCACCCGAGTACCAGGGGACGAAAACTGAGACACATTTGAACACGTTTCCCGATCACACGGTGGATCATACTCTGGGTTCCACATGCATGTTTTAGCTGAAGGAAGAATCCCTTAAACCTGGAGAGTTGAGAACCATGGAATGGGTACCATGCAATATGACTTCAAAGGGTCTGCATTTGCTCACCGAACCTCACCAATCCTATCACTGCTGCGTTTATGCCGCTGTACACACGCTTGATTCTCTTTCGGAGACATATAAATCCATAGGTTTTAAGATTCTTACTAGTCAGGTATATTCTTAGGCGTTTAATATGAGGTGTTGAGTCCACTTCGTTGAGCAAGCAGTAGCTCTTGTCTATTACATATTTGGCTTATGGAAAGGTATCTGTGCTAATTTCAATCTCTGGTTTTATGCAGCACCCCAACTCACCTTTACCCTTAAGCAAGCATAAGTTGGTTTTCTACATTTGAGACCCTATTCTCTTTTGTAATTCAGTTCCTGTGTAGCCAAGTTTACATTCCGTGTATTAGTGATATCTTATGATGTTTCTTTTTCTGTGTGACTTATTTCACTTAGAATCATCGTACCTGAATCCACTCATTATGCTGCTACTGGCCTGATGACATAGATTTCATTGCTGAGTGATATTGCATTGTACGTAAGTACCTCAACTTCTTTATCCATTTCTCGCTTTCTGCGATATTGAACTTGTACCGTAAATGCGGTTCTTGTAAGCAGAGCCGTCCCAAACTTTGGAGTGGCTGTGTCTTTTTGATTTTAATTTCCCTAAGCTATAGGACCATAAGTGGAAGTGCCCTAGGCTCTGTTGCTTTGTTTTTTAGATGTTTCAGGAAACACCATACACTTCTCCAGAGTGGCTGTTGGTAATTTACATCCCGCCCATCAGCATAACAAGGCTCCCAGTTCTCCATGGCCTGTCCTGCCTTTGTGGATTTTACACTTTTTTCAGATGGCCCTTTTGACCGGGGGGCAGTGAGACTTCATTGTAATGCAGATTTCCTTTGCAAGCTTGCTTGGTTGGCCAAAAAGGGCGTATGCGTTTTTTCCTGAATATATTCAGGAAAAAACGCATACGCCCTTTTTGGCCAAGTGCATCATTGTGGACGTTCTGCCTCTTTTCCTATGCTTTACATGCAATTCCAGTCTACCTCCTGAAATCGGTTTCCTGCAATTCTGCCCCGCTTTCAAGTCCTCTTGGCAGCCTTACTTCAATATATTTTTGGACGATAGCTGTCATTTATAACTCTGCAGGTTTGTGAATAACAGTGCCCCTGAGCTCCTTTCTTCAACTCGCTTTCTTGTGAGCTGGCCGCAACACCGCAGGATTGCTTCAGGCCCTAGTGTGGTTCCGGCATGGCTCGCTGAGCCTTTGGTTAATTTCTCTTCCTGGTGGGAAATGAGAGTTAAATTTGCCCGTCCAGACAGCTCCAGCTACTCTCTCATTGGTTCTCCCTATTCCTGTTCATTTTCCGCAGAAATTGCAAACTGGGCCAAACAGGATATTAAAGGCACTGACTCTTCAACGGGGGAGAGTGTTAGTAAAGCGTCTGGAATGTTGCACCCGAGTACCAGGGGACGAAAACTGAGACACATTTGAACACGTTTCCCGATCACACGGTGGATCATACTCTGGGTTCCACATGCATGTTTTAGCTGAAGGAAGAATCCCTTAAACCTGGAGAGTTGAGACCCATGGAATGGGTACCATGCAATATGACTTCAAAGGGTCTGCATTTGCTCACCGAACCTCACCAATCCTATCACTGCTGCGTTTATGCCGCTGTACACACGCTTGATTCTCTTTCGGAGACATATAAATCCATAGGTTTTAAGATTCTTACTAGTCAGGTATATTCTTAGGCGTTTAATATGGGGTGTTGAGTCCACTTCGTTGAGCAAGCAGTAGCTCTTGTCTATTACATATTTGGCTTATGGAAAGGTATCTGTGCTAATTTCAATCTCTGGTTTTATGCAGCACCCCAACTCACCTTTCCCCTTAAGCAAGCATAAGTTGGTTTTCTACATTTGAGACCCTATTCTGTTTTGTACTTCAGTTCCTGTGTAGCCAAGTTTACATTCCGTGTATTAGTGATATCTTATGATGTTTCTTTTTCTGTGTGACTTATTTCACTTAGAATCATCGTACCTGAACCCACTCATTATGCTGCTACAGGCCTGATGACATAGATTTCATTGCTGAGTGATATTGCATTGTACGTAAGTACCTCAACTTCTTTATCCATTTCTCGCTTTCTGCGATATTGAACTTGTACCGTAAATGCGGTTCTTGTAAGCAGAGCCGTCCCAAACTTTGGAGTGGCTGTGTCTTTTTGATTTTAATTTCCCTAAGCTATAGGACCATAAGTGGAAGTGCCCTAGGCTCTGTTGCTTTGTTTTTTAGATGTTTCAGGAAACACCATACACTTCTCCAGAGTGGCTGTTGGTAATTTACATCCCGCCCATCAGCATAAGAAGGCTCCCTGTTCTCCATGGCCAGTCATGCCTTTGTGGATTTTACACTTTTTTCAGATGGCCCTTTTGACCGGGGGGCAGTGAGACTTCATTGTAGTGCAGATTTCCTTTGCAAGCTTGCTTGGTTGGCCAAAAAGGGCGTATGCGTTTTTTCCTGAATATATTCAGGAAAAAACGCATACGCCCTTTTTGGCCAAGTGCATCATTGTGGACGTTCTGCCTCTTTTCCTATGCTTTACATGCAATTCCAGTGTACCTCCTGAAATCGGTTTCCTGCAATTCTGCCCCGCTTTCAAGTCCTCTTGGCAGCCTTACTTCAATATATTTTTGGACGATAGCTGTCATTTATAACTCTGCAGGTTTGTGAATAACAGTGCCCCTGAGCTCCTTTCTTCAACTCGCTTTCTTGTGAGCTGGCCGCAACACCGCAGGATTGCTTCAGGCCCTAGTGTGGTTCCGGCATGGCTCGCTGAGCCTTTGGTTAATTCCTCTTCCTGGTGGGAAATGAGAGTTAAATTTGCCCGTCCAGACAGCTCCAGCTACTCTCTCATTGGTTCTCCCTATTCCTGTTCATTTTCCGCAGAAATTGCAAACTGGGCCAAACAGGAGGTTAAAGGCACTGACTCTCCAAGTGGGGAGAGTGTTAGTAAAGCATCTGGAATGTTGCACCCGAGTACCAGGGGACGAAAACTGAGACACATTTGAACACGTTTCCCGATCACACGGTGGATCATACTCTGGGTTCCACATGCATGTTTTAGCTGAAGGAAGAATCCCTTAAACCTGGAGAGTTGAGAACCATGGAATGGGTACCATGCAATATGACTTCAAAGGGTCTGCATTTGCTCACCGAACCTCACCAATCCTATCACTGCTGCGTTTATGCCGCTGTACACACGCTTGATTCTCTTTCGGAGACATATAAATCCATAGGTTTTAAGATTCTTACTAGTCAGGTATATTCTTAGGCGTTTAATATGAGGTGTTGAGTCCACTTCGTTGAGCAAGCAGTAGCTCTTGTCTATTACATATTTGGCTTATGGAAAGGTATCTGTGCTAATTTCAATCTCTGGTTTTATGCAGCACCCCAACTCACCTTTACCCTTAAGCAAGCATAAGTTGGTTTTCTACATTTGAGACCCTATTCTCTTTTGTAATTCAGTTCCTGTGTAGCCAAGTTTACATTCCGTGTATTAGTGATATCTTATGATGTTTCTTTTTCTGTGTGACTTATTTCACTTAGAATCATCGTACCTGAATCCACTCATTATGCTGCTACTGGCCTGATGACATAGATTTCATTGCTGAGTGATATTGCATTGTACGTAAGTACCTCAACTTCTTTATCCATTTCTCGCTTTCTGCGATATTGAACTTGTACCGTAAATGCGGTTCTTGTAAGCAGAGCCGTCCCAAACTTTGGAGTGGCTGTGTCTTTTTGATTTTAATTTCCCTAAGCTATAGGACCATAAGTGGAAGTGCCCTAGGCTCTGTTGCTTTGTTTTTTAGATGTTTCAGGAAACACCATACACTTCTCCAGAGTGGCTGTTGGTAATTTACATCCCGCCCATCAGCATAACAAGGCTCCCAGTTCTCCATGGCCTGTCCTGCCTTTGTGGATTTTACACTTTTTTCAGATGGCCCTTTTGACCGGGGGGCAGTGAGACTTCATTGTAGTGCAGATTTCCTTTGCAAGCTTGCTTGGTTGGCCAAAAAGGGCGTATGCGTTTTTTCCTGAATATATTCAGGAAAAAACGCATACGCCCTTTTTGGCCAAGTGCATCATTGTGGACGTTCTGCCTCTTTTCCTATGCTTTACATGCAATTCCAGTCTACCTCCTGAAATCGGTTTCCTGCAATTCTGCCCCGCTTTCAAGTCCTCTTGGCAGCCTTACTTCAATATATTTTTGGACGATAGCTGTCATTTATAACTCTGCAGGTTTGTGAATAACAGTGCCCCTGAGCTCCTTTCTTCAACTCGCTTTCTTGTGAGCTGGCCGCAACACCGCAGGATTGCTTCAGGCCCTAGTGTGGTTCCGGCATGGCTCGCTGAGCCTTTGGTTAATTCCTCTTCCTGGTGGGAAATGAGAGTTAAATTTGCCCGTCCAGACAGCTCCAGCTACTCTCTCATTGGTTCTCCCTATTCCTGTTCATTTTCCGCAGAAATTGCAAACTGGGCCAAACAGGATGTTAAAGGCACTGACTCTTCAACTGGGGAGAGTGTTAGTAAAGCGTCTGGAATGTTGCACCCGAGTACCAGGGGACGAAAACTGAGACACATTTGAACACGTTTCCCGATCACACGGTGGATCATACTCTGGGTTCCACATGCATGTTTTAGCTGAAGGAAGAATCCCTTAAACCTGGAGAGTTGAGACCCATGGAATGGGTACCATGCAATATGACTTCAAAGGGTCTGCATTTGCTCACCGAACCTCACCAATCCTATCACTGCTGCGTTTATGCCGCTGTACACACGCTTGATTCTCTTTCGGAGACATATAAATCCATAGGTTTTAAGATTCTTACTAGTCAGGTATATTCTTAGGCGTTTAATATGGGGTGTTGAGTCCACTTCGTTGAGCAAGCAGTAGCTCTTGTCTATTACATATTTGGCTTATGGAAAGGTATCTGTGCTAATTTCAATCTCTGGTTTTATGCAGCACCCCAACTCACCTTTCCCCTTAAGCAAGCATAAGTTGGTTTTCTACATTTGAGACCCTATTCTGTTTTGTACTTCAGTTCCTGTGTAGCCAAGTTTACATTCCGTGTATTAGTGATATCTTATGATGTTTCTTTTTCTGTGTGACTTATTTCACTTAGAATCATCGTACCTGAACCCACTCATTATGCTGCTACAGGCCTGATGACATAGATTTCATTGCTGAGTGATATTGCATTGTACGTAAGTACCTCAACTTCTTTATCCATTTCTCGCTTTCTGCGATATTGAACTTGTACCGTAAATGCGGTTCTTGTAAGCAGAGCCGTCCCAAACTTTGGAGTGGCTGTGTCTTTTTGATTTTAATTTCCCTAAGCTATAGGACCATAAGTGGAAGTGCCCTAGGCTCTGTTGCTTTGTTTTTTAGATGTTTCAGGAAACACCATACACTTCTCCAGAGTGGCTGTTGGTAATTTACATCCCGCCCATCAGCATAAGAAGGCTCCCTGTTCTCCATGGCCAGTCATGCCTTTGTGGATTTTACACTTTTTTCAGATGGCCCTTTTGACCGGGGGGCAGTGAGACTTCATTGTAGTGCAGATTTCCTTTGCAAGCTTGCTTGGTTGGCCAAAAAGGGCGTATGCGTTTTTTCCTGAATATATTCAGGAAAAAACGCATACGCCCTTTTTGGCCAAGTGCATCATTGTGGACGTTCTGCCTCTTTTCCTATGCTTTACATGCAATTCCAGTCTACCTCCTGAAATCGGTTTCCTGCAATTCTGCCCCGCTTTCAAGTCCTCTTGGCAGCCTTACTTCAATATATTTTTGGACGATAGCTGTCATTTATAACTCTGCAGGTTTGTGAATAACAGTGCCCCTGAGCTCCTTTCTTCAACTCGCTTTCTTGTGAGCTGGCCGCAACACCGCAGGATTGCTTCAGGCCCTAGTGTGGTTCCGGCATGGCTCGCTGAGCCTTTGGTTAATTCCTCTTCCTGGTGGGAAATGAGAGTTAAATTTGCCCGTCCAGACAGCTCCAGCTACTCTCTCATTGGTTCTCCCTATTCCTGTTCATTTTCCGCAGAAATTGCAAACTGGGCCAAACAGGAGGTTAAAGGCACTGACTCTCCAAGTGGGGAGAGTGTTAGTAAAGCGTCTGGAATGTTGCACCCGAGTACCAGGGGACGAAAACTGAGACACATTTGAACACGTTTCCCGATCACACGGTGGATCATACTCTGGGTTCCACATGCATGTTTTAGCTGAAGGAACAATCCCTTAAACCTGGAGAGTTGAGACCCATGGAATGGGTACCATGCAATATGACTTCAAAGGGTCTGCATTTGCTCACCGAACCTCACCAATCCTATCACTGCTGCGTTTATGCCGCTGTACACACGCTTGATTCTCTTTCGGAGACATATAAATCCATAGGTTTTAAGATTCTTACTAGTCAGGTATATTCTTAGGCGTTTAATATGGGGTGTTGAGTCCACTTCGTTGAGCAAGCAGTAGCTCTTGTCTATTACATATTTGGCTTATGGAAAGGTATCTGTGCTAATTTCAATCTCTGGTTTTATGCAGCACCCCAACTCACCTTTCCCCTTAAGCAAGCATAAGTTGGTTTTCTACATTTGAGACCCTATTCTGTTTTGTACTTCAGTTCCTGTGTAGCCAAGTTTACATTCCGTGTATTAGTGATATCTTATGATGTTTCTTTTTCTGTGTGACTTATTTCACTTAGAATCATCGTACCTGAACCCACTCATTATGCTGCTACAGGCCTGATGACATAGATTTCATTGCTGAGTGATATTGCATTGTACGTAAGTACCTCAACTTCTTTATCCATTTCTCGCTTTCTGCGATATTGAACTTGTACCGTAAATGCGGTTCTTGTAAGCAGAGCCGTCCCAAACTTTGGAGTGGCTGTGTCTTTTTGATTTTAATTTCCCTAAGCTATAGGACCATAAGTGGAAGTGCCCTAGGCTCTGTTGCTTTGTTTTTTAGATGTTTCAGGAAACACCATACACTTCTCCAGAGTGGCTGTTGGTAATTTACATCCCGCCCATCAGCATAAGAAGGCTCCCTGTTCTCCATGGCCAGTCATGCCTTTGTGGATTTTACACTTTTTTCAGATGGCCCTTTTGACCGGGGGGCAGTGAGACTTCATTGTAGTGCAGATTTCCTTTGCAAGCTTGCTTGGTTGGCCAAAAAGGGCGTATGCGTTTTTTCCTGAATATATTCAGGAAAAAACGCATACGCCCTTTTTGGCCAAGTGCATCATTGTGGACGTTCTGCCTCTTTTCCTATGCTTTACATGCAATTCCAGTGTACCTCCTGAAATCGGTTTCCTGCAATTCTGCCCCGCTTTCAAGTCCTCTTGGCAGCCTTACTTCAATATATTTTTGGACGATAGCTGTCATTTATAACTCTGCAGGTTTGTGAATAACAGTGCCCCTGAGCTCCTTTCTTCAACTCGCTTTCTTGTGAGCTGGCCGCAACACCGCAGGATTGCTTCAGGCCCTAGTGTGGTTCCGGCATGGCTCGCTGAGCCTTTGGTTAATTCCTCTTCCTGGTGGGAAATGAGAGTTAAATTTGCCCGTCCAGACAGCTCCAGCTACTCTCTCATTGGTTCTCCCTATTCCTGTTCATTTTCCGCAGAAATTGCAAACTGGGCCAAACAGGAGGTTAAAGGCACTGACTCTCCAAGTGGGGAGAGTGTTAGTAAAGCGTCTGGAATGTTGCACCCGAGTACCAGGGGACGAAAACTGAGACACATTTGAACACGTTTCCCGATCACACGGTGGATCATACTCTGGGTTCCACATGCATGTTTTAGCTGAAGGAAGAATCCCTTAAACCTGGAGAGTTGAGACCCATGGAATGGGTACCATGCAATATGACTTCAAAGGGTCTGCATTTGCTCACCGAACCTCACCAATCCTATCACTGCTGCGTTTATGCCGCTGTACACATGCTTGATTCTCTTTCGGAGACATATAAATCCATAGGTTTTAAGATTCTTACTAGTCAGGTATATTCTTAGGCGTTTAATATGAGGTGTTGAGTCCACTTCGTTGAGCAAGCAGTAGCTCTTGTCTATTACATATTTGGCTTATGGAAAGGTATCTGTGCTAATTTCAATCTCTGGTTTTATGCAGCACCCCAACTCACCTTTACCCTTAAGCAAGCATAAGTTGGTTTTCTACATTTGAGACCCTATTCTCTTTTGTAATTCAGTTCCTGTGTAGCCAAGTTTACATTCCGTGTATTAGTGATATCTTATGATGTTTCTTTTTCTGTGTGACTTATTTCACTTAGAATCATCGTACCTGAATCCACTCATTATGCTGCTACTGGCCTGATGACATAGATTTCATTGCTGAGTGATATTGCATTGTACGTAAGTACCTCAACTTCTTTATCCATTTCTCGCTTTCTGCGATATTGAACTTGTACCGTAAATGCGGTTCTTGTAAGCAGAGCCGTCCCAAACTTTGGAGTGGCTGTGTCTTTTTGATTTTAATTTCCCTAAGCTATAGGACCATAAGTGGAAGTGCCCTAGGCTCTGTTGCTTTGTTTTTTAGATGTTTCAGGAAACACCATACACTTCTCCAGAGTGGCTGTTGGTAATTTACATCCCGCCCATCAGCATAACAAGGCTCCCAGTTCTCCATGGCCTGTCCTGCCTTTGTGGATTTTACACTTTTTTCAGATGGCCCTTTTGACCGGGGGGCAGTGAGACTTCATTGTAGTGCAGATTTCCTTTGCAAGCTTGCTTGGTTGGCCAAAAAGGGCGTATGCGTTTTTTCCTGAATATATTCAGGAAAAAACGCATACGCCCTTTTTGGCCAAGTGCATCATTGTGGACGTTCTGCCTCTTTTCCTATGCTTTACATGCAATTCCAGTCTACCTCCTGAAATCGGTTTCCTGCAATTCTGCCCCGCTTTCAAGTCCTCTTGGCAGCCTTACTTCAATATATTTTTGGACGATAGCTGTCATTTATAACTCTGCAGGTTTGTGAATAACAGTGCCCCTGAGCTCCTTTCTTCAACTCGCTTTCTTGTGAGCTGGCCGCAACACCGCAGGATTGCTTCAGGCCCTAGTGTGGTTCCGGCATGGCTCGCTGAGCCTTTGGTTAATTCCTCTTCCTGGTGGGAAATGAGAGTTAAATTTGCCCGTCCAGACAGCTCCAGCTACTCTCTCATTGGTTCTCCCTATTCCTGTTCATTTTCCGCAGAAATTGCAAACTGGGCCAAACAGGATGTTAAAGGCACTGACTCTTCAACTGGGGAGAGTGTTAGTAAAGCGTCTGGAATGTTGCACCCGAGTACCAGGGGACGAAAACTGAGACACATTTGAACACGTTTCCCGATCACACGGTGGATCATACTCTGGGTTCCACATGCATGTTTTAGCTGAAGGAACAATCCCTTAAACCTGGAGAGTTGAGACCCATGGAATGGGTACCATGCAATATGACTTCAAAGGGTCTGCATTTGCTCACCGAACCTCACCAATCCTATCACTGCTGCGTTTATGCCGCTGTACACACGCTTGATTCTCTTTCGGAGACATATAAATCCATAGGTTTTAAGATTCTTACTAGTCAGGTATATTCTTAGGCGTTTAATATGGGGTGTTGAGTCCACTTCGTTGAGCAAGCAGTAGCTCTTGTCTATTACATATTTGGCTTATGGAAAGGTATCTGTGCTAATTTCAATCTCTGGTTTTATGCAGCACCCCAACTCACCTTTCCCCTTAAGCAAGCATAAGTTGGTTTTCTACATTTGAGACCCTATTCTGTTTTGTACTTCAGTTCCTGTGTAGCCAAGTTTACATTCCGTGTATTAGTGATATCTTATGATGTTTCTTTTTCTGTGTGACTTATTTCACTTAGAATCATCGTACCTGAACCCACTCATTATGCTGCTACAGGCCTGATGACATAGATTTCATTGCTGAGTGATATTGCATTGTACGTAAGTACCTCAACTTCTTTATCCATTTCTCGCTTTCTGCGATATTGAACTTGTACCGTAAATGCGGTTCTTGTAAGCAGAGCCGTCCCAAACTTTGGAGTGGCTGTGTCTTTTTGATTTTAATTTCCCTAAGCTATAGGACCATAAGTGGAAGTGCCCTAGGCTCTGTTGCTTTGTTTTTTAGATGTTTCAGGAAACACCATACACTTCTCCAGAGTGGCTGTTGGTAATTTACATCCCGCCCATCAGCATAAGAAGGCTCCCTGTTCTCCATGGCCAGTCATGCCTTTGTGGATTTTACACTTTTTTCAGATGGCCCTTTTGACCGGGGGGCAGTGAGACTTCATTGTAGTGCAGATTTCCTTTGCAAGCTTGCTTGGTTGGCCAAAAAGGGCGTATGCGTTTTTTCCTGAATATATTCAGGAAAAAACGCATACGCCCTTTTTGGCCAAGTGCATCATTGTGGACGTTCTGCCTCTTTTCCTATGCTTTACATGCAATTCCAGTCTACCTCCTGAAATCGGTTTCCTGCAATTCTGCCCCGCTTTCAAGTCCTCTTGGCAGCCTTACTTCAATATATTTTTGGACGATAGCTGTCATTTATAACTCTGCAGGTTTGTGAATAACAGTGCCCCTGAGCTCCTTTCTTCAACTCGCTTTCTTGTGAGCTGGCCGCAACACCGCAGGATTGCTTCAGGCCCTAGTGTGGTTCCGGCATGGCTCGCTGAGCCTTTGGTTAATTCCTCTTCCTGGTGGGAAATGAGAGTTAAATTTGCCCGTCCAGACAGCTCCAGCTACTCTCTCATTGGTTCTCCCTATTCCTGTTCATTTTCCGCAGAAATTGCAAACTGGGCCAAACAGGAGGTTAAAGGCACTGACTCTCCAAGTGGGGAGAGTGTTAGTAAAGCGTCTGGAATGTTGCACCCGAGTACCAGGGGACGAAAACTGAGACACATTTGAACACGTTTCCCGATCACACGGTGGATCATACTCTGGGTTCCACATGCATGTTTTAGCTGAAGGAAGAATCCCTTAAACCTGGAGAGTAGAGACATGGAATGGGTACCATGCAATATGACTTTAAAGGGTCTGCATTTGCTCACCGAACCTCACCAATCCTATCACTGCTGCGTTTATGCCGCTGTACACACGCTTGATTCTCTTTCAGAGACATACAAATCCATAGGTTTTAAGATTCTTACTAGTCAGGTATATTCTTAGGCGTTTAATATGGGGTGTTGAGTCCACTTCGTTGAGCAAGCAGTAGCTCTTGTCTATTACATATTTGGCTTATGGAAAGGTATCTGTGCTAATTTCAATCTCTGGTTTTATGCAGCACCCCAACTCACCTTTCCCCTTAAGCAAGCATAAGTTGGTTTTCTACATTTGAGACCCTATTCTCTTTTGTAATTCAGTTCCTGTGTAGCCAAGTTTACATTCCGTGTATTAGTGATATCTTATGATGTTTCTTTTTCTGTGTGACTTATTTCACTTAGAATCATCTTACCTGAATCCACTCATTATGCTGCTACTGGCCTGATGACATAGATTTCATTGCTGAGTGATATTGCATTGTACGTAAGTACCACAACTTCTTTATCCATTTTGCGCTTTCTGCGATATTGAACTTGTACCGTAAACGAGGTTCTTGTAAACAGAGCCGTCCCAAACTTTGGGGTGGCTGTGTCTTTTTGATTTTAATTTCCCTAAGCTATAGGACCATAAGTGGAAGTGCCCTAGGCTCTGTTGCTTTGTTTTTTAGATGTTTCAGGAAACACCATACACTTCTCCAGAGTGGCTGTTGGTAATTTACATCCCGCCCATCAGCATAAGAAGGCTCCCAGTTCTCCATGGCCTGTCCTGCCTTTGTGGATTTTACACTTTTTTCAGATGGCCCTTTTGACCGGGGGGCAGTGAGACTTCATTGTAGTGCAGATTTCCTTTGCAAGCTTGCTTGGTTGGCCAAAAAGGGCGTATGCGTTTTTTCCTGAATATATTCAGGAAAAAACGCATACGCCCTTTTTGGCCAAGTGCATCATTTTGGACGTTCTGCCTCTTTTCCTATGCTTTACATGCAATTCCAGTCTACCTCCTGAAATCGGTTTCCTGCAATTCTGCCCCGCTTTCAAGTCCTCTTGGCAGCCTTACTTCAATATATTTTTGGACGATAGCTGTCATTTATAACTCTGCAGGTTTGTGAATAACAGTGCCCCTGAGCTCCTTTCTTCAACTCGCTTTCTTGTGAGCTGGCCGCAACACCGCAGGATTGCTTCAGGCCCTAGTGTGGTTCCGGCATGGCTCGCTGAGCCTTTGGTTAATTCCTCTTCCTGGTGGGAAATGAGAGTTAAATTTGCCCGTCCAGACAGCTCCAGCTACTCTCTCATTGGTTCTCCCTATTCCTGTTCATTTTCCGCAGAAATTGCAAACTGGGCCAAACAGGAGGTTAAAGGCACTGACTCTTCAACTGGGGAGAGTGTTAGTAAAGCGTCTGGAATGTTGCACCCGAGTACCAGGGGACGAAAACTGAGACACATTTGAACACGTTTCCCGATCACACGGTGGATCATACTCTGGGTTCCACATGCATGTTTTAGCTGAAGGAAGAATCCCTTAAACCTGGAGAGTTGAGAACCATGGAATGGGTACCATGCAATATGACTTCAAAGGGTCTGCATTTGCTCACCGAACCTCACCAATCCTATCACTGCTGCGTTTATGCCGCTGTACACACGCTTGATTCTCTTTCGGAGACATATAAATCCATAGGTTTTAAGATTCTTACTAGTCAGGTATATTCTTAGGCGTTTAATATGGGGTGTTGAGTCCACTTCGTTGAGCAAGCAGTAGCTCTTGTCTATTACATATTTGGCTTATGGAAAGGTATCTGTGCTAATTTCAATCTCTGGTTTTATGCAGCACCCCAACTCACCTTTACCCTTAAGCAAGCATAAGTTGGTTTTCTACATTTGAGACCCTATTCTGTTTTGTAATTCAGTTCCTGTGTAGCCAAGTTTACATTCCGTGTATTAGTGATATCTTATGATGTTTCTTTTTCTGTGTGACTTATTTCACTTAGAATCATCGTACCTGAACCCACTCATTATGCTGCTACAGGCCTGATGACATAGATTTCATTGCTGAGTGATATTGCATTGTACGTAAGTACCTCAACTTCTTTATCCATTTCTCGCTTTCTGCGATATTGAACTTGTACCGTAAATGCGGTTCTTGTAAGCAGAGCCGTCCCAAACTTTGGAGTGGCTGTGTCTTTTTGATTTTAATTTCCCTAAGCTATAGGACCATAAGTGGAAGTGCCCTAGGCTCTGTTGCTTTGTTTTTTAGATGTTTCAGGAAACACCATACACTTCTCCAGAGTGGCTGTTGGTAATTTACATCCCGCCCATCAGCATAAGAAGGCTCCCAGTTCTCCATGGCCTGTCCTGCCTTTGTGGATTTTACACTTTTTTCAGATGGCCCTTTTGACCGGGGGGCAGTGAGACTTCATTGTAGTGCAGATTTCCTTTGCAAGCTTGCTTGGTTGGCCAAAAAGGGCGTATGCGTTTTTTCCTGAATATATTCAGGAAAAAACGTATACGCCCTTTTTGGCCAAGTGCATCATTGTGGACGTTCTGTCTCTTTTCCTATGCTTTACATGCAATTCCAGTCTACCTCCTGAAATCGGTTTCCTGCAATTCTGCCCCGCTTTCAAGTCCTCTTGGCAGCCTTACTTCAATATATTTTTGGACGATAGCTGTCATTTATAACTCTGCAGGTTTGTGAATAACAGTGCCCCTGAGCTCCTTTCTTCAACTCGCTTTCTTGTGAGCTGGCCGCAACACCACAGGATTGCTTCAGGCCCTAGTGTGGTTCCGGCATGGCTCGCTGAGCCTTTGGTTAATTCCTCTTCCTGGTGGGAAATGAGAGTTAAATTTGCCCGTCCAGACAGCTCCAGCTACTCTCTCATTGGTTCTCCCTATTCCTGTTCATTTTCCGCAGAAATTGCAAACTGGGCCAAACAGGAGGTTAAAGGCACTGACTCTCCAAGTGGGGAGAGTGTTAGTAAAGCGTCTGGAATGTTGCACCCGAGTACCAGGGGACGAAAACTGAGACACATTTGAACACGTTTCCCGATCACACGGTGGATCATACTCTGGGTTCCACATGCATGTTTTAGCTGAAGGAAGAATCCCTTAAACCTGGAGAGTTGAGAACCATGGAATGGGTACCATGCAATATGACTTCAAAGGGTCTGCATTTGCTCACCGAACCTCACCAATCCTATCACTGCTGCGTTTATGCCGCTGTACACACGCTTGATTCTCTTTCGGAGACATATAAATCCATAGGTTTTAAGATTCTTACTAGTCAGGTATATTCTTAGGCGTTTAATATGGGGTGTTGAGTCCACTTCGTTGAGCAAGCAGTAGCTCTTGTCTATTACATATTTGGCTTATGGAAAGGTATCTGTGCTAATTTCAATCTCTGGTTTTATGCAGCACCCCAACTCACCTTTCCCCTTAAGCAAGCATAAGTTGGTTTTCTACATTTGAGACCCTATTCTGTTTTGTACTTCAGTTCCTGTGTAGCCAAGTTTACATTCCGTGTATTAGTGATATCTTATGATGTTTCTTTTTCTGTGTGACTTATTTCACTTAGAATCATCGTACCTGAACCCACTCATTATGCTGCTACAGGCCTGATGACATAGATTTCATTGCTGAGTGATATTGCATTGTACGTAAGTACCTCAACTTCTTTATCCATTTCTCGCTTTCTGCGATATTGAACTTGTACCGTAAATGCGGTTCTTGTAAGCAGAGCCGTCCCAAACTTTGGAGTGGCTGTGTCTTTTTGATTTTAATTTCCCTAAGCTATAGGACCATAAGTGGAAGTGCCCTAGGCTCTGTTGCTTTGTTTTTTAGATGTTTCAGGAAACACCATACACTTCTCCAGAGTGGCTGTTGGTAATTTACATCCCGCCCATCAGCATAAGAAGGCTCCCTGTTCTCCATGGCCAGTCATGCCTTTGTGGATTTTACACTTTTTTCAGATGGCCCTTTTGACCGGGGGGCAGTGAGACTTCATTGTAGTGCAGATTTCCTTTGCAAGCTTGCTTGGTTGGCCAAAAAGGGCGTATGCGTTTTTTCCTGAATATATTCAGGAAAAAACGCATACGCCCTTTTTGGCCAAGTGCATCATTGTGGACGTTCTGCCTCTTTTCCTATGCTTTACATGCAATTCCAGTGTACCTCCTGAAATCGGTTTCCTGCAATTCTGCCCCGCTTTCAAGTCCTCTTGGCAGCCTTACTTCAATATATTTTTGGACGATAGCTGTCATTTATAACTCTGCAGGTTTGTGAATAACAGTGCCCCTGAGCTCCTTTCTTCAACTCGCTTTCTTGTGAGCTGGCCGCAACACCGCAGGATTGCTTCAGGCCCTAGTGTGGTTCCGGCATGGCTCGCTGAGCCTTTGGTTAATTCCTCTTCCTGGTGGGAAATGAGAGTTAAATTTGCCCGTCCAGACAGCTCCAGCTACTCTCTCATTGGTTCTCCCTATTCCTGTTCATTTTCCGCAGAAATTGCAAACTGGGCCAAACAGGAGGTTAAAGGCACTGACTCTCCATGTGGGGAGAGTGTTAGTAAAGCGTCTGGAATGTTGCACCCGAGTACCAGGGGACGAAAACTGAGACACATTTGAACACGTTTCCCGATCACACGGTGGATCATACTCTGGGTTCCACATGCATGTTTTAGCTGAAGGAAGAATCCCTTAAACCTGGAGAGTAGAGACATGGAATGGGTACCATGCAATATGACTTCAAAGGGTCTGCATTTGCTCACCGAACCTCACCAATCCTATCACTGCTGCGTTTATGCCGCTGTACACACGCTTGATTCTCTTTCAGAGACATATAAATCCATAGGTTTTAAGATTCTTACTAGTCAGGTATATTCTTAGGCGTTTAATATGGGGTGTTGAGTCCACTTCGTTGAGCAAGCAGTAGCTCTTGTCTATTACATATTTGGCTTATGGAAAGGTATCTGTGCTAATTTCAATCTCTGGTTTTATGCAGCACCCCAACTCACCTTTCCCCTTAAGCAAGCATAAGTTGGTTTTCTACATTTGAGACCCTATTCTGTTTTGTAATTCAGTTCCTGTGTAGCCAAGTTTACATTCCGTGTATTAGTGATATCTTATGATGTTTCTTTTTCTGTGTGACTTATTTCACTTAGAATCATCTTACCTGAATCCACTCATTATGCTGCTACTGGCCTGATGACATAGATTTCATTGCTGAGTGATATTGCATTGTACGTAAGTACCACAACTTCTTTATCCATTTTTCGCTTTCTGCGATATTGAACTTGTACCGTAAACGAGGTTCTTGTAAACAGAGCCGTCCCAAACTTTGGGGTGGCTGTGTCTTTTTGATTTTAATTTCCCTAAGCTATAGGACCATAAGTGGAAGTGCCCTAGGCTCTGTTGCTTTGTTTTTTAGATGTTTCAGGAAACACCATACACTTCTCCAGAGTGGCTGTTGGTAATGTACATCCCGCCCATCAGCATAAGAAGGCTCCCTGTTCTCCATGGCCAGTCATGCCTTTGTGGATTTTACACTTTTTTCAGATGGCCCTTTTGACCGGGGGGCAGTGAGACTTCATTGTAGTGCAGATTTCCTTTGCAAGCTTGCTTGGTTGGCCAAAAAGGGCGTATGCGTTTTTTCCTGAATATATTCAGGAAAAAACGCATACGCCCTTTTTGGCCAAGTGCATCATTGTGGACGTTCTGCCTCTTTTCCTATGCTTTACATGCAATTCCAGTCTACCTCCTGAAATCGGTTTCCTGCAATTCTGCCCCGCTTTCAAGTCCTCTTGGCAGCCTTACTTCAATATATTTTTGGACGATAGCTGTCATTTATAACTCTGCAGGTTTGTGAATAACAGTGCCCCTGAGCTCCTTTCTTCAACTCGCTTTCTTGTGAGCTGGCCGCAACACCGCAGGATTGCTTCAGGCCCTAGTGTGGTTCCGGCATGGCTCGCTGAGCCTTTGGTTAATTCCTCTTCCTGGTGGGAAATGAGAGTTAAATTTGCCCGTCCAGACAGCTCCAGCTACTCTCTCATTGGTTCTCCCTATTCCTGTTCATTTTCCGCAGAAATTGCAAACTGGGCCAAACAGGAGGTTAAAGGCACTGACTCTCCAAGTGGGGAGAGTGTTAGTAAAGCGTCTGGAATGTTGCACCCGAGTACCAGGGGACGAAAACTGAGACACATTTGAACACGTTTCCCGATCACACGGTGGATCATACTCTGGGTTCCACATGCATGTTTTAGCTGAAGGAAGAATCCCTTAAACCTGGAGAGTAGAGACATGGAATGGGTACCATGCAATATGACTTCAAAGGGTCTGCATTTGCTCACCGAACCTCACCAATCCTATCACTGCTGCGTTTATGCCGCTGTACACACGCTTGATTCTCTTTCAGAGACATATAAATCCATAGGTTTTAAGATTCTTACTAGTCAGGTATATTCTTAGGCGTTTAATATGGGGTGTTGAGTCCACTTCGTTGAGCAAGCAGTAGCTCTTGTCTATTACATATTTGGCTTATGGAAAGGTATCTGTGCTAATTTCAATCTCTGGTTTTATGCAGCATCCCAACTCACCTTTCCCCTTAAGCAAGCATAAGTTGATTTTCTACATTTGAGACCCTATTCTGTTTTGTAATTCAGTTCCTGTGTAGCCAAGTTTACATTCCGTGTATTAGTGATATCTTATGATGTTTCTTTTTCTGTGTGACTTATTTCACTTAGAATCATCTTACCTGAATCCACTCATTATGCTGCTACTGGCCTGATGACATAGATTTCATTGCTGAGTGATATTGCATTGTACGTAAGTACCACAACTTCTTTATCCATTTTTCGCTTTCTGCGATATTGAACTTGTACCGTAAACGAGGTTCTTGTAAACAGAGCCGTCCCAAACTTTGGGGTGGCTGTGTCTTTTTGATTTTAATTTCCCTAAGCTATAGGACCATAAGTGGAAGTGCCCTAGGCTCTGTTGCTTTGTTTTTTAGATGTTTCAGGAAACACCATACACTTCTCCAGAGTGGCTGTTGGTAATTTACATCCCGCCCATCAGCATAAGAAGGCTCCCAGTTCTCCATGGCCTGTCCTGCCTTTGTGGATTTTACACTTTTTTCAGATGGCCCTTTTGACCGGGGGGCAGTGAGACTTCATTGTAGTGCAGATTTCCTTTGCAAGCTTGCTTGGTTGGCCAAAAAGGGCGTATGCGTTTTTTCCTGAATATATTCAGGAAAAAACGCATACGCCCTTTTTGGCCAAGTGCATCATTGTGGACGTTCTGCCTCTTTTCCTATGCTTTACATGCAATTCCAGTCTACCTCCTGAAATCGGTTTCCTGCAATTCTGCCCCGCTTTCAAGTCCTCTTGGCAGCCTTACTTCAATATATTTTTGGACGATAGCTGTCATTTATAACTCTGCAGGTTTGTGAATAACAGTGCCCCTGAGCTCCTTTCTTCAACTCGCTTTCTTGTGAGCTGGCCGCAACACCGCATGATTGCTTCAGGCCCTAGTGTGGTTCCGGCATGGCTTGCTGAGCCTTTGGTTAATTCCTCTTCCTGGTGGGAAATGAGAGTTAAATTTGCCCGTCCAGACAGCTCCAGCTACTCTCTCATTGGTTCTCCCTATTCCTGTTCATTTTCCGCAGAAATTGCAAACTGGGCCAAACAGGAGTTTAAAGGCACTGACTCTCCAAGTGGGGAGAGTGTTAGTAAAGCGTCTGGAATGTTGCACCCGAGTACCAGGGGACGAAAACTGAGACACATTTGAACACGTTTCCCGATCACACGGTGGATCATACTCTGGGTTCCACATGCATGTTTTAGCTGAAGGAAGAATCCCTTAAACCTGGAGAGTTGAGACCCATGGAATGGGTACCATGCAATATGACTTCAAAGGGTCTGCATTTGCTCACTGAACCTCACCAATCCTATCACTGCTGCGTTTATGCCGCTGTACACACGCTTGATTCTCTTTCGGAGACATATAAATCCATAGGTTTTAAGATTCTTACTAGTCAGGTATATTCTTAGGCGTTTAATATGGGGTGTTGAGTCCACTTCGTTGAGCAAGCAGTAGCTCTTGTCTATTACATATTTGGCTTATGGAAAGGTATCTGTGCTAATTTCAATCTCTGGTTTTATGCAGCACCCCAACTCACCTTTACCCTTAAGCAAGCATAAGTTGGTTTTCTACATTTGAGACCCTATTCTCTTTTGTAATTCAGTTCCTGTGTAGCCAAGTTTACATTCCGTGTATTAGTGATATCTTATGATGTTTCTTTTTCTGTGTGACTTATTTCACTTAGAATCATCGTACCTGAATCCACTCATTATGCTGCTACTGGCCTGATGACATAGATTTCATTGCTGAGTGATATTGCATTGTACGTAAGTACCTCAACTTCTTTATCCATTTCTCGCTTTCTGCGATATTGAACTTGTACCGTAAATGCGGTTCTTGTAAGCAGAGCCGTCCCAAACTTTGGAGTGGCTGTGTCTTTTTGATTTTAATTTCCCTAAGCTATAGGACCATAAGTGGAAGTGCCCTAGGCTCTGTTGCTTTGTTTTTTAGATGTTTCAGGAAACACCATACACTTCTCCAGAGTGGCTGTTGGTAATTTACATCCCGCCCATCAGCATAACAAGGCTCCCAGTTCTCCATGGCCAGTCCTGCCTTTGTGGATTTTACACTTTTTTCAGATGGCCCTTTTGACCGGGGGGCAGTGAGACTTCATTGTAGTGCAGATTTCCTTTGCAAGCTTGCTTGGTTGGCCAAAAAGGGCGTATGCGTTTTTTCCTGAATATATTCAGGAAAAAACGCATACGCCCTTTTTGGCCAAGTGCATCATTGTGGACGTTCTGCCTCTTTTCCTATGCTTTACATGCAATTCCAGTCTACCTCCTGAAATCGGTTTCCTGCAATTCTGCCCCGCTTTCAAGTCCTCTTGGCAGCCTTACTTCAATATATTTTTGGACGATAGCTGTCATTTATAACTCTGCAGGTTTGTGAATAACAGTGCCCCTGAGCTCCTTTCTTCAACTCGCTTTCTTGTGAGCTGGCCGCAACACCGCAGGATTGCTTCAGGCCCTAGTGTGGTTCCGGCATGGCTCGCTGAGCCTTTGGTTAATTCCTCTTCCTGGTGGGAAATGAGAGTTAAATTTGCCCGTCCAGACAGCTCCAGCTACTCTCTCATTGGTTCTCCCTATTCCTGTTCCTTTTCCGCAGAAATTGCAAACTGGGCCAAACAGGAGATTAAAGGCACTGACTCTTCAACTGGGGAGAGTGTTAGTAAAGCGTCTGGAATGTTGCACCCGAGTACCAGGGGACGAAAACTGAGACACATTTGAACACGTTTCCCGATCACACGGTGGATCATACTCTGGGTTCCACATGCATGTTTTAGCTGAAGGAAGAATCCCTTAAACCTGGAGAGTTGAGAACCATGGAATGGGTACCATGCAATATGACTTCAAAGGGTCTGCATTTGCTCACCGAACCTCACCAATCCTATCACTGCTGCGTTTATGCCGCTGTACACACGCTTGATTCTCTTTCGGAGACATATAAATCCATAGGTTTTAAGATTCTTACTAGTCAGGTATATTCTTAGGCGTTTAATATGGGGTGTTGAGTCCACTTCGTTGAGCAAGCAGTAGCTCTTGTCTATTACATATTTGGCTTATGGAAAGGTATCTGTGCTAATTTCAATCTCTGGTTTTATGCAGCACCCCAACTCACCTTTACCCTTAAGCAAGCATAAGTTGGTTTTCTACATTTGAGACCCTATTCTCTTTTGTAATTCAGTTCCTGTGTAGCCAAGTTTACATTCCGTGTATTAGTGATATCTTATGATGTTTCTTTTTCTGTGTGACTTATTTCACTTAGAATCATCGTACCTGAATCCACTCATTATGCTGCTACTGGCCTGATGACATAGATTTCATTGCTGAGTGATATTGCATTGTACGTAAGTACCTCAACTTCTTTATCCATTTCTCGCTTTCTGCGATATTGAACTTGTACCGTAAATGCGGTTCTTGTAAGCAGAGCCGTCCCAAACTTTGGAGTGGCTGTGTCTTTTTGATTTTAATTTCCCTAAGCTATAGGACCATAAGTGGAAGTGCCCTAGGCTCTGTTGCTTTGTTTTTTAGATGTTTCAGGAAACACCATACACTTCTCCAGAGTGGCTGTTGGCAATTTACATCCCGCCCATCAGCATAAGAAGGCTCCCAGTTCTCCATGGCCTGTCCTGCCTTTGTGGATTTTACACTTTTTTCAGATGGCCCTTTTGACCGGGGGGCAGTGAGACTTCATTGTAGTGCAGATTTCCTTTGCAAGCTTGCTTGGTTGGCCAAAAAGGGCGTATGCGTTTTTTCCTGAATATATTCAGGAAAAAACGCATACGCCCTTTTTGGCCAAGTGCATCATTGTGGACGTTCTGCCTCTTTTCCTATGCTTTACATGCAATTCCAGTCTACCTCCTGAAATCGGTTTCCTGCAATTCTGCCCCGCTTTCAAGTCCTCTTGGCAGCCTTACTTCAATATATTTTTGGACGATAGCTGTCATTTATAACTCTGCAGGTTTGTGAATAACAGTGCCCCTGAGCTCCTTTCTTCAACTCGCTTTCTTGTGAGCTGGCCGCAACACCGCAGGATTGCTTCAGGCCCTAGTGTGGTTCCGGCATGGCTCGCTGAGCCTTTGGTTAATTCCTCTTCCTGGTGGGAAATGAGAGTTAAATTTGCCCGTCCAGACAGCTCCAGCTACTCTCTCATTGGTTCTCCCTATTCCTGTTCCTTTTCCGCAGAAATTGCAAACTGGGCCAAACAGGAGGTTAAAGGCACTGACTCTTCAACTGGGGAGAGTGTTAGTAAAGCGTCTGGAATGTTGCACCCGAGTACCAGGGGACGAAAACTGAGACACATTTGAACACGTTTCCCGATCACACGGTGGATCATACTCTGGGTTCCACATGCATGTTTTAGCTGAAGGAAGAATCCCTTAAACCTGGAGAGTTGAGAACCATGGAATGGGTACCATGCAATATGACTTCAAAGGGTCTGCATTTGCTCACCGAACCTCACCAATCCTATCACTGCTGCGTTTATGCCGCTGTACACACGCTTGATTCTCTTTCGGAGACATATAAATCCATAGGTTTTAAGATTCTTACTAGTCAGGTATATTCTTAGGCGTTTAATATGGGGTGTTGAGTCCACTTCGTTGAGCAAGCAGTAGCTCTTGTCTATTACATATTTGGCTTATGGAAAGGTATCTGTGCTAATTTCAATCTCTGGTTTTATGCAGCACCCCAACTCACCTTTACCCTTAAGCAAGCATAAGTTGGTTTTCTACATTTGAGACCCTATTCTCTTTTGTAATTCAGTTCCTGTGTAGCCAAGTTTACATTCCGTGTATTAGTGATATCTTATGATGTTTCTTTTTCTGTGTGACTTATTTCACTTAGAATCATCGTACCTGAACCCACTCATTATGCTGCTACAGGCCTGATGACATAGATTTCATTGCTGAGTGATATTGCATTGTACGTAAGTACCTCAACTTCTTTATCCATTTCTCGCTTTCTGCGATATTGAACTTGTACCGTAAATGCGGTTCTTGTAAGCAGAGCCGTCCCAAACTTTGGAGTGGCTGTGTCTTTTTGATTTTAATTTCCCTAAGCTATAGGACCATAAGTGGAAGTGCCCTAGGCTCTGTTGCTTTGTTTTTTAGATGTTTCAGGAAACACCATACACTTCTCCAGAGTGGCTGTTGGTAATTTACATCCCGCCCATCAGCATAAGAAGGCTCCCAGTTCTCCATGGCCTGTCCTGCCTTTGTGGATTTTACACTTTTTTCAGATGGCCCTTTTGACCGGGGGGCAGTGAGACTTCATTGTAGTGCAGATTTCCTTTGCAAGCTTGCTTGGTTGGCCAAAAAGGGCGTATGCGTTTTTTCCTGAATATATTCAGGAAAAAACGCATACGCCCTTTTTGGCCAAGTGCATCATTGTGGACGTTCTGCCTCTTTTCCTATGCTTTACATGCAATTCCAGTCTACCTCCTGAAATCGGTTTCCTGCAATTCTGCCCCGCTTTCAAGTCCTCTTGGCAGCCTTACTTCAATATATTTTTGGACGATAGCTGTCATTTATAACTCTGCAGGTTTGTGAATTACAGTGACCCTGAGCTCCTTTCTTCAACTCGCTTTCTTGTGAGCTGGCCGCAACACCACAGGATTGCTTCAGGCCATAGTGTGGTTCCGGCATGGCTCGCTGAGCCTTTGGTTAATTCCTCTTCCTGGTGGGAAATGAGAGTTAAATTTGCCCGTCCAGACAGCTCCAGCTACTCTCTCATTGGTTCTCCCTATTCCTGTTCATTTTCCGCAGAAATTGCAAACTGGGCCAAACAGGAGGTTAAAGGCACTGACTCTCCAAGTGGGGAGAGTGTTAGTAAAGCGTCTGGAATGTTGCACCCGAGTACCAGGGGACGAAAACTGAGACACATTTGAACACGTTTCCCGATCACACGGTGGATCATACTCTGGGTTCCACATGCATGTTTTAGCTGAAGGAAGAATCCCTTAAACCTGGAGAGTTGAGAACCATGGAATGGGTACCATGCAATATGACTTCAAAGGGTCTGCATTTGCTCACCGAACCTCACCAATCCTATCACTGCTGCGTTTATGCCGCTGTACACACGCTTGATTCTCTTTCGGAGACATATAAATCCATAGGTTTTAAGATTCTTACTAGTCAGGTATATTCTTAGGCGTTTAATATGGGGTGTTGAGTCCACTTCGTTGAGCAAGCAGTAGCTCTTGTCTATTACATATTTGGCTTATGGAAAGGTATCTGTGCTAATTTCAATCTCTGGTTTTATGCAGCACCCCAACTCACCTTTCCCCTTAAGCAAGCATAAGTTGGTTTTCTACATTTGAGACCCTATTCTGTTTTGTAATTCAGTTCCTGTGTAGCCAAGTTTACATTCCATGTATTAGTGATATCTTATGATGTTTCTTTTTCTGTGTGACTTATTTCACTTAGAATCATCGTACCTGAATCCACTCATTATGCTGCTACAGGCCTGATGACATAGATTTCATTGCTGAGTGATATTGCATTGTACGTATGTACCTCAAATTCTTTATCCATTTCTCGCTTTCTGCGATATTGAACTTGTACCGTAAATGCGGTTCTTGTAAGCAGAGCCGTCCCAAACTTTGGAGTGGCTGTGTCTTTTTGATTTTAATTTCCCTAAGCTATAGGACCATAAGTGGAAGTGCCCTAGGCTCTCTTGCTTTGTTTTTTAGATGTTTCAGGAAACACCATACACTTCTCCAGAGTGGCTGTTGGTAATTTACATCCCACCCATCAGCATAAGAAGGCTCCCAGTTCTCCATGGCCAGTCATGCCTTTGTGGATTTTACACTTTTTTCAGATGGCCCTTTTGACCGGGGGGCAGTGAGACTTCATTGTAGTGCAGATTTCCTTTGCAAGCTTGCTTGGTTGGCCAAAAAGGGCGTATGCGTTTTTTCCTGAATATATTCAGGAAAAAACGCATACGCCCTTTTTGGCCAAGTGCATCATTGTGGACGTTCTGCCTCTTTTCCTATGCTTTACATGCAATTCCAGTCTACCTCCTGAAATCGGTTTCCTGCAATTCTGCCCCGCTTTCAAGTCCTCTTGGCAGCCTTACTTCAATATATTTTTGGACGATAGCTGTCATTTATAACTCTGCAGGTTTGTGAATAACAGTGCCCCTGAGCTCCTTTCTTCAACTCGCTTTCTTGTGAGCTGGCCGCAACACCGCAGGATTGCTTCAGGCCCTAGTGTGGTTCCGGCATGGCTCGCTGAGCCTTTGGTTAATTCCTCTTCCTGGTGGGAAATGAGAGTTAAATTTGCCCGTCCAGACAGCTCCAGCTACTCTCTCATTGGTTCTCCCTATTCCTGTTCATTTTCCGCAGAAATTGCAAACTGGGCCAAACAGGAGGTTAAAGGCACTGACTCTCCAAGTGGGGAGAGTGTTAGTAAAGCGTCTGGAATGTTGCACCCGAGTACCAGGGGACGAAAACTGAGACACATTTGAACACGTTTCCCGATCACACGGTGGATCATACTCTGGGTTCCACATGCATGTTTTAGCTGAAGGAAGAATCCCTTAAACCTGGAGAGTAGAGACATGGAATGGGTACCATGCAATATGACTTCAAAGGGTCTGCATTTGCTCACCGAACCTCACCAATCCTATCACTGCTGCGTTTATGCTGCTGTACACACGCTTGATTCTCTTTCAGAGACATATAAATCCATAGGTTTTAAGATTCTTACTAGTCAGGTATATTCTTAGGCGTTTAATATGGGGTGTTGAGTCCACTTCGTTGAGCAAGCAGTAGCTCTTGTCTATTACATATTTGGCTTATGGAAAGGTATCTGTGCTAATTTCAATCTCTGGTTTTATGCAGCACCCCAACTCACCTTTCCCCTTAAGCAAGCATAAGTTGGTTTTCTACATTTGAGACCCTATTCTGTTTTGTAATTCAGTTCCTGTGTAGCCAAGTTTACATTCCGTGTATTAGTGATATCTTATGATGTTTCTTTTTCTGTGTGACTTATTTCACTTAGAATCATCTTACCTGAATCCACTCATTATGCTGCTACTGGCCTGATGACATAGATTTCATTGCTGAGTGATATTGCATTGTACGTAAGTACCACAACTTCTTTATCCATTTTTCGCTTTCTGCGATATTGAACTTGTACCGTAAACGAGGTTCTTGTAAACAGAGCCGTCCGAAACTTTGGGGTGGCTGTGTCTTTTTGATTTTAATTTCCCTAAGCTATAGGACCATAAGTGGAAGTGCCCTAGGCTCTGTTGCTTTGTTTTTTAGATGTTTCAGGAAACACCATACACTTCTCCAGAGTGGCTGTTGGTAATTTACATCCCGCCCATCAGCATAAGAAGGCTCCCAGTTCTCCATGGCCTGTCCTGCCTTTGTGGATTTTACACTTTTTTCAGATGGCCCTTTTGACCGGGGGGCAGTGAGACTTCATTGTAGTGCAGATTTCCTTTGCAAGCTTGCTTGGTTGGCCAAAAAGGGCGTATGCGTTTTTTCCTGAATATATTCAGGAAAAAACGCATACGCCCTTTTTGGCCAAGTGCATCATTGTGGACGTTCTGCCTCTTTTCCTATGCTTTACATGCAATTCCAGTCTACCTCCTGAAATCGGTTTCCTGCAATTCTGCCCCGCTTTCAAGTCCTCTTGGCAGCCTTACTTCAATATATTTTTGGACGATAGCTGTCATTTATAACTCTGCAGGTTTGTGAATAACAGTGCCCCTGAGCTCCTTTCTTCAACTCGCTTTCTTGTGAGCTGGCCGCAACACCGCATGATTGCTTCAGGCCCTAGTGTGGTTCCGGCATGGCTTGCTGAGCCTTTGGTTAATTCCTCTTCCTGGTGGGAAATGAGAGTTAAATTTGCCCGTCCAGACAGCTCCAGCTACTCTCTCATTGGTTCTCCCTATTCCTGTTCATTTTCCGCAGAAATTGCAAACTGGGCCAAACAGGAGTTTAAAGGCACTGACTCTCCAAGTGGGGAGAGTGTTAGTAAAGCGTCTGGAATGTTGCACCCGAGTACCAGGGGACGAAAACTGAGACACATTTGAACACGTTTCCCGATCACACGGTGGATCATACTCTGGGTTCCACATGCATGTTTTAGCTGAAGGAAGAATCCCTTAAACCTGGAGAGTTGAGACCCATGGAATGGGTACCATGCAATATGACTTCAAAGGGTCTGCATTTGCTCACTGAACCTCACCAATCCTATCACTGCTGCGTTTATGCCGCTGTACACACGCTTGATTCTCTTTCGGAGACATATAAATCCATAGGTTTTAAGATTCTTACTAGTCAGGTATATTCTTAGGCGTTTAATATGGGGTGTTGAGTCCACTTCGTTGAGCAAGCAGTAGCTCTTGTCTATTACATATTTGGCTTATGGAAAGGTATCTGTGCTAATTTCAATCTCTGATTTTATGCAGCACCCCAACTCACCTTTACCCTTAAGCAAGCATAAGTTGGTTTTCTACATTTGAGACCCTATTCTCTTTTGTAATTCAGTTCCTGTGTAGCCAAGTTTACATTCCGTGTATTAGTGATATCTTATGATGTTTCTTTTTCTGTGTGACTTATTTCACTTAGAATCATCGTACCTGAATCCACTCATTATGCTGCTACTGGCCTGATGACATAGATTTCATTGCTGAGTGATATTGCATTGTACGTAAGTACCTCAACTTCTTTATCCATTTCTCGCTTTCTGCGATATTGAACTTGTACCGTAAATGCGGTTCTTGTAAGCAGAGCCGTCCCAAACTTTGGAGAGGCTGTGTCTTTTTGATTTTAATTTCCCTAAGCTATAGGACCATAAGTGGAAGTGCCCTAGGCTCTGTTGCTTTGTTTTTTAGATGTTTCAGGAAACACCATACACTTCTCCAGAGTGGCTGTTGGTAATTTACATCCCGCCCATCAGCATAACAAGGCTCCCAGTTCTCCATGGCCTGTCCTGCCTTTGTGGATTTTACACTTTTTTCAGATGGCCCTTTTGACCGGGGGGCAGTGAGACTTCATTGTAGTGCAGATTTCCTTTGCAAGCTTGCTTGGTTGGCCAAAAAGGGCGTATGCGTTTTTTCCTGAATATATTCAGGAAAAAACGCATACGCCCTTTTTGGCCAAGTGCATCATTGTGGACGTTCTGCCTCTTTTCCTATGCTTTACATGCAATTCCAGTCTACCTCCTGAAATCGGTTTCCTGCAATTCTGCCCCGCTTTCAAGTCCTCTTGGCAGCCTTACTTCAATATATTTTTGGACGATAGCTGTCATTTATAACTCTGCAGGTTTGTGAATAACAGTGCCCCTGAGCTCCTTTCTTCAACTCGCTTTCTTGTGAGCTGGCCGCAACACCGCAGGATTGCTTCAGGCCCTAGTGTGGTTCCGGCATGGCTCGCTGAGCCTTTGGTTAATTCCTCTTCCTGGTGGGAAATGAGAGTTAAATTTGCCCGTCCAGACAGCTCCAGCTACTCTCTCATTGGTTCTCCCTATTCCTGTTCATTTTCCGCAGAAATTGCAAACTGGGCCAAACAGGAGGTTAAAGGCACTGACTCTTCAACTGGGGAGAGTGTTAGTAAAGCGTCTGGAATGTTGCACCCGAGTACCAGGGGACGAAAACTGAGACACATTTGAACACGTTTCCCGATCACACGGTGGATCATACTCTGGGTTCCACATGCATGTTTTAGCTGAAGGAAGAATCCCTTAAACCTGGAGAGTTGAGAACCATGGAATGGGTACCATGCAATATGACTTCAAAGGGTCTGCATTTGCTCACCGAACCTCACCAATCCTATCACTGCTGCGTTTATGCCGCTGTACACACGCTTGATTCTCTTTCGGAGACATATAAATCCATAGGTTTTAAGATTCTTACTAGTCAGGTATATTCTTAGGCGTTTAATATGGGGTGTTGAGTCCACTTCGTTGAGCAAGCAGTAGCTCTTGTCTATTACATATTTGGCTTATGGAAAGGTATCTGTGCTAATTTCAATCTCTGGTTTTATGCAGCACCCCAACTCACCTTTACCCTTAAGCAAGCATAAGTTGGTTTTCTACATTTGAGACCCTATTCTGTTTTGTAATTCAGTTCCTGTGTAGCCAAGTTTACATTCCGTGTATTAGTGATATCTTATGATGTTTCTTTTTCTGTGTGACTTATTTCACTTAGAATCATCGTACCTGAACCCACTCATTATGCTGCTACAGGCCTGATGACATAGATTTCATTGCTGAGTGATATTGCATTGTACGTAAGTACCTCAACTTCTTTATCCATTTCTCGCTTTCTGCGATATTGAACTTGTACCGTAAATGCGGTTCTTGTAAGCAGAGCCGTCCCAAACTTTGGAGTGGCTGTGTCTTTTTGATTTTAATTTCCCTAAGCTATAGGACCATAAGTGGAAGTGCCCTAGGCTCTGTTGCTTTGTTTTTTAGATGTTTCAGGAAACACCATACACTTCTCCAGAGTGGCTGTTGGTAATTTACATCCCGCCCATCAGCATAAGAAGGCTCCCAGTTCTCCATGGCCTGTCCTGCCTTTCTGGATTTTACACTTTTTTCAGATGGCCCTTTTGACCGGGGGGCAGTGAGACTTCATTGTAGTGCAGATTTCCTTTGCAAGCTTGCTTGGTTGGCCAAAAAGGGCGTATGCGTTTTTTCCTGAATATATTCAGGAAAAAACGCATACGCCCTTTTTGGCCAAGTGCATCATTGTGGACGTTCTGCCTCTTTTCCTATGCTTTACATGCAATTCCAGTCTACCTCCTGAAATCGGTTTCCTGCAATTCTGCCCCGCTTTCAAGTCCTCTTGGCAGCCTTACTTCAATATATTTTTGGACGATAGCTGTCATTTATAACTCTGCAGGTTTGTGAATAACAGTGCCCCTGAGCTCCTTTTTCAACTCGCTTTCTTGTGAGCTGGCCGCAACACCGCAGGATTGCTTCAGGCCCTAGTGTGGTTCCGGCATGGCTCGCTGAGCCTTTGGTTAATTCCTCTTCCTGGTGGGAAATGAGAGTTAAATTTGCCCGTCCAGACAGCTCCAGCTACTCTCTCATTGGTTCTCCCTATTCCTGTTCATTTTCCGCAGAAATTGCAAACTGGGCCAAACAGGAGTTTAAAGGCACTGACTCTCCAAGTGGGGAGAGTGTTAGTAAAGCGTCTGGAATGTTGCACCCGAGTACCAGGGGACGAAATCTGAGACACATTTGAACACGTTTCCCGATCACACGGTGGATCATACTCTGGGTTCCACATGCATGTTTTAGCTGAAGGAAGAATCCCTTAAACCTGGAGAGTTGAGACCCATGGAATGGGTACCATGCAATATGACTTCAAAGGGTCTGCATTTGCTCACCGAACCTCACCAATATTATCACTGCTGCATTTATGCCGCTGTACACACGCTTGATTCTCTTTCGGAGACATATAAATCCATAGGTTTTAAGATTCTTACTAGTCAGGTATATTCTTAGGCGTTTAATATGGGGTGTTGAGTCCACTTCGTTGAGCAAGCAGTAGCTCTTGTCTATTACATATTTGGCTTATGGAAAGGTATCTGTGCTAATTTCAATCTCTGGTTTTATGCAGCACCCCAACTCACCTTTCCCCTTAAGCAAGCATAAGTTGGTTTTCTACATTTGAGACCCTATTCTGTTTTGTAATTCAGTTCCTGTGTAGCCAAGTTTACATTCCGTGTATTAGTGATATCTTATGATGTTTCTTTTTCTGTGTGACTTATTTCACTTAGAATCATCTTACCTGAATCCACTCATTATGCTGCTACTGGCCTGATGACATAGATTTCATTGCTGAGTGATATTGCATTGTACGTAAGTACCACAACTTCTTTATCCATTTTTCGCTTTCTGCGATATTGAACTTGTACCGTAAACGAGGTTCTTGTAAACAGAGCCGTCCGAAACTTTGGGGTGGCTGTGTCTTTTTGATTTTAATTTCCCTAAGCTATAGGACCATAAGTGGAAGTGCCCTAGGCTCTGTTGCTTTGTTTTTTAGATGTTTCAGGAAACACCATACACTTCTCCAGAGTGGCTGTTGGTAATTTACATCCCGCCCATCAGCATAAGAAGGCTCCCAGTTCTCCATGGCCTGTCCTGCCTTTGTGGATTTTACACTTTTTTCAGATGGCCCTTTTGACCGGGGGGCAGTGAGACTTCATTGTAGTGCAGATTTCCTTTGCAAGCTTGCTTGGTTGGCCAAAAAGGGCGTATGCGTTTTTTCCTGAATATATTCAGGAAAAAACGCATACGCCCTTTTTGGCCAAGTGCATCATTGTGGACGTTCTGCCTCTTTTCCTATGCTTTACATGCAATTCCAGTCTACCTCCTGAAATCGGTTTCCTGCAATTCTGCCCCGCTTTCAAGTCCTCTTGGCAGCCTTACTTCAATATATTTTTGGACGATAGCTGTCATTTATAACTCTGCAGGTTTGTGAATAACAGTGCCCCTGAGCTCCTTTCTTCAACTCGCTTTCTTGTGAGCTGGCCGCAACACCGCATGATTGCTTCAGGCCCTAGTGTGGTTCCGGCATGGCTTGCTGAGCCTTTGGTTAATTCCTCTTCCTGGTGGGAAATGAGAGTTAAATTTGCCCGTCCAGACAGCTCCAGCTACTCTCTCATTGGTTCTCCCTATTCCTGTTCATTTTCCGCAGAAATTGCAAACTGGGCCAAACAGGAGTTTAAAGGCACTGACTCTCCAAGTGGGGAGAGTGTTAGTAAAGCGTCTGGAATGTTGCACCCGAGTACCAGGGGACGAAAACTGAGACACATTTGAACACGTTTCCCGATCACACGGTGGATCATACTCTGGGTTCCACATGCATGTTTTAGCTGAAGGAAGAATCCCTTAAACCTGGAGAGTTGAGACCCATGGAATGGGTACCATGCAATATGACTTCAAAGGGTCTGCATTTGCTCACTGAACCTCACCAATCCTATCACTGCTGCGTTTATGCCGCTGTACACACGCTTGATTCTCTTTCGGAGACATATAAATCCATAGGTTTTAAGATTCTTACTAGTCAGGTATATTCTTAGGCGTTTAATATGGGGTGTTGAGTCCACTTCGTTGAGCAAGCAGTAGCTCTTGTCTATTACATATTTGGCTTATGGAAAGGTATCTGTGCTAATTTCAATCTCTGATTTTATGCAGCACCCCAACTCACCTTTACCCTTAAGCAAGCATAAGTTGGTTTTCTACATTTGAGACCCTATTCTCTTTTGTAATTCAGTTCCTGTGTAGCCAAGTTTACATTCCGTGTATTAGTGATATCTTATGATGTTTCTTTTTCTGTGTGACTTATTTCACTTAGAATCATCGTACCTGAATCCACTCATTATGCTGCTACTGGCCTGATGACATAGATTTCATTGCTGAGTGATATTGCATTGTACGTAAGTACCTCAACTTCTTTATCCATTTCTCGCTTTCTGCGATATTGAACTTGTACCGTAAATGCGGTTCTTGTAAGCAGAGCCGTCCCAAACTTTGGAGAGGCTGTGTCTTTTTGATTTTAATTTCCCTAAGCTATAGGACCATAAGTGGAAGTGCCCTAGGCTCTGTTGCTTTGTTTTTTAGATGTTTCAGGAAACACCATACACTTCTCCAGAGTGGCTGTTGGTAATTTACATCCCGCCCATCAGCATAACAAGGCTCCCAGTTCTCCATGGCCTGTCCTGCCTTTGTGGATTTTACACTTTTTTCAGATGGCCCTTTTGACCGGGGGGCAGTGAGACTTCATTGTAGTGCAGATTTCCTTTGCAAGCTTGCTTGGTTGGCCAAAAAGGGCGTATGCGTTTTTTCCTGAATATATTCAGGAAAAAACGCATACGCCCTTTTTGGCCAAGTGCATCATTGTGGACGTTCTGCCTCTTTTCCTATGCTTTACATGCAATTCCAGTCTACCTCCTGAAATCGGTTTCCTGCAATTCTGCCCCGCTTTCAAGTCCTCTTGGCAGCCTTACTTCAATATATTTTTGGACGATAGCTGTCATTTATAACTCTGCAGGTTTGTGAATAACAGTGCCCCTGAGCTCCTTTCTTCAACTCGCTTTCTTGTGAGCTGGCCGCAACACCGCAGGATTGCTTCAGGCCCTAGTGTGGTTCCGGCATGGCTCGCTGAGCCTTTGGTTAATTCCTCTTCCTGGTGGGAAATGAGAGTTAAATTTGCCCGTCCAGACAGCTCCAGCTACTCTCTCATTGGTTCTCCCTATTCCTGTTCATTTTCCGCAGAAATTGCAAACTGGGCCAAACAGGAGGTTAAAGGCACTGACTCTTCAACTGGGGAGAGTGTTAGTAAAGCGTCTGGAATGTTGCACCCGAGTACCAGGGGACGAAAACTGAGACACATTTGAACACGTTTCCCGATCACACGGTGGATCATACTCTGGGTTCCACATGCATGTTTTAGCTGAAGGAAGAATCCCTTAAACCTGGAGAGTTGAGAACCATGGAATGGGTACCATGCAATATGACTTCAAAGGGTCTGCATTTGCTCACCGAACCTCACCAATCCTATCACTGCTGCGTTTATGCCGCTGTACACACGCTTGATTCTCTTTCGGAGACATATAAATCCATAGGTTTTAAGATTCTTACTAGTCAGGTATATTCTTAGGCGTTTAATATGGGGTGTTGAGTCCACTTCGTTGAGCAAGCAGTAGCTCTTGTCTATTACATATTTGGCTTATGGAAAGGTATCTGTGCTAATTTCAATCTCTGGTTTTATGCAGCACCCCAACTCACCTTTACCCTTAAGCAAGCATAAGTTGGTTTTCTACATTTGAGACCCTATTCTGTTTTGTAATTCAGTTCCTGTGTAGCCAAGTTTACATTCCGTGTATTAGTGATATCTTATGATGTTTCTTTTTCTGTGTGACTTATTTCACTTAGAATCATCGTACCTGAACCCACTCATTATGCTGCTACAGGCCTGATGACATAGATTTCATTGCTGAGTGATATTGCATTGTACGTAAGTACCTCAACTTCTTTATCCATTTCTCGCTTTCTGCGATATTGAACTTGTACCGTAAATGCGGTTCTTGTAAGCAGAGCCGTCCCAAACTTTGGAGTGGCTGTGTCTTTTTGATTTTAATTTCCCTAAGCTATAGGACCATAAGTGGAAGTGCCCTAGGCTCTGTTGCTTTGTTTTTTAGATGTTTCAGGAAACACCATACACTTCTCCAGAGTGGCTGTTGGTAATTTACATCCCGCCCATCAGCATAAGAAGGCTCCCAGTTCTCCATGGCCTGTCCTGCCTTTCTGGATTTTACACTTTTTTCAGATGGCCCTTTTGACCGGGGGGCAGTGAGACTTCATTGTAGTGCAGATTTCCTTTGCAAGCTTGCTTGGTTGGCCAAAAAGGGCGTATGCGTTTTTTCCTGAATATATTCAGGAAAAAACGCATACGCCCTTTTTGGCCAAGTGCATCATTGTGGACGTTCTGCCTCTTTTCCTATGCTTTACATGCAATTCCAGTCTACCTCCTGAAATCGGTTTCCTGCAATTCTGCCCCGCTTTCAAGTCCTCTTGGCAGCCTTACTTCAATATATTTTTGGACGATAGCTGTCATTTATAACTCTGCAGGTTTGTGAATAACAGTGCCCCTGAGCTCCTTTTTCAACTCGCTTTCTTGTGAGCTGGCCGCAACACCGCAGGATTGCTTCAGGCCCTAGTGTGGTTCCGGCATGGCTCGCTGAGCCTTTGGTTAATTCCTCTTCCTGGTGGGAAATGAGAGTTAAATTTGCCCGTCCAGACAGCTCCAGCTACTCTCTCATTGGTTCTCCCTATTCCTGTTCATTTTCCGCAGAAATTGCAAACTGGGCCAAACAGGAGTTTAAAGGCACTGACTCTCCAAGTGGGGAGAGTGTTAGTAAAGCGTCTGGAATGTTGCACCCGAGTACCAGGGGACGAAATCTGAGACACATTTGAACACGTTTCCCGATCACACGGTGGATCATACTCTGGGTTCCACATGCATGTTTTAGCTGAAGGAAGAATCCCTTAAACCTGGAGAGTTGAGACCCATGGAATGGGTACCATGCAATATGACTTCAAAGGGTCTGCATTTGCTCACCGAACCTCACCAATATTATCACTGCTGCATTTATGCCGCTGTACACACGCTTGATTCTCTTTCGGAGACATATAAATCCATAGGTTTTAAGATTCTTACTAGTCAGGTATATTCTTAGGCGTTTAATATGGGGTGTTGAGTCCACTTCGTTGAGCAAGCAGTAGCTCTTGTCTATTACATATTTGGCTTATGGAAAGGTATCTGTGCTAATTTCAATCTCTGGTTTTATGCAGCACCCCAACTCACCTTTACCCTTAAGCAAGCATAAGTTGGTTTTCTACATTTGAGACCCTATTCTCTTTTGTAATTCAGTTCCTGTGTAGCCAAGTTTACATTCCGTGTATTAGTGATATCTTATGATGTTTCTTTTTCTGTGTGACTTATTTCACTTAGAATCATCGTACCTGAACCCACTCATTATGCTGCTACAGGCCTGATGACATAGATTTCATTGCTGAGTGATATTGCATTGTACGTAAGTACCTCAACTTCTTTATCCATTTCTCGCTTTCTGCGATATTGAACTTGTACCGTAAATGCGGTTCTTGTAAGCAGAGCCGTCCCAAACTTTGGAGTGGCTGTGTCTTTTTGATTTTAATTTCCCTAAGCTATAGGACCATAAGTGGAAGTGCCCTAGGCTCTGTTGCTTTGTTTTTTAGATGTTTCAGGAAACACCATACACTTCTCCAGAGTGGCTGTTGGTAATTTACATCCCGCCCATCAGCATAACAAGGCTCCCAGTTCTCCATGGCCTGTCCTGCCTTTCTGGATTTTACACTTTTTTCAGATGGCCCTTTTGACCGGGGGGCAGTGAGACTTCATTGTAGTGCAGATTTCCTTTGCAAGCTTGCTTGGTTGGCCAAAAAGGGCGTATGCGTTTTTTCCTGAATATATTCAGGAAAAAACGCATACGCCCTTTTTGGCCAAGTGCATCATTGTGGACGTTCTGCCTCTTTTCCTATGCTTTACATGCAATTCCAGTCTACCTCCTGAAATCGGTTTCCTGCAATTCTGCCCCGCTTTCAAGTCCTCTTGGCAGCCTTACTTCAATATATTTTTGGACGATAGCTGTCATTTAGAACTCTGCAGGTGTGTGAATTACAGGGCCCTTGAGCTCCTTTCTTCAACTCGCTTTCTTGTGAGCTGGCCGCAACACCGCAGGATTGCTTCAGGCCCTAGTGTGGTTCCGGCATGGCTCGCTGAGCCTTTGGTTAATTCCTCTTCCTGGTGGGAAATGAGAGTTAAATTTGCCCGTCCAGACAGCTCCAGCTACTCTCTCATTGGTTCTCCCTATTCCTGTTCATTTTCCGCAGAAATTGCAAACTGGGCCAAACAGGAGGTTAAAGGCACTGACTCTCCAAGTGGGGAGAGTGTTAGTAAAGCGTCTGGAATGTTGCACCCGAGTACCAGGGGACGAAAACTGAGACACATTTGAACACGTTTCCCGATCACACGGTGGATCATACTCTGGGTTCCACATGCATGTTTTAGCTGAAGGAAGAATCCCTTAAACCTGGAGAGTTGAGAACCATGGAATGGGTACCATGCAATATGACTTCAAAGGGTCTGCATTTGCTCACCGAACCTCACCAATCCTATCACTGCTGCGTTTATGCCGCTGTACACACGCTTGATTCTCTTTCGGAGACATATAAATCCATAGGTTTTAAGATTCTTACTAGTCAGGTATATTCTTAGGCGTTTAATATGGGGTGTTGAGTCCACTTCGTTGAGCAAGCAGTAGCTCTTGTCTATTACATATTTGGCTTATGGAAAGGTATCTGTGCTAATTTCAATCTCTGGTTTTATGCAGCACCCCAACTCACCTTTACCCTTAAGCAAGCATAAGTTGGTTTTCTACATTTGAGACCCTATTCTCTTTTGTAATTCAGTTCCTGTGTAGCCAAGTTTACATTCCGTGTATTAGTGATATCTTATGATGTTTCTTTTTCTGTGTGACTTATTTCACTTAGAATCATCGTACCTGAACCCACTCATTATGCTGCTACAGGCCTGATGACATAGATTTCATTGCTGAGTGATATTGCATTGTACGTAAGTACCTCAACTGCTTTATCCATTTCTCGCTTTCTGCGATATTGAACTTGTACCGTAAATGCGGTTCTTGTAAGCAGAGCCGTCCCAAACTTTGGAGTGGCTGTGTCTTTTTGATTTTAATTTCCCTAAGCTATAGGACCATAAGTGGAAGTGCCCTAGGCTCTGTTGCTTTGTTTTTTAGATGTTTCAGGAAACACCATACACTTCTCCAGAGTGGCTGTTGGTAATGTACATCCCGCCCATCAGCATAAGAAGGCTCCCAGTTCTCCATGGCCTGTCCTGCCTTTCTGGATTTTACACTTTTTTCAGATGGCCCTTTTGACCGGGGGGCAGTGAGACTTCATTGTAGTGCAGATTTCCTTTGCAAGCTTGCTTGGTTGGCCAAAAAGGGCGTATGCGTTTTTTCCTGAATATATTCAGGAAAAAACGCATACGCCCTTTTTGGCCAAGTGCATCATTGTGGACGTTCTGCCTCTTTTCCTATGCTTTACATGCAATTCCAGTCTACCTCCTGAAATCGGTTTCCTGCAATTCTGCCCCGCTTTCAAGTCCTCTTGGCAGCCTTACTTCAATATATTTTTGGACGATAGCTGTCATTTATAACTCTGCAGGTTTGTGAATAACAGTGCCCCTGAGCTCCTTTCTTCAACTCGCTTTCTTGTGAGCTGGCCGCAACACCGCAGGATTGCTTCAGGCCCTAGTGTGGTTCCGGCATGGCTCGCTGAGCCTTTGGTTAATTCCTCTTCCTGGTGGGAAATGAGAGTTAAATTTGCCCGTCCAGACAGCTCCAGCTACTCTCTCATTGGTTCTCCCTATTCCTGTTCATTTTCCGCAGAAATTGCAAACTGGGCCAAACAGGAGTTTAAAGGCACTGACTCTCCAAGTGGGGAGAGTGTTAGTAAAGCGTCTGGAATGTTGCACCCGAGTACCAGGGGACGAAAACTGAGACACATTTGAACACGTTTCCCGATCACACGGTGGATCATACTCTGGGTTCCACATGCATGTTTTAGCTGAAGGAAGAATCCCTTAAACCTGGAGAGTTGAGAACCATGGAATGGGTACCATGCAATATGACTTCAAAGGGTCTGCATTTGCTCACCGAACCTCACCAATCCTATCACTGCTGCGTTTATGCCACTGTACACACGCTTGATTCTCTTTCGGAGACATATAAATCCATAGGTTTTAAGATTCTTACTAGTCAGGTATATTCTTAGGCGTTTAATATGGGGTGTTGAGTCCACTTCGTTGAGCAAGCAGTAGCTCTTGTCTATTACATATTTGGCTTATGGAAAGGTATCTGTGCTAATTTCAATCTCTGGTTTTATGCAGCACCCCAACTCACCTTTACCCTTAAGCAAGCATAAGTTGGTTTTCTACATTTGAGACCCTATTCTGTTTTGTAATTCAGTTCCTGTGTAGCCAAGTTTACATTCCGTGTATTAGTGATATCTTATGATGTTTCTTTTTCTGTGTGACTTATTTCACTTAGAATCATCGTACCTGAATCCACTCATTATGCTGCTACAGGCCTGATGACATAGATTTCATTGCTGAGTGATATTGCATTGTACGTAAGCACCTCAACTTCTTTATCCATTTCTCGCTTTCTGCGATATTGAACTTGTACCGTAAATGCGGTTCTTGTAAGCAGAGCCGTCCCAAACTTTGGAGTGGCTGTGTCTTTTTGATTTTAATTTCCCTAAGCTATAGGACCATAAGTGGAAGTGCCCTAGGCTCTGTTGCTTTGTTTTTTAGATGTTTCAGGAAACACCACACACTTCTCCAGAGTGGCTGTTGGTAATTTACATCCCACCCATCAGCATAAGAAGGCTCCCAGTTCTCCATGGCCAGTCATGCCTTTGTGGATTTTACACTTTTTTCAGATGGCCCTTTTGACCGGGGGGCAGTGAGACTTCATTGTAGTGCAGATTTCCTTTGCAAGCTTGCTTGGTTGGCCAAAAAGGGCGTATGCGTTTTTTCCTGAATATATTCAGGAAAAAACGCATACGCCCTTTTTGGCCAAGTGCATCATTGTGGACGTTCTGCCTCTTTTCCTATGCTTTACATGCAATTCCAGTCTACCTCCTGAAATCGGTTTCCTGCAATTCTGCCCCGCTTTCAAGTCCTCTTGGCAGCCTTACTTCAATATATTTTTGGACGATAGCTGTCATTTATAACTCTGCAGGTTTGTGAATAACAGTGCCCCTGAGCTCCTTTCTTCAACTCGCTTTCTTGTGAGCTGGCCGCAACACCGCAGGATTGCTTCAGGCCCTAGTGTGGTTCTGGTATGGCTCGCTGAGCCTTTGGTTAATTCCTCTTCCTGGTGGGAAATGAGAGTTAAATTTGCCCGTCCAGACAGCTCCAGCTACTCTCTCATTGGTTCTCCCTATTCCTGTTCATTTTCCGCAGAAATTGCAAACTGGGCCAAACAGGAGTTTAAAGGCACTGACTCTCCAAGTGGGGAGAGTGTTAGTAAAGCGTCTGGAATGTTGCACCCGAGTACCAGGGGACGAAATCTGAGACACATTTGAACACGTTTCCCGATCACACGGTGGATCATACTCTGGGTTCCACATGCATGTTTTAGCTGAAGGAAGAATCCCTTAAACCTGGAGAGTTGAGACCCATGGAATGGGTACCATGCAATATGACTTCAAAGGGTCTGCATTTGCTCACCGAACCTCACCAATCCTATCACTGCTGCATTTATGCCGCTGTACACACGCTTGATTCTCTTTCGGAGACATATAAATCCATAGGTTTTAAGATTCTTACTAGTCAGGTATATTCTTAGGCGTTTAATATGGGGTGTTGAGTCCACTTCGTTGAGCAAGCAGTAGCTCTTGTCTATTACATATTTGGCTTATGGAAAGGTATCTGTGCTAATTTCAATCTCTGGTTTTATGCAGCACCCCAACTCACCTTTCCCCTTAAGCAAGCATAAGTTGGTTTTCTACATTTGAGACCCTATTCTGTTTTGTACTTCAGTTCCTGTGTAGCCAAGTTTATATTCCGTGTATTAGTGATACCTTATGATGTTTCTTTTTCTGTGTGACTTATTTCACTTAGAATCATCGTACCTGAATACACTCATTATGCTGCTACTGGCCTGATGACATAGATTTCATTGCTGAGTGATATTGCATTGTACGTAAGTACCACAAATTCTTTATCCATTTTTCACTTTCTGCGATATTGAACTTGTACCGTAAACGAGGTTCTTGTAAACAGAGACTTCCCAAACTTTGGGGTGGCTGTGTCTTTTTGATTTTAATTTCCCTAATCTATAGGACCATAAGTGGAAGTGCCCTAGGCTCTGTTGCTTTGTGTTTTAGATGTTTCAGGAAACACCATACAATTCTCTAGAGTGGCTGTTGGCAATTTACATCCCGCCCATCAGCATAACAAGGCTCCCAGTTCTCCATGGCCTGTCCTGCCTTTGTGGATTTTACACGTTTTTCAGATGGCCCTTTTGACCGGGGGGCAGTGAGACTTCATTGTAGTGCAGATTTCCTTTGCAAGCTTGCTTGGTTGGCCAAAAAGGGCGTATGCGTTTTTTCCTGAATATATTCAGGAAAAAACGCATACGCCCTTTTTGGCCAAGTGCATCATTGTGGACGTTCTGCCTCTTTTCCTATGCTTTACATGCAATTCCAGTCTACCTCCTGAAATCGGTTTCCTGCAATTCTGCCCCGCTTTCAAGTCCTCTTGGCAGCCTTACTTCAATATATTTTTGGACGATAGCTGTCATTTATAACTCTGCAGGTTTGTGAATAACAGTGCCCCTGAGCTCCTTTCTTCAACTCGCTTTCTTGTGAGCTGGCCGCAACACCGCAGGATTGCTTCAGGCCCTAGTGTGGTTCCGGCATGGCTCGCTGAGCCTTTGGTTAATTCCTCTTCCTGGTGGGAAATGAGAGTTAAATTTGCCCGTCCAGACAGCTCCAGCTACTCTCTCATTGGTTCTCCCTATTCCTGTTCATTTTCCGCAGAAATTGCAAACTGGGCCAAACAGGAGTTTAAAGGCACTGACTCTCCAAGTGGGGAGAGTGTTAGTAAAGCGTCTGGAATGTTGCACCCGAGTACCAGGGGACGAAAACTGAGACACATTTGAACACGTTTCCCGATCACACGGTGGATCATACTCTGGGTTCCACATGCATGTTTTAGCTGAAGGAAGAATCCCTTAAACCTGGAGAGTTGAGAACCATGGAATGGGTACCATGCAATATGACTTCAAAGGGTCTGCATTTGCTCACCGAACCTCACCAATCCTATCACTGCTGCGTTTATGCCGCTGTACACACGCTTGATTCTCTTTCGGAGACATATAAATCCATAGGTTTTAAGATTCTTACTAGTCAGGTATATTCTTAGGCGTTTAATATGGGGTGTTGAGTCCACTTCGTTGAGCAAGCAGTAGCTCTTGTCTATTACATATTTGGCTTATGGAAAGGTATCTGTGCTAATTTCAATCTCTGGTTTTATGCAGCACCCCAACTCACCTTTCCCCTTAAGCAAGCATAAGTTGGTTTTCTACATTTGAGACCCTATTCTGTTTTGTACTTCAGTTCCTGTGTAGCCAAGTTTACATTCCGTGTATTAGTGATATCTTATGATGTTTCTTTTTCTGTGTGACTTATTTCACTTAGAATCATCGTACCTGAATCCACTCATTATGCTGCTACTGGCCTGATGACATAGATTTCATTGCTGAGTGATATTGCATTGTACGTAAGTACCGCAACTTCTTTATCCATTTTTCGCTTTCTGCGATATTGAACTTGTACCGTAAACGAGGTTCTTGTAAACAGAGCCGTCCCAAACTTTGGGGTGGCTGTGTCTTTTTGATTTTAATTTCCCTAAGCTATAGGACCATAAGTGGAAGTGCCCTAGGCTCTCTTGCTTTGTTTTTTAGATGTTTCAGGAAACACCATACACTTCTCCAGAGTGGCTGTTGGCAATTTACATCCCGCCCATCAGCATAACAAGGCTCCCAGTTCTCCATGGCCTGTCCTGCCTTTCTGGATTTTACACGTTTTTCAGATGGCCCTTGTGACCGGGGGGCAGTGAGACTTCATTGTAGTGCAGATTTCCTTTGCAAGCTTGCTTGGTTGGCCAAAAAGGGCGTATGCGTTTTTTCCTGAATATATTCAGGAAAAAACGCATATGCCCTTTTTGGCCAAGTGCATCATTGTGGACGTTCTGCCTCTTTTCCTATGCTTTACATGCAATTCCAGTCTACCTCCTGAAATTGGTTTCCTGCAATTCTGCCCCGCTTTCAAGTCCTCTTGGCAGCCTTACTTCAATATATTTTTGGACGATAGCTGTCATTTATAACTCTGCAGGTTTGTGAATAACAGTGCCCCTGAGCTCCTTTCTTCAACTCGCTTTCTTGTGAGCTGGCCGCAACACCGCAGGATTGCTTCAGGCCCTAGTGTGGTTCCGGCATGGCTCGCTGAGCCTCTGGTTAATTCCTCTTCCTGGTGGGAAATGAGAGTTAAATTTGCCCGTCCAGACACCTCCAGCTACTCTCTCATTGGTTCTCCCTATTCCTTTTCATTTTCCGCAGAAATTGCAAACTGGGCCAAACAGGAGTTTAAAGGCACTGACTCTCCAAGTGGGGAGAGTGTTAGTAAAGCGTCTGGAATGTTGCACCCGAGTACCAGGGGACGAAAACTGAGACACATTTGAACACGTTTCCCGATCACACGGTGGATCATACTCTGGGTTCCACATGCATGTTTTAGCTGAAGGAAGAATCCCTTAAACCTGGAGAGTTGAGACCCATGGAATGGGTACCATGCAATATGACTTCAAAGGGTCTGCATTTGCTCACCGAACCTCACCAATCCTATCACTGCTGCATTTATGCCGCTGTACACACGCTTGATTCTCTTTCGGAGACATATAAATCCATAGGTTTTAAGATTCTTACTAGTCAGGTATATTCTTAGGCGTTTAATATGGGGTGTTGAGTCCACTTCGTTGAGCAAGCAGTAGCTCTTGTCTATTACATATTTGGCTTATGGAAAGGTATCTGTGCTAATTTCAATCTCTGGTTTTATGCAGCACCCCAACTCACCTTTCCCCTTAAGCAAGCATAAGTTGGTTTTCTACATTTGAGACCCTATTCTGTTTGGTACTTCAGTTCCTGTGTAGCCAAGTTTATATTCCGTGTATTAGTGATACCTTATGATGTTTCTTTTTCTGTGTGACTTATTTCACTTAGAATCATCGTACCTGAATCCACTCATTATGCTGCTACTGGCCTGATGACATAGATTTCATTGCTGAGTGATATTGCATTGTACGTAAGTACCACAAATTCTTTATCCATTTTTCACTTTCTGCGATATTGAACTTGTACCGTAAACGAGGTTCTTGTAAACAGAGACTTCCCAAACTTTGGGGTGGCTGTGTCTTTTTGATTTTAATTTCCCTAATCTATAGGACCATAAGTGGAAGTGCCCTAGGCTCTGTTGCTTTGTGTTTTAGATGTTTCAGGAAACACCGTACACTTCTCTAGAGTGGCTGTTGGCAATTTACATCCCGCCCATCAGCATAACAAGGCTCCCAGTTCTCCATGGCCTGTCCTGCCTTTGTGGATTTTACACGTTTTTCAGATGGCCCTTTTGACCGGGGGGCAGTGAGACTTCATTGTAGTGCAGATTTCCTTTGCAAGCTTGCTTGGTTGGCCAAAAAGGGCGTATGCGTTTTTTCCTGAATATATTCAGGAAAAAACGCATACGCCCTTTTTGACCAAGTGCATCATTGTGGACGTTCTGCCTCTTTTCCTATGCTTTACATGCAATTCCAGTCTACCTCCTGAAATCGGTTTCCTGCAATTCTGCCCCGCTTTCAAGTCCTCTTGGCAGCCTTACTTCAATATATTTTTGGACGATAGCTGTCATTTATAACTCTGCAGGTTTGTGAATAACAGTGCCCCTGAGCTCCTTTCTTCAACTCGCTTTCTTGTGAGCTGGCCGCAACACCGCAGGATTGCTTCAGGCCCTAGTGTGGTTCCGGCATGGCTCGCTGAGCCTTTGGTTAATTCCTCTTCCTGGTGGGAAATGAGAGTTAAATTTGCCCGTCCAGACAGCTCCAGCTACTCTCTCATTGGTTCTCCCTATTCCTGTTCATTTTCCGCAGAAATTGCAAACTGGGCCAAACAGGAGTTTAAAGGCACTGACTCTCCAAGTGGGGAGAGTGTTAGTAAAGCGTCTGGAATGTTGCACCCGAGTACCAGGGGACGAAAACTGAGACACATTTGAACACGTTTCCCGATCACACGGTGGATCATACTCTGGGTTCCACATGCATGTTTTAGCTGAAGGAAGAATCCCTTAACACTGGAGAGTTGAGACCCATGGAATGGGTACCATGCAATATGACTTCAAAGGGTCTGCATTTGCTCACCGAACCTCACCAATCCTATCACTGCTGCGTTTATGCCACTGTACACACGCTTGATTCTCTTTCGGAGACATATAAATCCATAGGTTTTAAGATTCTTACTAGTCAGGTATATTCTTAGGCGTTTAATATGGGGTGTTGAGTCCACTTCGTTGAGCAAGCAGTAGCTCTTGTCTATTACATATTTGGCTTATGGAAAGGTATCTGTGCTAATTTCAATCTCTGGTTTTATGCAGCACCCCAACTCACCTTTCCCCTTAAGCAAGCATAAGTTGGTTTTCTACATTTGAGACCCTATTCTCATTTGTAATTCAGTTCCTGTGTAGCCAAGTTTACATTCCGTGTATTAGTGATATCTTATGATGTTTCTTTTTCTGTGTGACTTATTTCACTTAGAATCATCGTACCTGAATCCACTCATTATGCTGCTACTGGCCTGATGACATAGATTTCATTGCTGAGTGATATTGCATTGTACGTAAGTACCTCAACTTCTTTATCCATTTCTCACTTTCTGCGATATTGAACTTGTGCCGTAAATGCGGTTCTTGTAAGCAGAGCCGTCCCAAACTTTGGAGTGGCTGTGTCTTTTTGATTTTAATTTCCCTAAGCTATAGGACCATAAGTGGAAGTGCCCTAGGCTCTGTTGCTTTGTGTTTTAGATGTTTCAGGAAACACCATACACTTCTCCAGAGTGGCTGTTGGTAATTTACATCCCGCCCATCAGCATAACAAGGCTCCCAGTTCTCCATGGCCTGTCCTGCCTTTGTGGATTTTACACTTTTTTCAGATGGCCCTTTTGACCGGGGGGCAGTGAGACTTCATTGTAGTGCAGATTTCCTTTGCAAGCTTGCTTGGTTGGCCAAAAAGGGCGTATGCGTTTTTTCCTGAATATATTCAGGAAAAAACGCATACGCCCTTTTTGTCCAAGTGCATCATTGTGGATGTTCTGCCTCTTTTCCTATGCTTTACATGCAATTCCAGTCTACCTCCTGAAATCGGTTTCCTGCAATTCTGCCCCGCTTTCAAGTACTCTTGGCAGCCTTACTTCAATATATTTTTGGACGATAGCTGTCATTTATAACTCTGCAGGTTTGTGAATAACAGTGCCCCTGAGCTCCTTTCTTCAACTCGCTTTCTTGTGAGCTGGCCGCAACACCGCAGGATTGCTTCAGGCCCTAGTGTGGTTCCGGCATGGCTCGCTGAGCCTTTGGTTAATTCCTCTTCCTGGTGGGAAATGAGAGTAAAATTTGCCCGTCCAGACAGCTCCAGCTACTCTCTCATTGGTTCTCCCTATTCCTGTTCATTTTCCGCAGAAATTGCAAACTGGGCCAAACAGGAGTTTAAAGGCACTGACTCTCCAAGTGGGGAGAGTGTTAGTAAAGCGTCTGGAATGTTGCACCCGAGTACCAGGGGACGAAAACTGAGACACATTTGAACACGTTTCCCGATCACACGGTGGATCATACTCTGGGTTCCACATGCATGTTTTAGCTGAAGGAAGAATCCCTTAAACCTGGAGAGTTGAGACCCATGGAATGGGTACCATGCAATATGATTTCAAAGGGTCTGCATTTGCTCACCGAACCTCACCAATCCTATCACTGCTGCGTTTATGCCGCTGTACACACGCTTGATTCTCTTTCGGAGACATATAAATCCATAGGTTTTAAGATTCTTACTAGTCAGGTATATTCTTAGGCGTTTAATATGGGGTGTTGAGTCCACTTCGTTGAGCAAGCAGTAGCTCTTGTCTATTACATATTTGGCTTATGGAAAGGTATCTGTGCTAATTTCAATCTCTGGTTTTATGCAGCACCCCAACTCACCTTTCCCCTTACGCATGCATAAGTTGGTTTTCTACATTTGAGACCCTATTCTGTTTTGTAATTCAGTTCCTGTGTAGCCAAGTTTACATTCCGTGTATTAGTGATATCTTATGATGCTTCTTTTTCTGTGTAAATTATTTCACTTAGAATCATCGTACCTGAATCCACTCATTATGCTGCTACTGGCCTGATGACATAGATTTCATTGCTGAGTGATATTGCATTGTACGTAAGTACCACAAATTCTTTATCCATTTTTCGCTTTCTGCGATATTGAACTTGTACTGTAAACGAGGTTCTTGTAAACAGAGCCGTCCCAAACTTTGGGGTGACTGTGTCTTTTTGATTTTAATTTCCCTAATCTATAGGACCATAAGAGGAAGTGCCCTAGGCTCTGTTGCTTTGTGTTTTAGATGTTTCAGGAAACACCATACACTTCTCCAGAGTGGCTGTTGGCAATTTACATCCCGCCCATCAGCATAACAAGGCTCCCAGTTCTCCATGGCCTGTCCTGCCTTTCTGGATTTTACACGTTTTTCAGATGGCCCTTTTGACCGGGGGGCAGTGAGACTTCATTGTAGTGCAGATTTCCTTTGCAAGCTTGCTTGGTTGGCCAAAAAGGGCGTATGCGTTTTTTCCTGAATATATTCAGGAAAAAACGCATACACCCTTTTTGGCCAAGTGCATCATTGTGGACGTTCTGCCTCTTTTCCTATGCTTTACATGCAATTCCAGTCTACCTCCTGAAATCGGTTTCCTGCAATTCTGCCCCGCTTTCAATTCCTCTTTGCAGCCTTACTTCAATATATTTTTGGACGATAGCTGTCATTTATAACTCTGCAGGTTTGTGAATAACAGTGCCCCTGAGCTCCTTTCTTCAACTCGCTTTCTTGTGAGCTGGCCGCAACACCGCAGGATTGCTTCAGGCCCTAGTGTGGTTCCGGCATGGCTCGCTGAGCCTCTGGTTAATTCCTCTTCCTGGTGGGAAATGAGAGTTAAATTTGCCCGTCCAGACACCTCCAGCTAGTCTCTCATTGGTTCTCCCTATTCCTGTTCATTTTCCGCAGAAATTGCAAACTGGGCCAAACAGGAGTTTAAAGGCACTGACTCTCCAAGTGGGGAGAGTGTTAGTAAAGCGTCTGGAATGTTGCACCCGAGTACCAGGGAACGAAAACTGAGACAGATTTGAACACGTTTCCCGATCACACGGTGGATCGTACTCTGGTTTCCACATGCATGTTTTAGCTGAAGGAAGAATCCCTTAAACCTGGAGAGTTGAGACCCATGGAATGGGTACCATGCAATATGACTTCAAAGGGTCTGCATTTGCTCACCGAACCTCACCAATCCTATCACTGCTGCATTTATGCCGCTGTACACACGCTGGATTCTCTTTCAGAGACGTATAAATCCATAGGTTTTAAGATTCTTACTAGTCAGGTTTATTCTTAGGCGTTTAATATGGGGTGTTGAGTCCACTTCGTTGAGCAAGCAGTAGCTCTTGTCTATTACATATTTGGCTTATGGAGAGGTATCTGTGCTAATTTCAATCTCTGGTTTTATGCAGCACCCCAACTCACCTTTCCCCTTAAGCAAGCATAAGTTGGTTTTCTACATTTGAGACCCTATTCTGTTTTGTACTTCAGTTCCTGTGTAGCCAAGTTTACATTCCGTGTATTAGTGATATCTTATGATGTTTCTTTTTCTGTGTGACTTATTTCACTTAGAATCATCGTACCTGAATCCACTCATTATGCTGCTACTGGCCTGATGACATAGATTTCATTGCTGAGTGATATTGCATTGTACGTAAGTACCGCAACTTCTTTATCCATTTTTCGCTTTCTGCGATATTGAACTTGTACCGTAAACGAGGTTCTTGTAAACAGAGCCGTCCCAAACTTTGGGGTGGCTGTGTCTTTTTGATTTTAATTTCCCTAAGCTATAGGACCATAAGTGGAAGTGCCCTAGGCTCTCTTGCTTTGTTTTTTAGATGTTTCAGGAAACACCATACACTTCTCCAGAGTGGCTGTTGGCAATTTACATCCCGCCCATCAGCATAACAAGGCTCCCAGTTCTCCATGGCCTGTCCTGCCTTTCTGGATTTTACACGTTTTTCAGATGGCCCTTGTGACCGGGGGGCAGTGAGACTTCATTGTAGTGCAGATTTCCTTTGCAAGCTTGCTTGGTTGGCCAAAAAGGGCATATGCGTTTTTTCCTGAATATATTCAGGAAAAAACGCATATGCCCTTTTTGGCCAAGTGCATCATTGTGGACGTTCTGCCTCTTTTCCTATGCTTTACATGCAATTCCAGTCTACCTCCTGAAATTGGTTTCCTGCAATTCTGCCCCGCTTTCAAGTCCTCTTGGCAGCCTTACTTCAATATATTTTTGGACGATAGCTGTCATTTATAACTCTGCAGGTTTGTGAATAACAGTGCCCCTGAGCTCCTTTCTTCAACTCGCTTTCTTGTGAGCTGGCCGCAACACCGCAGGATTGCTTCAGGCCCTAGTGTGGTTCCGGCATGGCTCGCTGAGCCTCTGGTTAATTCCTCTTCCTGGTGGGAAATGAGAGTTAAATTTGCCCGTCCAGACACCTCCAGCTACTCTCTCATTGGTTCTCCCTATTCCTTTTCATTTTCCGCAGAAATTGCAAACTGGGCCAAACAGGAGTTTAAAGGCACTTACTCTCCAAGTGGGGAGAGTGTTAGTAAAGCGTCTGGAATGTTGCACCCGAGTACCAGGGGACGAAAACTGAGACACATTTGAACACGTTTCCCGATCACACGGTGGATCATACTCTGGGTTCCACATGCATGTTTTAGCTGAAGGAAGAATCCCTTAAACCTGGAGAGTAGAGACATGGAATGGGTACCATGCAATATGACTTCAAAGGGTCTGCATTTGCTCACCGAACCTCACCAATCCTATCACTGCTGCGTTTATGCCGCTGTACACACGCTTGATTCTCTTTCGGAGACATATAAATCCATAGGTTTTAAGATTCTTACTAGTCAGGTATATTCTTAGGCGTTTAATATGGGGTGTTTAGTCCACTTCGTTGAGCAAGCAGTAGCTCTTGTCTATTACATATTTGGCTTATGGAAAGGTATCTGTGCTAATTTCAATCTCTGGTTTTATGCAGCACCCCAACTCACCTTTCCCCTTAAGCAAGCATAAGTTGGTTTTCTACATTTGAGACCCTATTCTGTTTTGTAATTCAATTCCTGTGTAGCCAAGTTTACATTCCGTGTATTAGTGATATCTTATGATGTTTCTTTTTCTGTGTGACTTATTTCACTTAGAATCATCGTACCTGAATCCACTCATTATGCTGCTACTGGCCTGATGACATAGATTTCATTGCTGAGTGATATTGCATTGTACGTAAGTACCTCAACTTCTTTATCCATTTCTCGCTTTCTGCGATATTGAACTTGTACCGTAAATGCGGTTCTTGTAAGCAGAGCCGTCCCAAACTTTGGAGTGGCTGTGTCTTTTTGATTTTAATTTCCCTAATCTATAGGACCATAAGTGGAAGTGCCCTAGGCTCTGTTGCTTTGTGTTTTAGATGTTTCAGGAAACACCATACACTTCTCCAGAGTGGCTGTTGGCAATTTACATCCCGCCCATCAGCATAAGAAGGCTCCCAGTTCTCCATGGCCTGTCCTGCCTTTCTGGATTTTACACTTTTTTCAGGTGGCCCTTTTGACCGGGGGGGCAGTGAGACTTCATTGTAGTGCAGATTTCCTTTGCAAGCTTGCTTGGTTGGCCAAAAAGGGCGTATGCGTTTTTTCCTGAATATATTCAGGGAAAAACGCATACGCCCTTTTTGGCCAAGTGCATCATTGTGGACGTTCTGCCTCTTTTCCTATGCTTTACATGCAATTCCAGTATACCTCCGGAAATCGGTTTCCTGCAATTCTGCCCCGCTTTCAAGTCCTCTTGGCAGCCTTACTTCAATATATTTTTGGACGATAGCTGTCATTTATAACTCTACAAGTTTGTGAATTAGAGTGCCCCTGAGCTCCTTTCTTCAACTCGCTTTCTTGTGAGCTGGCCGCAACACCACAGGATTGCTTCAGGCCCTAGTATGGTTTCGGCATGGCTCGCTGATCCTTTGGTTAATTTCTCTTCCTGTTGGGAAATGAGAGTTAAATTTGCCCGTCCAGACACCTCCAGCTAGTCTCTCATTGGTTCTCCCTATTCCTGTTCATTTTCCACAGAAATTGCAAACAGGGCCAAACAGGAGGTTAAAGGCACTGACTGTCGAAGTGGGGAGAGTGTTAGTAAAGCGTCTGGAATGTTGCACCCGAGTACCAGGGGACGAAAACTGAGACACATTTGAACACGTTTCCCGATCACACGGTGGATCATACTCTGGGTTCCACATGCATGTTTTAGCTGAAGGAAGAATCCCTTAAACCTGGAGAGTTGAGACCCATGGAATGGGTACCATGCAATATGACTTCAAAGGGTCTGCATTTGCTCACCGAACCTCACCAATCCTATCACTGCTGCGTTTATGCCGCTGTACACACGCTTGATTCTCTTTCAGAGACATATAAATCCATAGGTTTTAAGATTTTTACTAGTCAGGTATATTCTTAGGCGTTTAATATGGGGTGTTGAGTCCACTTCGTTGAGCAAGCAGTAGCTCTTGTCTATTACATATTTGGCTTATGGAAAGGTATCTGTGCTAATTTCAATCTCTGGTTTTATGCAGTACCCCAACTCACCTTTCCCCTTAAGCAAGCATAAGTTGGTTTTCTACATTTGAGACCCTATTCTGTTTTGTAATTCAGTTCCTGTGTAGCCAAGTTTACATTCCGTGTATTAGTGATATCTTATGATGTTTCTTTTTCTGTGTGACTTATTTCACTTAGAATCATCGTACCTGAATCCACTCATTATGCTGCTACTGGCCTGATGACATAGATTTCATTGCTGAGTGATATTGCATTGTACGTAAGTACCACAACTTCTTTATCCATTTTTCGCTTTCTGCGATATTGAACTTGTACCGTAAACGAGGTTCTTGTAAACAGAGCCGTCCCAAACTTTGGGGTGGCTGTGTCTTTTTGATTTTAATTTCCCTAATCTATAGGACCATAAGTGGAAGTGCCCTAGGCTCTGTTGCTTTGTTTTTTAGATGTTTCAGGAAACACCATACACTTCTCCAGAGTGGCTGTTGGTAATTTACATCCCGCCCATCAGCATAAGAAGGCTCCCAGTTCTCCATGGCCTGTCCTGCCTTTGTGGATTTTACACTTTTTTCAGATGGCCCTTTTGACCGGGGGGCAGTGAGACTTCATTGTAGTGCAGATTTCCTTTGCAAGCTTGCTTGGTTGGCCAAAAAGGGCGTATGCGTTTTTTCCTGAATATATTCAGGAAAAAACGCATACGCCCTTTTTGGCCAAGTGCATCATTGTGGACGTTCTGCCTCTTTTCCTATGCTTTACATGCAATTCCAGTCTACCTCCTGAAATCGGTTTCCTGCAATTCTGCCCCGCTTTCAAGTCCTCTTGGCAGCCTTACTTCAATATATTTTTGGACGATAGCTGTCATTTATAACTCTCCAGGTTTGTGAATAACAGTGCCCCTGAGCTCCTTTCTTCAACTCGCTTTCTTGTGAGCTGGCCGCAACACCGCATGATTGCTTCAGGCCCTAGTGTGGTTCCGGCATGGCTCGCTGAGCCTTTGGTTAATTCCTCTTCCTGGTGGGAAATGAGAGTTAAATTTGCCCGTCCAGACAGCTCCAGCTACTCTCTCATTGGTTCTCCCTATTCCTGTTCATTTTCCGCAGAAATTGCAAACTGGGCCAAACAGGAGGTTAAAGGCACTGACTCTCCAAGTGGGGAGAGTGTTAGTAAAGCGTCTGGAATGTTGCACCCGAGTACCAGGGGACGAAAACTGAGACACATTTGAACACGTTTCCCGATCACACGGTGGATCATACTCTGGGTTCCACATGCATGTTTTAGCTGAAGGAAGAATCCCTTAAACCTGGAGAGTTGAGACCCATGGAATGGGTACCATGCAATATGACTTCAAATGGTCTGCATTTGCTCACCGAACCTCACCAATCCTATCACTGCTGCGTTTATGCCACTGTACACACGCTTGATTCTCTTTCGGAGACATATAAATCCATAGGTTTTAAGATTCTTACTAGTCAGGTATATTCTTAGGCGTTTAATATGGCGTGTTGAATCCACTTCGTTGAGAAAGGAGTACCTCTTCTCTGTTACATATTTGGCTTATGGAACGGCATCTGTGCTAATTTCAATCTCTGGTTTTATGCAGCAACCGAACCCACCTTTCCCCTTAAGCAAGCATAAGTTGGTTTTCTACATTTGAGACCCTGTTCCATTTTTGTAATTCAGTTCCTGTGTGGACAAGTTTACATTCCGTGTATTAGTGATATCTTATGATGTTTCTTTTTCTATGTGATTTATTTCACTTAGAATCATCGTACCTGAATCTACTCATTATGCTGCTAAGGGCCTGATGACATAGATTTCATTGCTGAGTGATATTGCATTGTACGTAAGTACCACAACTTCTTTATCCATTTCTCGCTTTCTGCGATATTGAACTTGTACCGTAAATGCGGTTCTTGTAAGCAGAGCCGTCCCAAACTTTGGGGTGGCTGTGTCTTTTTGATTTTAATTTCCCTAAGCTCTAGGACCATAAGTGGAAGTGCCCTAGGCTCTGTTGCTTTGTTTTTTAGATGTTTCAGGAAACACCATACACTTCTCCAGAGTGGCTGTTGACAATTTTCATCCTGCCCATCAGCATAACAAGGCTCCCAGTTCTCCATGGCCAGTCCTGCCTTTCTGGATTTTACACTTTTTTCAGATGGCCCTTTTGACCAGGGGGCAGTGAGACTTCATTGTATTGCAGATTTCCTTTGCAACCTTGCTTGGTTGGCCAAAAAGGGTGTATGCTTTTTTTCTTGAATATATTCAGGAAAAAACGCATACGCCCTTTTGGCCAAGTGCATCGTTGTGGACGTTCTGCCTCTTTTCCTATGCTTTACATGCAATTCCAGTCTACCTCCTGAAATCGGTTTCCTGCAATTCTGCCCCGCTTTCAAGTACTCTTGGCTGCCTTACTTCAATATATTTTTGGACGATAGCTGTCATTTATAACTCTGCAGGTTTGTGAATTACAGTGCCCCTGAGCTCCTTTCTTCAACTCGTTTTCTTGTGAGCTGGCCGCAACACCGAAGGATTGCTTCAGGCCCTAGTGTGGTTCCGGCATGGCACACTGAGCCTTTGGTTAATTCCACTTCCTGCTGGGAAATGAGAGTTAAATTTGCCCGTCCAGACACCTCCAGCTGCTCTCTCATTGGTTCTCCCTATTCCTGTTCCTTTTCCGCAGAAATTGCAAACTGGGCCAAACAGGAGTTTAAAGGCACTGACTCTCCAAGTGGGGAGAGTGTTAGTAAAGCGTCTGGAATGTTGCACCCGAGTACCAGGGGACGAAAACTGAGACACATTTGAACACGTTTCCTGATCACACGGTGGATCATACTCTGGGTTCCACATGCACGTTTTAGCTGAAGGAAGAATCCCTTAAACCTGGAGAGTTGAGAACGATGGAATGGGTACCATGCAATATGAATTCAAAGGGTCTGCATATGCTCACCGAACCTCACCAATCCTATCACTGCTGCTTTTATGTCGCTGTACACACACTGGATTCTCTTTTGGAGAGATATAAATCCATAGGTTTTAAGATTCTTACTAGTCAGGTATATTCTTAGGCGTTTAATATGGGGTGTTGAGTCCACTTCGTTGAGGAAGCAGTAGCTCTTCTCTATTACATATTTGGCTTATGGAAAGGTATCTGTGCTAATTTCAATCTCTGGTTTTATGCAGCACCCCAACTCACCTTTCCCTTTAAGCAAGCATAAGTTGGTTTTCTACATTTGAGACCCTATTCTGTTTTGTAATTCAGTTCCTGTGTAGCCAAGTTTACATTCCGTGTATTAGTGATACCTTATGATGTTTCTTTTTCTGTGTGACTTATTTCACTTAGAATCATCGTACCTGAATCCACTCATTATGCTGCTACTGGCCTGATGACATAGATTTCATTGCTGAGTGATATTGCATTGTACGTAAGTACCACAACTTCTTTATCCATTTTTCGCTTTCTGCGATATTGAACTTGTACCGTAAACGAGGTTCTTGTAAACAGAGCCGTCCCAAACTTTGGGGTGGCTGTGTCTTTTTGATTTTAATTTCCCTAAGCTATAGGACCATAAGTGGAAGTGCCCTAGGCTCTGTTGTTTTGTTTTTTAGATGTTTCAGGAAACACCATACACTTCTCCAGAGTGGCTGTTGGCAATTTGCATCACGCCCATCAGCATAACAAGGCTCCCAGTTCTCCATGGCCTGTCCTGCCTTTGTGGATTTTACACTTTTTTCAGATTGCCCTTTTGACCGGGGGGCAGTGAGACTTCATTGTAGTGCAGATTTCCTTTGCAAGCTTGCTTGGTTGGCCAAAAAGGGCGTATGCGTTTTTTCCTGAATATATTCAGGAAAAAACGCATACGCCCTTTTTGGCCAAGTGCATCATTGTGGACGTTCTGCCTCTTTTCCTATGCTTTACATGCAATTCCAGTCCACCTCCGGAAATCGGATTCCTGCAATTCTGCCCCGCTTTCAAGTCCTCTTGGCAGCCTTACTTCAATATATTTTTGGACGATAGCTGTCATTTAGAACTATGCAGGTTTGTGAATGACAGTGCCCCTGAGCTCCTTTCTTCAACTCGCTTTCTAGTGAGCTGGCCGCAACACCGCAGGATTGCTTCAGGCCCTAGTGTGGTTTCGGCATGGCTCGCTGAGCCTTTGGTTAATTTCTCTTCCTGGTGGGAAATGAGAGTAAAATTTGCCCGTCCAGACACCTCCCGCTACTCTCTCATTGGTTCTCCCTATTCCTGTTCATTTTCCGCAGAAATTGCAAACTGGGCCAAACGAGTTTAAAGGCACTGACTCTCCAAGTGGGGAGAGTATTAGTAAAGCGTCTGGAATGTTGCACCCGAGTACCAGGGGACAAAAACTGAGACACATTTGAACACGTTTCCCGATCACATGGTGGATCATACTCTGGGTTCCACATGCATGTTTTAGCTGAAGGAAGAATCCCTTAAACCTGGAGAGTTGAGAACCATGGAATGGGTACCATGCAATATGACTTCAAAGGGTCTGCGTTTCCTCACCGAACCTCACCAATCCTATCACTGCTGCGTTTATGCCGCTGTACACATGCTTGATTCTCTTTCAGAGACATATAAATCCATAGGTTTTAAGATTCTTACTAGTCAGGTATATTCTTAGGCGTTTAATATGGGGTGTTGAGTCCACTTCGTTGAGCAAGCAGTAGCTCTTGTCTATTACATATTTGGCTTATGGAAAGGTATCTGTGCTAATTTCAACCTCTGGTTTTATGCAGTACCCTAACTCACCTTTCCCCTTAAGCAAGCATAAGTTGGTTTTCTACATTGGAGACCCTATTCTGTTTTGTAATTCAGTTCCTGTGTAGCCAAGTTTACATTCCGTGTATTAGTGATATCTTATGATGCTTCTTTTTCTGTGTGAATTATTTCACTTAGAATCATCGTACCTGAATCCAGTCATTATGCTGCTAAGGGCCTGATGACATAGATTTCATTGCTGAGTGATATTGCATTGTACGTAAGTACCACAACTTCTTTATCCATTTCTCGCTTTCTGCGATATTGAACTTGTACCGGAAACGAGGTTCTTGTAAACAGAGCTGTCCCAAACTTTGGGGTGGCTGTGTCTTTTTGATTTTAATTTCCCTAAGCTATAGGACCATAAGTGGAAGTGCCCTATGCTCTGTTGCTTTGTTTTTTAGATGTTTCAGGAAACACCATACACTTCTCCAGAGTGGCTGTTTGCAATTTACATCCCGCCCATCAGCATAAGAAGGCTCCCAGTTCTCCATGGCCTGTCCTGCCTTTCTGGATTTTACACTTTTTTTAGATGACCCTTTTGACCGGGGGGGCAGTGAGACTTCATTGTATTGCAGATTTCCTTTGCAAGCTTGCTTGGTTGGCCAAAAAGTGGGTATGCATTTTTTCCTGAATATATTCAGGAAAAAACGCATATGCCCTTTTTGGCCAAGTGCATCATTGTGGACGTTCTGCCTCTTTTCCTATGCTTTACATGCAATTCCAGTCTACCTCCTGAAATCGGTTTCCTGCAATTCTGCCCCTCTTTCAAGTACTCTTGGCTGCCTTACTTCAATATATTTTTGGATGAGAGCTGTCATTTATAACTCTGCAGGTTTGTGAAGTACAGTGCCCCTGAGCTCCTTCCTTCATCTCGCTTTCTTGTGAGCTGGCCGCAACACCGCAAGATTGCTTCAGGCCCTAGTGTGGTTCCAGCACAGCAGGCTTAGCCTTTGGTTAATTCCTCTTCCTCTTGGGAAAAGAGAGTTAAATTTGCCCGTCCAGACAGCTCCAGCTACTCTCTCATTGGTTCTCCCTATTCCTGTTCATTTTCCGCAGAAATTGCACACTTGGCCAAACAGGAGGTTAAAGGCGCTGACTCTCCAAGTGAGGAGAGTTTTAGTAAAGCGTCTGGAATGTTGCACCCGAGTACCAGGGGACGAAAACTGAGACACATTTGAACACGTTTCCCGATCACACGGTGGATCATACTCTGGGTTCCACATGCATGTTTTAGCTGAAGGAAGAATACCTTGCTCCGGGAGAGTTGGGACCCATGGAATGGGTACCATGCAATATGACTTCAAAGGGTCTGCATTTGCTCACTGAACCTCAACAATCCTATCACTGCTGCGTTCATGCCACTGTACACACGCTTGATTCTCTTTCGGAGACATATAAATCCATAGGTTTTAAGATTCTTACTAGTCAGGTATATTCTTAGGCATTTAATATGGCGTGTTGAATCCACTTCGTTGAGAAAGGAGCACCTCTTCTCTATTACATATTTGGATAATGGAACGGCATCTGTGCTAATTGCAATCTCTGGTTTTATGCAGCAACCCAACCCACCTTTCCCCTTAAGCAAGCATAAGTTGGTTTTCTACATTTGAGACCCTGTTCTATTTTGTAATTCAGTTCCTGTGTGGACAAGTTTACATTCCGTGTATTAGTGATATCTTATGATGTTTCTTTTTCTGTGTGATTTATTTCACTTAGAATCATCGTACCTGAATCTACTCATTATGCTGCTACTGGCCTGATGACATAGATTTCATTGCTGAGTGATATTGCATTGTACGTAAGTACCACAACTTCTTTATCCATTTTTCACTTTCTGCGATATTGAACTTGTACCGTAAACGAGGTTCTTGTAAGCAGAGCCGTCCCAAACTTTGAGTGGCTGTGTCTTTTTGATTTTAATTTCCCTAAGCTCTAGGACCATAAGTGGAAGTGCCCTAGGCTCTGTTGCTTTGTTTTTTAGATGTTTCAGGAAACACCATACACTTCTCCAGAGTGGCTGTTGACAATTTACATCCTGCGCATCAGCATAACAAGGCTCCCAGTTCTCCATGGCCAGTCCTGCCTTTCTGGATTTTACACATTTTTCAGATGGCCCTTTTGACCGGGGGGCAGTGAGACTTCATTGTAGTGCAGATTTCCTTTGCAACCTTGCTTGGTTGGCCAAAAAGGGTGTATGCTTTTTTTCTTGAATATATTCAGGAAAAAACGCATACGCCCTTTTGGCCAAGTGCATCGTTGTGGACGTTCTGCCTCTTTTCCTATGCTTTACATGCAATTCCAGTCTACCTCCTGAAATCGGTTTCCTGCAATTCTGCCCCGCTTTCAAGTACTCTTGGCTGCCTTACTTCAATATATTTTTGGACGATAGCTGTCATTTATAACTCTGCAGGTTTGTGAATTACAGTGCCCCTGAGCTCCTTTCTTCAACTCGTTTTCTTGTGAGCTGGCCGCAACACCGAAGGATTGCTTCAGGCCCTAGTGTGGTTCCGGCATGGCACACTGAGCCTTTGGTTAATTCCACTTCCTGCTGGGAAATGAGAGTTAAATTTGCCCGTCCAGACACCTCCAGCTACTCTCTCATTGGTTCTCCCTATTCCTGTTCATTTTCCGCAGAAATTGCAAACTGGGCCAAACAGGAGGTTAAAGGCACTGACTCTCCAAGTGGGGAGAGTGTTAGTAAACCGTCTGGAATATTGCACCCGAGTACCAGGGGACGAAAACTGAGACACATTTGAACACGTTTCCCGATCACACGGTGGATCATACTCTGGGTTCCACATGCACGTTTTAGCTGAAGGAAGAATCCCTTAAACCTGGAGAGTTGAGAACGATGGAATGGGTACCATGCAATATGAATTCAAAGGGTCTGCATATGCTCACCGAACCTCACCAATCCTATCACTGCAGCTTTTATGTCGCTGTACACACACTGGATTCTCTTTTGGAGAGATATAAATCCATAGGTTTTAAGATTCTTACTAGTCAGGTATATTCTTAGGCGTTTAATATGGGGTGTTGAGTCCACTTCGTTGAGGAAGCAGTAGCTCTTCTCTATTACATATTTGGCTTATGGAAATGTATCTGTGCTAATTTCAATCTCTGGTTTTATGCAGCACCCCAACTCACCTTTCCCCTTAAGCAAGCATAAGTTGGTTTTCTACATTTGAGACCCTATTCTGTTTTGTAATTCAGTTCCTGTGTAGCCAAGTTTACATTCCATGTATTAGTGATACCTTATGATGTTTCTTTTTCTGTGTGACTTATTTCACTTAGAATCATCGTACCTGAATCCACTCATTATGCTGCTACTGGCCTGATGACATAGATTTCATTGCTGAGTGATATTGCATTGTACGTAAGTACCACAACTTCTTTATCCATTTTTCGCTTTCTGCGATATTGAACTTGTACCGTAAACGAGGTTCTTGTAAACAGAGCCGTCCCAAACTTTGGGGTGGCTGTGTCTGTTTGATTTTAATTTCCCTAAGCTATAGGACCATAAGTGGAAGTGCCCTAGGCTCTGTTGCTTTGTTTTTTAGATGTTTCAGGAAACACCATACACTTCTCCAGAGTGGCTGTTGGCAATTTACATCCCGCCTATCAGCATAAGAAGGCTCCCAGTTCTCCATGGCCTGTCCTGCCTTTCTGGATTTTACACTTTTTTCAGATGGCCCTTTTGACCGGGGGGCAGTGAGACTTCATTGTAGTGCAGATTTCCTTTGCAAGCTTGCTTGGTTGGCCAAAAAGGGCGTATGCGTTTTTTCCTGAATATATTCAGGAAAAAACACATACGCCCTTTTTGGCCAAGTGCATCATTGTGGACGTTCTGCCTCTTTTCCTATGCTTTACATGCAATTCCAGTCTACCTCCGGAAATCGGTTTCCTGCAATTCTGCCCCGCTTTCAAGTCCTCTTGGCAGCCTTACTTCAATATATTTTTGGACGATAGCTGTCATTTAGAACTATGCAGGTTTGTGAATGACAGTGCCCCTGAGCTCCTTTCTTCAACTCGCTTTCTTGTGAGCTGGCCGCAACACCGCAGGATTGCTTCAGGCCCTAGTGTGGTTTCGGCATGGCTCACTGAGCCTTTGGTTAATTTCTCTTCCTGGTTGGAAATGAGAGTAAAATTTGCCCGTCCAGACAGCTCCCGCTACTCTCTCATTGGTTCTCCCTATTCCTGTTCATTTTCTGCAGAAATTGCAAACTGGGCCAAACAAGAGTTTAAAGGCACTGACTCTCCAAGTGGGGAGAGTGTTAGTAAAGCGTCTGGAATGTTGCACCCGAGTACCAGGGGACGAAAACTGAGACACATTTGAACACGTTTCCCGATCACACGGTGGATCATACTCTGGGTTCCACATGCATGTTTTAGCTGAAGGAAGAATCCCTTAAACCTGGAGAGTTGAGACCCATGCAATGGGTACCATGCAATATGACTTCAAAGGGTCTGCATTTGCTCACCAAACCTCACCAATCTGATCACTGCTGCGTTTATGCCACTGTACACATGCTGGATTCTCTTTCGGAGACATATAAATCCATAGGTTTTAAGATTCTTACTAGTCAGGTATATTCTTAGGCGTTTAATATGGGGTGTTGAGTCCACTTCGTTGAGGAAGCAGTAGCTCTTGTCTATTACATATTTGGCTTATGGAAAGGTATCTGTGCTAATTTCAATATCTGGTTTTATGCAGCACCCCAACTCACCTTTCCCCTTAAGCAAGCATAAGTTGGTTTTCTACATTTGAGACCCTATTCTGTTTTGTAATTCTGTTCCTGTGTAGCCAAGTTTACATTCCGTGTATTAGTGATACCTTATGATGTTTCTTTTTCTGTGTGACTTATTTCACTTAGAATCATCGTACCTGAATCCACTCATTATGCTTCTACTGGCCTGATGACATAGATTTCATTGCTGAGTGATATTGCATTGTACGTAAGTAGCACAACTTCTTTATCCATTTTTCGCTTTCTGCGATATTGAACTTGTACCGTAAACGAGGTTCTTGTAAACAGAGCCGTCCCAAACTTTGGGGTGGCTGTGTCTTTTTGATTTTAATTTCCCTAAGCTATAGGACCATAAGTGGAAGTGCCCTAGGCTCTGTTGCTTTGTTTTTTAGATGTTTCAGGAAACACCATACACTTCTCCAGAGTGGCTGTTGGCAATTTTCATCCCGCCCATCAGTCTAACTAGGCTCCCAGTTCTCCATGGCCTGTCCTGCCTTTCTGGATTTTACACTTTCTTCAGATGGCTCTTTTGACCGGGGGGCAGTGAGACTTCATTGTAGTGCAGATTTCCTTTGCAAGCTTGCTTGGTTGGCCAAAAAGGGCGTATGCGTTTTTTCCTGAATATATTCAGGAAAAAACGCATACGCCCTTTTTGGCCAAGTGCATCATTGTGGACGTTCTGCCTCTTTTCCTATGCTTTACATGCAATTCCAGTCTACCTCCTGAAATCGGTTTCCTGCAATTCTGCCCCGCTTTCAAGTCCTCTTGGCAGCTTACTTCAATATATTTTTGGACGATAGCTGTCATTTAGAACTCTGCAGGTTTGTGAATGACAGTGCCCCTGAGCTCCTTTCTTCAACTCGCTTTCTTGTGAGCTGGCCGCAACACCGCAGGATTGCTTCAGGCCCTAGTGTGGTTTCGGCATGGCTCGCTGAGCCTTTGGTTAATTTCTCTTCCTGGTGGGAAATGAGAGTAAAATTTGCCCGTCCAGACAGCTCCCGCTACTCTCTCATTTGTTCTCCCTATTCCTGTTCATTTTCCACAGAAATTTCAAACTGGGCCAAACAGGAGGTTAAAGGCACTGACTCTCCAAGTGGGGAGAATGTTTGTAAAGCGTCTGGAATGTTGCACCCGAGTACCAGGGGACGAAAACTGAGACACATTTGAACACGTTTCCCGATCACATTGTGGATCATACTCTGGGTTCCACATGCATGTTTTAGCTGAAGGAAGAATCCCTTAAACCTGGAGAGTTGAGAACCATGGTATGGGTACCATGCAATATGACTTCAAAGGGTCTGCATTTGCTCACCGAACTTCACCAATCCTATCACTGCTGCGTTTATGCCGCTGTACACACGCTTGATTCTCTTTCGGAGACATATAAATCCATAGGTTTTAAGATTCTTACTAGTCAGGTATATTCTTAGGCGTTTAATATGGGGTGTTGAGTCCACTTCGTTGAGCAAGCAGTAGCTCTTGTCTATTACATATTTGGCTTATGGAAAGGTATCTGTGCTAATTTCAATCTCTGGTTTTATGCAGCACCCCAACTCACCTTTCCCCTTAAGCAAGCATAAGTTGGTTTTCTACATTTGAGACCCTATTCTGTTTTGTAATTCAGTTCCTGTGTAGCCAAGTTTACATTCCATGTATTAGTGATACCTTATGATGTTTCTTTTTCTGTGTGACTTATTTCACTTAGAATCATCGTACCTGAATCCACTCATTATGCTGCTACTGGCCTGATGACATAGATTTCATTGCTGAGTGATATTGCATTGTACGTAAGTACCACAACTTCTTTATCCAATTTTCGCTTTCTGCGATATTGAACTTGTACCGTAAACGAGGTTCTTGTAAACAGAGCCGTCCCAAACTTTGGGGTGGCTGTGTCTGTTTGATTTTAATTTCCCTAAGCTATAGGACCATAAGTGGAAGTGCCCTAGGCTCTGTTGCTTTGTTTTTTAGATGTTTCAGGAAACACCATACACTTCTCCAGAGTGGCTGTTGGCAATTTACATCCCGCCTATCAGCATAAGAAGGCTCCCAGTTCTCCATGGCCTGTCCTGCCTTTCTGGATTTTACACTTTTTTCAGATGGCCCTTTTGACCGGGGGGCAGTGAGACTTCATTGTAGTGCAGATTTCCTTTGCAAGCTTGCTTGGTTGGCCAAAAAGGGCGTATGCGTTTTTTCCTGAATATATTCAGGAAAAAACGCATACGCCCTTTTTGGCCAAGTGCATCATTGTGGACGTTCTGCCTCTTTTCCTATGCTTTACATGCAATTCCAGTCTACCTCCTGAAATCGGTTTCCTGCAATTCTGCCCTGCTTTCAAGTCCTCTTGGCAGCCTTACTTCAATATATTTTTGGACGATAGCTGTCATTTAGAACTCTGCAGGTTTGTGAATGACAGTGCCCCTGAGCTCCTTTCTTCAACTCGCTTTCTTGTGAGCTGGCCGCAACACCGCAGGATTGCTTCAGTCCCTAGTGTGGTTTCGGCATGGCTCGCTGAGCCTTTGGTTAATTTCTCTTCCTGGTGGGAAATGAGAGTAAAATTTGCCCGTCCAGACAGCTCCCGCTACTCTCTCATTGGTTCTCCCTATTCCTGTTCCTTTTCCACAGAAATTTCAAACTGGGCCAAACAGGAGGTTAAAGGCACTGACTCTCCAAGTGGGGAGAATGTTAGTAAAGCGTCTGGAATGTTGCACCCGAGTACCAGGGGACGAAAACTGAGACACATTTGAACACGTTTCCCGATCACACGGTGGATCATACTCTGGGTTCCACATGCATGTTTTAGCTGAAGGAAGAATCCCTTAAACCTGGAGAGTTGAGAACCATGGAATGGGTACCATGCAATATGACTTCAAAGGGTCTGCATTTGCTCACCGAACCTCACCAATCCTATCACTGCTGCGTTTATGCCGCTGTACACACGCTTGATTCTCTTTCGGAGACATATAAATCCATAGGTTTTAAGATTCTTACTAGTCAGGTATATTCTTAGGCGTTTAATATGGGGTGTTGAGTCCACTTCGTTGAGCAAGCAGTAGCTCTTGTCTATTATATATTTGGCTTATGGAAAGGTATCTGTGCTAATTTCAATCTCTGGTTTTATGCAGCACCCCAACTCACCTTTCCCCTTAAGTAAGAATAAGTTGGTTTTCTACATTTGAGAACCTATTCTGTTTTGTAATTCAGTTCCTGTGTAGCCAAGTTTACATTCCGTGTATTAGTGATATCTTATGATGTTTCTTTTTCTGTGTGACTTATTTCACTTAGAATCATCGTACCTGAATCCACTCATTATGCTGCTACTGGCCTGATGACATAGATTTCATTGCTGAGTGATATTGCATTGTACGTAAGTACCACAACTTCTTTATCCATTTTTCACTTTCTGCGATATTGAACTTGTACCGTAAACGAGGTTCTTGTAAACAGAGCCATCCCAAACTTTGGGGTGGCTGTGTCTTTTTGATTTTAATTTCCCTAAGCTATAGGACCATAAGTGGAAGTGCCCTAGGCTCTGTTGCTTTGTTTTTTAGATGTTTCAGGAAACACCATACACTTCTCCAGAGTGGCTGTTGGCAATTTCCATCCCGCCCATCAGCATAAGAAGGCTTCCAGTTCTTCATGGCCTGTCCTGCCTTTCTGGATTTTACACTTTTTTCAGATGGCCCTTTTGACCGGGGGGCAGTGAGACTTCATTGTAGTGCAGATTTCCTTTGCAAGCTTGCTTGGTTGGCCAAAAAGGGCGTATGCGTTTTTTCCTGAATATATTCAGGAAAAAACGCATACGCCCTTTTTGGCCAAGTGCATCATTGTGGACGTTCTGCCTCTTTTCCTATGCTTTACATGCAATTCCAGTCTACCTCCGGAAATCGGTTTCCTGCAATTCTGCCCCGCTTTCAAGTCCTCTTGGCAGCCTTACTTCAATATATTTTTGGACGATAGCTGTCATTTAGAACTATGCAGGTTTGTGAATGACAGTGCCCCTGAGCTCCTTTCTTCAACTCGCTTTCTTGTGAGCTGGCCGCAACACCGCAGGATTGCTTCAGGCCCTAGTGTGGTTTCGGCATGGCTCACTGAGCCTTTGGTTAATTTCTCTTCCTGGTGGGAAATGAGAGTAAAATTTGCCCGTCCAGACAGCTCCCGCTACTCTCTCATTGGTTCTCCCTATTCCTGTTCATTTTCCGCAGAAATTGCAAACTGGGCCAAACAAGAGTTTAAAGGCACTGACTCTCCAAGTGGGGAGAGTGTTAGTAAAGCGTCTGGAATGTTGCACCCGAGTACCAGGGGACAAAAACTGAGACACATTTGAACACGTTTCCCGATCACATGGTGGATCATACTCTGGGTTCCACATGCATGTTTTAGCTGAAGGAAGAATCCCTTAAACCTGGAGAGTTGAGACCCATGCAATGGGTACCATGCAATATGACTTCAAAGGGTCTGCATTTGCTCACCAAACCTCACCAATCTGATCACTGCTGCGTTTATGCCACTGTACACATGCTGGATTCTCTTTCGGAGACATATAAATCCATAGGTTTTAAGATTCTTACTAGTCAGGTATATTCTTAGGCGTTTAATATGGGGTGTTGAGTCCACTTCGTTGAGGAAGCAGTAGCTCTTGTCTATTACATATTTGGCTTATGGAAAGGTATCTGTGCTAATTTCAATATCTGGTTTTATGCAGCACCCCAACTCACCTTTCCCCTTAAGCAAGCATAAGTTGGTTTTCTACATTTGAGACCCTATTCTGTTTTGTAATTCTGTTCCTGTGTAGCCAAGTTTACATTCCGTGTATTAGTGATACCTTATGATGTTTCTTTTTCTGTGTGACTTATTTCACTTAGAATCATCGTACCTGAATCCACTCATTATGCTGCTACTGGCCTGATGACATAGATTTCATTGCTGAGTGATATTGCATTGTACGTAAGTAGCACAACTTCTTTATCCATTTTTCGCTTTCTGCGATATTGAACTTGTACCGTAAACGAGGTTCTTGTAAACAGAGCCGTCCCAAACTTTGGGGTGGCTGTGTCTTTTTGATTTTAATTTCCCTAAGCTATAGGACCATAAGTGGAAGTGCCCTAGGCTCTGTTGCTTTGTTTTTTAGATGTTTCAGGAAACACCATACACTTCTCCAGAGTGGCTGTTGGCAATTTACATCCCGCCCATCAGTCTAACTAGGCTCCCAGTTCTCCATGGCCTGTCCTGCCTTTCTGGATTTTACACTTTTTTCAGATGGCTCTTTTGACCGGGGGGCAGTGAGACTTCATTGTAGTGCAGATTTCCTTTGCAAGCTTGCTTGGTTGGCCAAAAAGGGCGTATGCGTTTTTTCCTGAATATATTCAGGAAAAAACGCATACGCCCTTTTTGGCCAAGTGCATCATTGTGGACGTTCTGCCTCTTTTCCTATGCTTTACATGCAATTCCAGTCTACCTCCTGAAATCGGTTTCCTGCAATTCTGCCCCGCTTTCAAGTCCTCTTGGCAGCTTACTTCAATATATTTTTGGACGATAGCTGTCATTTAGAACTCTGCATGTTTGTGAATGACAGTGACCCTGAGCTCCTTTCTTCAACTCGCTTTCTTGTGAGCTGGCCGCAACACCGCAGAATTGCATCAGGCCCTAGTGTGGTTCCGGCATGGCTCGCTGAGCCTTTGGTTAATTTCTCTTCCTGGTGGGAAATGAGAGTTAAATTTGCTCGTCCAGACAGCTCCTGCTACTCTCTCATTGGTTCTCCCTATTCCTGTTCATTTTCCGCAGAAATTGCAAACTGGGCCAAACAGGAGTTTAAAGGCACTGACTCTCCAAGTGGGGAGAGTGTTAGTAAAGCGTCTGGAATGTTGCACCCGAGTACCAGGGGACGAAAACTGAGACACATTTGAACACGTTTCCCGATCACACGGTGGATCATACTCTGGGTTCCACATGCATGTTTTAGCTGAAGGAAGAATCCCTTAAACCTGGAGAGTTGAGAACCATGGAATGGGTACCATGCAATATGACTTCAAAGGGTCTGCATTTGCTCACCGAACCTCACCAATCCTATCACTGCTGCGATTATCCTGCTGTACACACGCTTGGTTCTCTTTCAGAGACATATAAATCCATAGGTTTTAAGATTCTTACTAGTCAGGTATATTCTTAGGCGTTTAATATGGGGTGTTGAGTCCACTTCGTTGAGCAAGCAGTAGCTCTTGTCTATTACATATTTGGCTTATGGAAAGGTGTCTGTGCTAATTTCAATCTCTAGTTTTCTGCAGCACCCCAACTCACCTTTCCCCTTAAGCAAGCATAAGTTGGTTTTCTACATTTGAGACCCTATTCTGTTTTGTAATTCAGTTCCTGTGTAGCCTAGTTTACAATCTGTGTATTAGTGATATCTTATGATGTTTCTTTTTCTGTGTGACTTATTTCACTTAGAATCATCGTACCTGAATCCACTCATTATGCTGCTACTGGCCTGATGACATAGATTTCATTGCTGAGTGATATTACATTTTACGTAAGTACCAGAACTTCTTTGTCCATTTTTCGCTTTCTGCGATATTGAACTTGAACTGTAAACGAGGTTCTTGTAAACAGAGCCATTCCAAACTTTGGGGTGGCTGTGTCTTTTTGATTTTAATTTCCCTAATCTATAGGACCATAAGTGGAAGTGCCCTAGGCTCTGTTGCTTTGTTTTTCACATGTTTCAGGAAACACCATACACTTCTCCTGAGTGGCTGTTGGCAATTTACATCCCGCCCATCAGCCTAAGTAGGCTCCCAGTTCTCCATGGTCTGTCCTGCCTTTCTGGATTTTACACTTTTTTCAGATGGCCCTTTTGACCAGGGGGCAGTGAGACTATATTGTAGTGCAGATTTCCTTTGCAAGCTTGCTTGGTTGGCCAAAAAGGGCGTATGCGTTTTTTCCTGAATATATTCAGGAAAAAAAGAATACGCCCTTTTTGGCCAAGTGCATCATTGTGGACGTTCTGCCTCTTTTCCTATGCTTTACATGCAATTCCAGTCTACCTCCTGAAATCGGGTTCCTGCAATTCTGCCCCGCTTTCAAGTCCTCTTGGCAGCATTATTTCAATATATTTTTGGACGATAGCTGTCATTTAGAACTCTGGATGTTTGTAAATTACAGTGCCCCTGAGCTCCTTTCTTCAACTCGCTTTCTTGTGAGCTGGCCGCAACACCGCAGAATTGCATCAGGCCCTAGTGTGGTTCCGGCATGGCTCGCTGAGCCTTTGATTAATTTCTCTTCCTGGTGGGAAATGAGAGTTAAATTTGCCCGTCCAGACAGCTCCTGCTACTCTCTCATTGGTTCTCCCTATTCCTGTTCATTTTCCGCAGAAATTGCAAACTGGGCCAAACAGGAGTTTAAAGGCACTGACTCTCCAAGTGGGGAGAGTGTTAGTAAAGCGTCTGGAATGTTGCACCCGAGTACCAGGGGACGAAAACTGAGACACATTTGAACACGTTTCCCGATCACACGGTGGATCATACTCTGGGTTCCACATGCATGTTTTAGCTGAAGGAAGAATCCCTTAAACCTGGAGAGTTGAGACCCATGGAATGGGTACCATGCAATATGACTTCAAAGGGTCTGCATTTGCTCACCGAACCTCACCAATCCTATCACTGCTGCGTTTATGCCGCTGTACACACGCTTGATTCTCTTTCAGAGACATATAAATCCATAGGTTTTAAGATTCTTACTAGTCAGGTATATTCTTAGGCGTTTAATATGGGGTGTTGAGTCCACTTCGTTGAGCAAGCAGTAGCTCTTGTCTATTACATATTTGGCTTTTGGAAAGGTATCTGTGCTAATTTCAATCTCTGGTTTTATGCAGCACCCCAACTCACCTTTCCCCTTAAGCAAGCATAAGTTGGTTTTCTACATTTGAGACCCTATTCTCTTTTGTAATTCAGTTCCTGTGTAGCCAAGTTTACATTCCGTGTATTAGTGATACCTTATGATGTTTCTTTTTCTGTGTGACTTATTTCACTTAGAATCATCGTACCTGAATCCACTCATTATGCTGCTACTGGCCTGATGACATAGATTTCATTGCTGAGTGATATTGCATTGTACGTAAGTACCACAACTTCTTTATCCATTTTTCACTTTCTGCGATATTGAACTTGTACCGTAAACGAGGATCTTGTAAACAGAGCCGTCCCAAACTTTGGGGTGGCTGTGTCTTTTTGATTTTAATTTCCCTAAGGTATAGGACCATAAGTGGAAGTGCCATAAGCTCTGTTGCTTTGTTTTTTAGATGTTTCAGGAAACACCATACACTTCTCCAGAGTGGCTGTTGGCAATTTACATCCCGCCTATCAGCATAAGAAGGCTCCCAGTTCTCCATGGCCTGTCCTGCCTTTGTGGATTTTACACTTTTTTCAGATGGCCCTTTTGACCGGGGGGCAGTGAGACTTCATTGTAGTGCAGATTTCCTTTGCAAGCTTGCTTGGTTGGCCAAAAAGGGCGTATGCGTTTTTTCCTGAATATATTCAGGAAAAAACGCATACGCCCTTTTTGGCCAAGTGCATCATTGTGGACGTTCTGCCTCTTTTCCTATGCTTTACATGCAATTCCAGTCTACCTCCGGAAATCGGTTTCCTGCAATTCTGCCCCACTTTCAAGTCCTCTTGGCAGCCTTACTTCAATATATTTTTGGACGATAGCTGTCATTTATAACTCTGCAGGTTTGTGAATAACAGTGCCCCTGAGCTCCTTTCTTCAACTCGCTTTCTTGTGAGCTGGCCGCAACACCGCAGGATTGCTTCAGGCCCTAGTGTAGTTTCGGCATGGCTCGCTGAGCCTTTGGTTAATTCCTCTTCCTGGTGGGAAATGAGAGTTAAATTTGCCCGTCCAGACACCTCCAGCTAGTCTCTCATTGGTTCTCCCTATTCCTGTACATTTTCCGCAGAAATTGCAAACTGGGCCAAACAGGAGGTTAAAGGCACTGACTCTCCAAGTGGGGAGAGTGTTAGTAAAGCGTCTGGAATGTTGCACCCGAGTACCAGGGGAGGAAAACTGAGACACATTTGAACACGTTTCCCGATCACACGGTGGATCATACTCTGGGTTCCACATGCATGTTTTAGCTGAAGGAAGAATCCCTTAAACCTGGAGAGTTGAGACCCATGGAATGGGTACCATGCAATATGACTTCAAAGGGTCTGCATTTGCTCACCGAACCTCACCAATCCTATCACTGCTGCGTTTATGCCGCTGTACACACGCTTGATTCTCTTTCGGAGACCTATAAATCCATAGGTTTTAAGATTCTTACTAGTCAGGTATATTCTTAGGCGTTTAATATGGGGTGTTGAGTCCACTTCGTTGAGCAAGCAGTAGCTCTTGTCTATTACATATTTGGCTTATGGAGCGGTATCTGTGCTAATTTCAATCTCTGGTTTTATGCAGCACCCCAACTCACCTTTCCCCTTAAGCAAGCATAAGTTGGTTTTCTACATTTGAGACCCTATTCTGTTTTGTACTTCAGTTCCTGTGTAGCCAAGTTTACATTCCGTGTATTAGTGATACCTTATGATGTTTCTTTTTCTGTGTGACTTATTTCACTTAGAATCATCGTACCTGAATCCACTCATTATGCTGCTACTGGCCTGATGACATAGATTTCATTGCTGAGTGATATTGCATTGTACGTAAGTACCACAACTTCTTTATCCATTTTTCACTTTCTGCGATATTGAACTTGTACCGTAAACGAGGATATTGTAAACAGAGCCGTCCCAAACTTTGGGGTGGCTGTGTCTTTTTGATTTTAATTTCCCTAAGGTATAGGACCATAAGTGGAAGTGCCCTAGGCTCTGTTGCTTTGTTTTTTAGATGTTTCAGGAAACACCATACACTTCTCCAGAGTGGCTGTTGGCAATTTACATCCCGCCCATCAGCATAAGAAGGCTCCCAGTTCTCCATGGCCTGTCCTGCCTTTGTGGATTTTACACTTTTTTCAGATGGCCCTTTTGACCGGGGGGCAGTGAGACTTCATTGTAGTGCAGATTTCCTTTGCAAGCTTGCTTGGTTGGCCAAAAAGGGCGTATGCGTTTTTTCCTGAATATATTCAGGAAAAAACGCATACGCCCTTTTTGGCCAAGTGCATCATTGTGGACGTTCTGCCTCTTTTCCTATGCTTTACATGCAATTCCAGTCTACCTCCTGAAATCGGTTTCCTGCAATTCTGCCCCGCTTTCAATTCCTCTTGGCAGCCTTACTTCAATATATTTTTGGACGATAGCTGTCATTTATAACTCTGCAGGTTTGTGAATAACAGTGCCCCTGAGCTCCTTTCTTCATCTCGCTTTCTTGTGAGCTGGCCGCAACACCGCAGGATTGTTTCAGGCCCTAGTGTAGTTTCGGCATGGCTCGCTGAGCCTTTGGTTAATTCCTCTTCCTGGTGGGAAATGAGAGTTAAATTTGCCCGTCCATACACCTCCAGCTAGTCTCTCATTGGTTCTCCCTATTCCTGTACATTTTCCGCAGAAATTGCAAACTGGGCCAAACAGGAGGTTAAAGGCACTGACTCTCCAAGTGGGGAGAGTGTTAGTAAAGCGTCTGGAATGTTGCACCCGAGTACCAGGGGACGAAAACTGAGACACATTTGAACACGTTTCCCGATCACACGGTGGATCATACTCTGGGTTCCACATGCATGTTTTAGCTGAAGGAAGAATCCCTTAAACCTGGAGAGTTGAGACCCATGGAATGGGTACCATGCAATATGACTTCAAAGGGTCTGCATTTGCTCACCGAACCTCACCAATCCTATCACTGCTGCGTTTATGCCGCTGTACACACGCTTGATTCTCTTTCGGAGACCTATAAATCCATAGGTTTTAAGATTCTTACTAGTCAGGTATATTCTTAGGCGTTTAATATGGGGTGTTGAGTCCACTTCGTTGAGCAAGCAGTAGCTCTTGTCTATTACATATTTGGCTTATGGAGCGGTATCTGTGCTAATTTCAATCTCTGGTTTTATGCAGCACCCCAACTCACCTTTCCCCTTAAGCAAGCATAAGTTGGTTTTCTACATTTGAGGCCCTATTCTGTTTTGTACTTCAGTTCCTGTGTAGCCAAGTTTACATTCCGTGTATTAGTGATACCTTATGATGTTTCTTTTTCTGTGTGACTTATTTCACTTAGAATCATCGTACCTGAATCCACTCATTATGCTGCTACTGGCCTGATGACATAGATTTCATTGCTGAGTGATATTGCATTGTACGTAAGTACCACAACTTCTTTATCCATTTTTCGCTTTCTGCGATATTGAACTTGTACCATAAACGAGGTTCTTGTAAACAGAGCCGTCCCAAACTTTGGGGTGGCTGTGTCTTTTTGATTTTAATTTCCCTAAGCTATAGGACCATAAGTGGAAGTGCCCTAGGCTCTGTTGCTTTGTTTTTTAGATGTTTCAGGAAACACCATACACTTCTCCAGAGTGGCTGTTGGCAATTTACATCCCGCCCATCAGCATAAGAAGGCTCCCAGTTCTCCATGGCCTGTCCTGCCTTTCTGGATTTTACACTTTTTTCAGATGGCCCTTTTGACCGGGGGGCAGTGAGACTTCATTGTAGTGCAGATTTCCTTTGCAAGCTTGCTTGGTTGGCCAAAAAGGGCGTATGCGTTTTTTCCTGAATATATTCAGGAAAAAACGCATACGCCCTTTTTGGCCAAGTGCATCATTGTGGACGTTCTGCCTCTTTTCCTATGCTTTACATGCAATTCCAGTCTACCTCCTGAAATCGGTTTCCTGCAATTCTGCCCCGCTTTCAAGTCCTCTTGGCAGCCTTACTTCAATATATTTTTGGACGATAGCTGCATTTATAACTCTGCAGGTTTGTGAATAACAGTGCCCCTGAGCTCCTTTCTTCAACTCGCTTTCTTGTGAGCTGGCCGCAACACCGCAGGATTGTTTCAGGCCCTAGTGTAGTTTCGGCATGGCTCGCTGAGCCTTTGGTTAATTCCTCTTCCTGGTGGGAAATGAGAGTTAAATTTGCCCGTCCAGACAGCTCCAGCTAGTCTCTCATTGGTTCTCCCTATTCCTGTACATTTTCCGCAGAAATTGCAAACTGGGCCAAACAGGAGGTTAAAGGCACTGACTCTCCAAGTGGGGAGAGTGTTAGTAAAGCGTCTGGAATGTTGCACCCGAGTACCAGGGGACGAAAACTGAGACACATTTGAACACGTTTCCCGATCACACGGTGGATCATACTCTGGGTTCCACATGCATGTTTTAGCTGAAGGAAGAATCCCTTAAACCTGGAGAGTTGAGACCCATGGAATGGGTACCATGCAATATGACTTCAAAGGGTCTGCATTTGCTCACCGAACCTCACCAATCCTATCACTGCTGCATTTATGCCGCTGTACACACGCTTGATTCTCTTTCGGAGACATATAAATCCATAGGTTTTAAGATTCTTACTAGTCAGGTATATTCTTAGGCGTTTAATATGGGGTGTTGAGTCCACTTCGTTGAGCAAGCAGTAGCTCTTGTCTATTACATATTTGGCTTATGGAGCGGTATCTGTGCTAATTTCAATCTCTGGTTTTATGCAGCACCCCAACTCACCTTTCCCCTTAAGCAAGCATAAGTTGGTTTTCTACATTTGAGACCCTATTCTGTTTTGTACTTCAGTTCCTGTGTAGCCAAGTTTACATTCCGTGTATTAGTGATACCTTATGATGTTTCTTTTTCTGTGTGACTTATTTCACTTAGAATCATCGTACCTGAATCCACTCATTATGCTGCTACTGGCCTGATGACATAGATTTCATTGCTGAGTGATATTGCATTGTACGTAAGTACCACAACTTCTTTATCCATTTTTCGCTTTCTGCGATATTGAACTTGTACCATAAACGAGGTTCTTGTAAACAGAGCCGTCCCAAACTTTGGGGTGGCTGTGTCTTTTTGATTTTAATTTCCCTAAGCTATAGGACCATAAGTGGAAGTGCCCTAGGCTCTGTTGCTTTGTTTTTTAGATGTTTCAGGAAACACCATACACTTCTCCAGAGTGGCTGTTGGCAATTTACATCCCGCCCATCAGCATAAGAAGGCTCCCAGTTCTCCATGGCCTGTCCTGCCTTTCTGGATTTTACACTTTTTTCAGATGGCCCTTTTGACCGGGGGGCAGTGAGACTTCATTGTAGTGCAGATTTCCTTTGCAAGCTTGCTTGGTTGGCCAAAAAGGGCGTATGCGTTTTTTCCTGAATATATTCAGGAAAAAACGCATACGCCCTTTTTGGCCAAGTGCATCATTGTGGACGTTCTGCCTCTTTTCCTATGCTTTACATGCAATTCCAGTCTACCTCCTGAAATCGGTTTCCTGCAATTCTGCCCCGCTTTCAAGTCCTCTTGGCAGCCTTACTTCAATATATTTTTGGACGATAGCTGCATTTATAACTCTGCAGGTTTGTGAATAACAGTGCCCCTGAGCTCCTTTCTTCAACTCGCTTTCTTGTGAGCTGGCCGCAACACTGCAGGATTGCTTCAAGCCCTAGTGTGGTTCTGGCATATCTCACTGAGCCTTTGGTTAATTCCTCTTCCTGGTGGGAAATGAGAGTTAAATTTGCCCGTCCAGACACCTCCAGCTAGTCTCTCATTGGTTCTCCCTATTCCTGTTCATTTTCCACAGAAATTGCAAACTGGGCCAAACAGGAGGTTAAAGGCACTGACTCTCCAAGTGGGGAGAGTGTTAGTAAAGCGTCTGGAATGTTGCACCCGAGTACCAGGGGACGAAAACTGAGACACATTTGAACACGTTTCCCGATCACACGGTGGATCATACTCTGGGTTCCACATGCATGTTTTAGCTGAAGGAAGAATCCCTTAAACCTGGAGAGTTGAGACACATGGAATGGGTACCATGCAATATGACTTCAAAGGGTCTGCATTTGCTCACCGAACCTCACCAATCCTATCACTGCTGCGTTTATGCCACTGTACACACGCTTGATTCTCTTTCGGAGACATATAAATCCATAGGTTTTAAGATTCTTACTAGTCAGGTATATTCTTAGGCGTTTAATATGGGGTGTTGAGTCCACTTCGTTGAGCAAGCAGTAGCTCTTGTCTATTACATATTTGGCTTATGGAAAGGTATCTGTGCTAATTTCAATCTCTGGTTTTATGCAGCACCCCAACTCACCTTTCCCCTTAAGCAAGCATAAGTTGGTTTTCTACATTTGAGGCCCTATTCTGTTTGTAATTCAGTTCCTGTGTAGCCAAGTTTACATTCCGTGTATTAGTGATACCTTATGATGTTTCTTTTTCTGTGTGACTTATTTCACTTAGAATCATCGTACCTGAATCCACTCATTATGCTGCTACTGGCCTGATGACATAGATTTCATTGCTGAGTGATATTGCATTGTACGTAAGTACCGCAACTTCTTTATCCATTTTTCGCTTTCTGCGATATTGAACTTGTACCGTAAACGAGGTTCTTGTAAACAGAGCCGTCCCAAACTTTGGGGTGGCTGTGTCTTTTTGATTTTAATTTCCCTAAGCTATAGGACCATAAGTGGAAGTGCCCTAGGCTCTCTTGCTTTGTTTTTTAGATGTTTCAGGAAACACCATACACTTCTCCAGAGTGGCTGTTGGCAATTTACATCCCGCCCATCAGAATAAGAAGGCTCCCAGTTCTCCATGGCCTGTCCTGCCTTTCTGGATTTTACACTTTTTTCAGATGGCCCTTTTGACCGGGGGACAGTGAGACTTCATTGTAGTGCAGATTTCCTTTGCAAGCTTGCTTGGTTGGCCAAAAAGGGCGTATGCGTTTTTTCCTGAATATATTCAGGAAAAAACGCATACGCCCTTTTTGGCCAAGTGCATCATTGTGGACGTTCTGCCTCTTTTCCTATGCTTTACATGCAATTCCAGTCTACCTCCTGAAATCGGTTTCCTGCAATTCTGCCCCGCTTTCAAGTCCTCTTGGCAGCCTTACTTCAATATATTTTTGGACGATAGCTGTCATTTATAACTCTGCAGGTTTGTGAATTACAGTGCCCCTGAGCTCCTTTCTTCAACTCGCTTTCTTGTGAGCTGGCCGCAACACCGCAGGATTGCTTCAGGCCCTAGTGTGGTTCCGGCATGGCTCGCTGTGCCTTTGGTTAATTCCTCTTCCTGGTGGGAAATGAGAGTTAAATTTGCCCGTCCAGACACCTCCAGCTAGTCTCTCATTGGTTCTCCCTATTCCTGTTCATTTTCTGCAGAAATTGCAAACTGGGCCAAACAGGAGGTTAAAGGCACTGACTCTCCAAGTGGGGAGAGTGTTAGTAAAGCGTCTGGAATGTTGCACCCGAGTACCAGGGGACGAAAACTGAGACACATTTGAACACGTTTCCCGATCACACGGTGGATCATACTCTGGGTTCCACATGCATGTTTTAGCTGAAGGAAGAATCCCTTAAACCTGGAGAGTTGAGACCCATGGAATGGGTACCATGCAATATGACTTCAAAGGGTCTGCATTTGCTCACCGAACCTCACCAATCCTATCACTGCTGCGTTTATGCCGCTGTACACACGCTTGATTCTCTTTCGGAGACCTATAAATCCATAGGTTTTAAGATTCTTACTAGTCAGGTATATTCTTAGGCGTTTAATATGGGGTGTTGAGTCCACTTCGTTGAGCAAGCAGTAGCTCTTGTCTATTACATATTTGGCTTATGGAGCGGTATCTGTGCTAATTTCAATCTCTGGTTTTATGCAGCACCCCAACTCACCTTTCCCCTTAAGCAAGCATAAGTTGGTTTTCTACATTTGAGACCCTATTCTGTTTTGTACTTCAGTTCCTGTGTAGCCAAGTTTACATTCCGTGTATTAGTGATACCTTATGATGTTTCTTTTTCTGTGTGACTTATTTCACTTAGAATCATCGTACCTGAATCCACTCATTATGCTGCTACTGGCCTGATGACATAGATTTCATTGCTGAGTGATATTGCATTGTACGTAAGTACCACAACTTCTTTATCCATTTTTCACTTTCTGCGATATTGAACTTGTACCGTAAACGAGGATATTGTAAACAGAGCCGTCCCAAACTTTGGGGTGGCTGTGTCTTTTTGATTTTAATTTCCCTAAGGTATAGGACCATAAGTGGAAGTGCCCTAGGCTCTGTTGCTTTGTTTTTTAGATGTTTCAGGAAACACCATACACTTCTCCAGAGTGGCTGTTGGCAATTTACATCCCGCCCATCAGCATAAGAAGGCTCCCATTTCTCCATGGCCTGTCCTGCCTTTGTGGATTTTACACTTTTTTCAGATGGCCCTTTTGACCGGGGGGCAGTGAGACTTCATTGTAGTGCAGATTTCCTTTGCAAGCTTGCTTGGTTGGCCAAAAAGGGCGTATGCGTTTTTTCCTGAATATATTCAGGAAAAAACGCATACGCCCTTTTTGGCCAAGTGCATCATTGTGGACGTTCTGCCTCTTTTCCTATGCTTTACATGCAATTCCAGTCTACCTCCGGAAATCGGTTTCCTGCAATTCTGCCCCGCTTTCAATTCCTCTTGGCAGCCTTACTTCAATATATTTTTGGACGATAGCTGTCATTTATAACTCTGCAGGTTTGTGAATAACAGTGCCCCTGAGCTCCTTTCTTCATCTCGCTTTCTTGTGAGCTGGCCGCAACACCGCAGGATTGTTTCAGGCCCTAGTGTAGTTTCGGCATGGCTCGCTGAGCCTTTGGTTAATTCCTCTTCCTGGTGGGAAATGAGAGTTAAATTTGCCCGTCCATACACCTCCAGCTAGTCTCTCATTGGTTCTCCCTATTCCTGTACATTTTCCGCAGAAATTGCAAACTGGGCCAAATAGGAGGTTAAAGGCACTGACTCTCCAAGTGGGGAGAGTGTTAGTAAAGCGTCTGGAATGTTGCACCCGAGTACCAGGGGACGAAAACTGAGACACATTTGAACACGTTTCCCGATCACACGGTGGATCATACTCTGGGTTCCACATGCATGTTTTAGCTGAAGGAAGAATCCCTTAAACCTGGAGAGTTGAGACCCATGGAATGGGTACCATGCAATATGACTTCAAAGGGTCTGCATTTGCTCACCGAACCTCACCAATCCTATCACTGCTGCGTTTATGCCGCTGTACACACGCTTGATTCTCTTTCGGAGACCTATAAATCCATAGGTTTTAAGATTCTTACTAGTCAGGTATATTCTTAGGCGTTTAATATGGGGTGTTGAGTCCACTTCGTTGAGCAAGCAGTAGCTCTTGTCTATTACATATTTGGCTTATGGAAAGGTATCTGTGCTAATTTCAATCTCTGGTTTTATGCAGCACCCCAACTCACCTTTCCCCTTAAGCAAGCATAAGTTGGTTTTCTACATTTGAGGCCCTATTCTGTTTTGTACTTCAGTTCCTGTGTAGCCAAGTTTACATTCCGTGTATTAGTGATACCTTATGATGTTTCTTTTTCTGTGTGACTTATTTCACTTAGAATCATCGTACCTGAATCCACTCATTATGCTGCTACTGGCCTGATGACATAGATTTCATTGCTGAGTGATATTGCATTGTACGTAAGTACCACAACTTCTTTATCCATTTTTCGCTTTCTGCGATATTGAACTTGTACCATAAACGAGGTTCTTGTAAACAGAGCCGTCCCAAACTTTGGGGTGGCTGTGTCTTTTTGATTTTAATTTCCCTAAGCTATAGGACCATAAGTGGAAGTGCCCTAGGCTCTGTTGCTTTGTTTTTTAGATGTTTCAGGAAACACCATACACTTCTCCAGAGTGGCTGTTGGCAATTTACATCCCGCCCATCAGCATAAGAAGGCTCCCAGTTCTCCATGGCCTGTCCTGCCTTTCTGGATTTTACACTTTTTTCAGATGGCCCTTTTGACCGGGGGGCAGTGAGACTTCATTGTAGTGCAGATTTCCTTTGCAAGCTTGCTTGGTTGGCCAAAAAGGGCGTATGCGTTTTTTCCTGAATATATTCAGGAAAAAACGCATACGCCCTTTTTGGCCAAGTGCATCATTGTGGACGTTCTGCCTCTTTTCCTATGCTTTACATGCAATTCCAGTCTACCTCCTGAAATCGGTTTCCTGCAATTCTGCCCCGCTTTCAAGTCCTCTTGGCAGCCTTACTTCAATATATTTTTGGACGATAGCTGCATTTATAACTCTGCAGGTTTGTGAATAACAGTGCCCCTGAGCTCCTTTCTTCAACTCGCTTTCTTGTGAGCTGGCCGCAACACCGCAGGATTGTTTCAGGCCCTAGTGTAGTTTCGGCATGGCTCGCTGAGCCTTTGGTTAATTCCTCTTCCTGGTGGGAAATGAGAGTTAAATTTGCCCGTCCAGACAGCTCCAGCTAGTCTCTCATTGGTTCTCCCTATTCCTGTACATTTTCCGCAGAAATTGCAAACTGGGCCAAACAGGAGTTTAAAGGCACTGACTCTCCAAGTGGGGAGAGTGTTAGTAAAGCGTCTGGAATGTTGCACCCGAGTACCAGGGGACGAAAACTGAGACACATTTGAACACGTTTCCCGATCACACGGTGGATCATACTCTGGGTTCCACATGCATGTTTTAGCTGAAGGAAGAATCCCTTAAACCTGGAGAGTTGAGACCCATGGAATGGGTACCATGCAATATGACTTCAAAGGGTCTGCATTTGCTCACCGAACCTCACCAATCCTATCACTGCTGCATTTATGCCGCTGTACACACGCTTGATTCTCTTTCGGAGACATATAAATCCATAGGTTTTAAGATTCTTACTAGTCAGGTATATTCTTAGGCGTTTAATATGGGGTGTTGAGTCCACTTCGTTGAGCAAGCAGTAGCTCTTGTCTATTACATATTTGGCTTATGGAGCGGTATCTGTGCTAATTTCAATCTCTGGTTTTATGCAGCACCCCAACTCACCTTTCCCCTTAAGCAAGCATAAGTTGGTTTTCTACATTTGAGACCCTATTCTGTTTTGTACTTCAGTTCCTGTGTAGCCAAGTTTACATTCCGTGTATTAGTGATACCTTATGATGTTTCTTTTTCTGTGTGACTTATTTCACTTAGAATCATCGTACCTGAATCCACTCATTATGCTGCTACTGGCCTGATGACATAGATTTCATTGCTGAGTGATATTGCATTGTACGTAAGTACCACAACTTCTTTATCCATTTTTCGCTTTCTGCGATATTGAACTTGTACCATAAACGAGGTTCTTGTAAACAGAGCCGTCCCAAACTTTGGGGTGGCTGTGTCTTTTTGATTTTAATTTCCCTAAGCTATAGGACCATAAGTGGAAGTGCCCTAGGCTCTGTTGCTTTGTTTTTTAGATGTTTCAGGAAACACCATACACTTCTCCAGAGTGGCTGTTGGCAATTTACATCCCGCCCATCAGCATAAGAAGGCTCCCAGTTCTCCATGGCCTGTCCTGCCTTTCTGGATTTTACACTTTTTTCAGATGGCCCTTTTGACCGGGGGGCAGTGAGACTTCATTGTAGTGCAGATTTCCTTTGCAAGCTTGCTTGGTTGGCCAAAAAGGGCGTATGCGTTTTTTCCTGAATATATTCAGGAAAAAACGCATACGCCCTTTTTGGCCAAGTGCATCATTGTGGACGTTCTGCCTCTTTTCCTATGCTTTACATGCAATTCCAGTCTACCTCCTGAAATCGGTTTCCTGCAATTCTGCCCCGCTTTCAAGTCCTCTTGGCAGCCTTACTTCAATATATTTTTGGACGATAGCTGCATTTATAACTCTGCAGGTTTGTGAATAACAGTGCCCCTGAGCTCCTTTCTTCAACTCGCTTTCTTGTGAGCTGGCCGCAACACTGCAGGATTGCTTCAAGCCCTAGTGTGGTTCTGGCATATCTCACTGAGCCTTTGGTTAATTCCTCTTCCTGGTGGGAAATGAGAGTTAAATTTGCCCGTCCAGACACCTCCAGCTAGTCTCTCATTGGTTCTCCCTATTCCTGTTCATTTTCCACAGAAATTGCAAACTGGGCCAAACAGGAGGTTAAAGGCACTGACTCTCCAAGTGGGGAGAGTGTTAGTAAAGCGTCTGGAATGTTGCACCCGAGTACCAGGGGACGAAAACTGAGACACATTTGAACACGTTTCCCGATCACACGGTGGATCATACTCTGGGTTCCACATGCATGTTTTAGCTGAAGGAAGAATCCCTTAAACCTGGAGAGTTGAGACACATGGAATGGGTACCATGCAATATGACTTCAAAGGGTCTGCATTTGCTCACCGAACCTCACCAATCCTATCACTGCTGCGTTTATGCCACTGTACACACGCTTGATTCTCTTTCGGAGACATATAAATCCATAGGTTTTAAGATTCTTACTAGTCAGGTATATTCTTAGGCGTTTAATATGGGGTGTTGAGTCCACTTCGTTGAGCAAGCAGTAGCTCTTGTCTATTACATATTTGGCTTATGGAAAGGTATCTGTGCTAATTTCAATCTCTGGTTTTATGCAGCACCCCAACTCACCTTTCCCCTTAAGCAAGCATAAGTTGGTTTTCTACATTTGAGGCCCTATTCTGTTTGTAATTCAGTTCCTGTGTAGCCAAGTTTACATTCCGTGTATTAGTGATACCTTATGATGTTTCTTTTTCTGTGTGACTTATTTCACTTAGAATCATCGTACCTGAATCCACTCATTATGCTGCTACTGGCCTGATGACATAGATTTCATTGCTGAGTGATATTGCATTGTACGTAAGTACCGCAACTTCTTTATCCATTTTTCGCTTTCTGCGATATTGAACTTGTACCGTAAACGAGGTTCTTGTAAACAGAGCCGTCCCAAACTTTGGGGTGGCTGTGTCTTTTTGATTTTAATTTCCCTAAGCTATAGGACCATAAGTGGAAGTGCCCTAGGCTCTCTTGCTTTGTTTTTTAGATGTTTCAGGAAACACCATACACTTCTCCAGAGTGGCTGTTGGCAATTTACATCCCGCCCATCAGAATAAGAAGGCTCCCAGTTCTCCATGGCCTGTCCTGCCTTTCTGGATTTTACACTTTTTTCAGATGGCCCTTTTGACCGGGGGACAGTGAGACTTCATTGTAGTGCAGATTTCCTTTGCAAGCTTGCTTGGTTGGCCAAAAAGGGCGTATGCGTTTTTTCCTGAATATATTCAGGAAAAAACGCATACGCCCTTTTTGGCCAAGTGCATCATTGTGGACGTTCTGCCTCTTTTCCTATGCTTTACATGCAATTCCAGTCTACCTCCTGAAATCGGTTTCCTGCAATTCTGCCCCGCTTTCAAGTCCTCTTGGCAGCCTTACTTCAATATATTTTTGGACGATAGCTGTCATTTATAACTCTGCAGGTTTGTGAATTACAGTGCCCCTGAGCTCCTTTCTTCAACTCGCTTTCTTGTGAGCTGGCCGCAACACCGCAGGATTGCTTCAGGCCCTAGTGTGGTTCCGGCATGGCTCGCTGTGCCTTTGGTTAATTCCTCTTCCTGGTGGGAAATGAGAGTTAAATTTGCCCGTCCAGACACCTCCAGCTAGTCTCTCATTGGTTCTCCCTATTCCTGTTCATTTTCTGCAGAAATTGCAAACTGGGCCAAACAGGAGGTTAAAGGCACTGACTCTCCAAGTGGGGAGAGTGTTAGTAAAGCGTCTGGAATGTTGCACCCGAGTACCAGGGGACGAAAACTGAGACACATTTGAACACGTTTCCCGATCACACGGTGGATCATACTCTGGGTTCCACATGCATGTTTTAGCTGAAGGAAGAATCCCTTAAACCTGGAGAGTTGAGAACCATGGAATGGGTACCATGCAATATGACTTCAAAGGGTCTGCATTTGCTCACCGAACCTCACCAATCCTATCACTGCTGCGTTTATGCTGCTGTACACATGCTTGATTCTCTTTCGGAGACATATAAATCCATAGGTTTTAAGATTCTTACTAGTCAGGTATATTCTTAGGCGTTTAATATGGGGTGTTGAGTCCACTTCGTTGAGCAAGCAGTAGCTCTTGTCTATTACATATTTGGCTTATGGAGCGGTATCTGTGCTAATTTCAATCTCTGGCTTTATGCAGCACCCCAACTCACCTTTCCCCTAAAGCAAGCATAAGTTGGTTTTCTACATTTGATACCCTATTCTGTTTTGTAATTCAGTTCCTGTGTAGCCAAGTTTACATTCCGTGTATTAGTGATACCTTATGATGTTTCTTTTTCTGTGTGACTTATTTTACTTAGAATCATCGTACCTGAATCCACTCATCATGCTGCTACTGGCCTGATGACATAGATTTCATTGCTGAGTGATATTGCATTGTACGTAAGTACCGCAACTTCTTTATCCATTTTTCGCTTTCTGCGATATTGAACTTGTACCATAAACGAGGTTCTTGTAAACAGAGCCGTCCCAAACTTTGGGGTGGCTGTGTCTTTTTGATTTTAATTTCCCTAAGCTATAGGACCATAAGTGGAAGTGCCCTAGGCTCTGTTGCTTTGTTTTTTAGATGTTTCAGGAAACACCATACACTTCTCCAGAGTGGCTGTTGGCAATTTACATCCCGCCCATCAGCATAAGAAGGCTCCCAGTTCTCCATGGCCTGTCCTGCCTTTGTGGATTTTACACTTTTTTCAGATGGCCCTTTTGACCGGGGGGCAGTGAGACTTCATTGTAGTGCAGATTTCCTTTGCAAGCTTGCTTGGTTGGCCAAAAAGGGCGTATGCGTTTTTTCCTGAATATATTCAGGAAAAAACGCATACGCCCTTTTTGGCCAAGTGCATCATTGTGGACGTTCTGCCTCTTTTCCTATGCTTTACATGCAATTCCAGTCTACCTCCTGAAATCGGTTTCCTGCAATTCTGCCCCGCTTTCAATTCCTCTTGGCAGCCTTACTTCAATATATTTTTGGACGATAGCTGTCATTTATAACTCTGCAGGTTTGTGAATAACAGTGCCCCTGAGCTCCTTTCTTCATCTCGCTTTCTTGTGAGCTGGCCGCAACACCGCAGGATTGTTTCAGGCCCTAGTGTAGTTTCGGCATGGCTCGCTGAGCCTTTGGTTAATTCCTCTTCCTGGTGGGAAATGAGAGTTAAATTTGCCCGTCCAGACACCTCCAGCTAGTCTCTCATTGGTTCTCCCTATTCCTGTACATTTTCCGCAGAAATTGCAAACTGGGCCAAACAGGAGGTTAAAGGCACTGACTCTCCAAGTGGGGAGAGTGTTAGTAAAGCGTCTGGAATGTTGCACCCGAGTACCAGGGGACGAAAACTGAGACACATTTGAACACGTTTCCCGATCACACGGTGGATCATACTCTGGGTTCCACATGCATGTTTTAGCTGAAGGAAGAATCCCTTAAACCTGGAGAGTTGAGACCCATGGAATGGGTACCATGCAATATGACTTCAAAGGGTCTGCATTTGCTCACCGAACCTCACCAATTCTATCACTGCTGCGTTTATGCCACTGTACACACGCTTGATTCTCTTTCGGAGACCTATAAATCCATAGGTTTTAAGATTCTTACTAGTCAGGTATATTCTTAGGCGTTTAATATGGGGTGTTGAGTCCACTTCGTTGAGCAAGCAGTAGCTCTTGTCTATTACATATTTGGCTTATGGAAAGGTATCTGTGCTAATTTCAATCTCTGGTTTTATGCAGCACCCCAACTCACCTTTCCCCTTAAGCAAGCATAAGTTGGTTTTCTACATTTGAGGCCCTATTCTGTTTTGTACTTCAGTTCCTGTGTAGCCAAGTTTACATTCCGTGTATTAGTGATACCTTATGATGTTTCTTTTTCTGTGTGACTTATTTCACTTAGAATCATCGTACCTGAATCCACTCATTATGCTGCTACTGGCCTGATGACATAGATTTCATTGCTGAGTGATATTGCATTGTACGTAAGTACCACAACTTCTTTATCCATTTTTCGCTTTCTGCGATATTGAACTTGTACCATAAACGAGGTTCTTGTAAACAGAGCCGTCCCAAACTTTGGGGTGGCTGTGTCTTTTTGATTTTAATTTCCCTAAGGTATAGGACCATAAGTGGAAGTGCCCTAGGCTCTGTTGCTTTGTTTTTTAGATGTTTCAGGAAACACCATACACTTCTCCAGAGTGGCTGTTGGCAATTTACATCCCGCCCATCAGCATAAGAAGGCTCCCAGTTCTCCATGGCCTGTCCTGCCTTTCTGGATTTTACACTTTTTTCAGATGGCCCTTTTGACCGGGGGGCAGTGAGACTTCATTGTAGTGCAGATTTCCTTTGCAAGCTTGCTTGGTTGGCCAAAAAGGGCGTATGCGTTTTTTCCTGAATATATTCAGGAAAAAACGCATACGCCCTTTTTGGCCAAGTGCATCATTGTGGACGTTCTGCCTCTTTTCCTATGCTTTACATGCAATTCCAGTCTACCTCCTGAAATCGGTTTCCTGCAATTCTGCCCCGCTTTCAAGTCCTCTTGGCAGCCTTACTTCAATATATTTTTGGACGATAGCTGCATTTATAACTCTGCAGGTTTGTGAATAACAGTGCCCCTGAGCTCCTTTCTTCAACTCGCTTTCTTGTGAGCTGGCCGCAACACCGCAGGATTGTTTCAGGCCCTAGTGTAGTTTCGGCATGGCTCGCTGAGCCTTTGGTTAATTCCTCTTCCTGGTGGGAAATGAGAGTTAAATTTGCCCGTCCAGACAGCTCCAGCTAGTCTCTCATTGGTTCTCCCTATTCCTGTACATTTTCCGCAGAAATTGCAAACTGGGCCAAACAGGAGTTTAAAGGCACTGACTCTCCAAGTGGGGAGAGTGTTAGTAAAGCGTCTGGAATGTTGCACCCGAGTACCAGGGGACGAAAACTGAGACACATTTGAACACGTTTCCCGATCACACGGTGGATCATACTCTGGGTTCCACATGCATGTTTTAGCTGAAGGAAGAATCCCTTAAACCTGGAGAGTTGAGACCCATGGAATGGGTACCATGCAATATGACTTCAAAGGGTCTGCATTTGCTCACCGATCCTCACCAATCCTATCACTGCTGCATTTATGCCGCTGTACACACGTTTGACTCTCTTTCGGAGACCTATAAATCCATAGGTTTTAAGATTCTTACTAGTCAGGTATATTCTTAGGCGTTTAATATGGGGTGTTGAGTCCACTTCGTTGAGCAAGCAGTAGCTCTTGTCTATTACATATTTGGCTTATGGAAAGGTATCTGTGCTAATTTCAATCTCTGGTTTTATGCAGCACCCCAACTCACCTTTCCCCTTAAGCAAGCATAAGTTGGTTTTCTACATTTGAGGCCCTATTCTGTTTTGTACTTCAGTTCCTGTGTAGCCAAGTTTACATTCCGTGTATTAGTGATACCTTATGATGTTTCTTTTTCTGTGTGACTTATTTCACTTAGAATCATCGTACCTGAATCCACTCATTATGCTGCTACTGGCCTGATGACATAGATTTCATTGCTGAGTGATATTGCATTGTACGTAAGTACCACAACTTCTTTATCCATTTTTCGCTTTCTGCGATATTGAACTTGTACCATAAACGAGGTTCTTGTAAACAGAGCCGTCCCAAACTTTGGGGTGGCTGTGTCTTTTTGATTTTAATTTCCCTAAGGTATAGGACCATAAGTGGAAGTGCCCTAGGCTCTGTTGCTTTGTTTTTTAGATGTTTCAGGAAACACCATACACTTCTCCAGAGTGGCTGTTGGCAATTTACATCCCGCCCATCAGCATAACAAGGCTCCCAGTTCTCCATGGCCTGTCCTGCCTTTCTGGATTTTACACTTTTTTCAGATGGCCCTTTTGACCAGGGGGCAGTGAGACTTCATTGTAGTGCAGATTTCCTTTGCAAGCTTGCTTGGTTGGCCAAAAAGGGCGTATGCGTTTTTTCCTGAATATATTCAGGAAAAAACGCATACGCCCTTTTTGGCCAAGTGCATCATTGTGGACGTTCTGCCTCTTTTCCTATGCTTTACATGCAATTCCAGTCTACCTCCTGAAATCGGTTTCCTGCAATTCTGCCCCGCTTTCAAGTCCTCTTGGCAGCCTTACTTCAATATATTTTTGGACGATAGCTGCATTTATAACTCTGCAGGTTTGTGAATAACAGTGCCCCTGAGCTCCTTTCTTCAACTCGCTTTCTTGTGAGCTGGCCGCAACACCGCAGGATTGTTTCAGGCCCTAGTGTAGTTTCGGCATGGCTCGCTGAGCCTTTGGTTAATTCCTCTTCCTGGTGGGAAATGAGAGTTAAATTTGCCCGTCCAGACAGCTCCAGCTAGTCTCTCATTGGTTCTCCCTATTCCTGTACATTTTCCGCAGAAATTGCAAACTGGGCCAAACAGGAGTTTAAAGGCACTGACTCTCCAAGTGGGGAGAGTGTTAGTAAAGCGTCTGGAATGTTGCACCCGAGTACCAGGGGACGAAAACTGAGACACATTTGAACACGTTTCCCGATCACACGGTGGATCATACTCTGGGTTCCACATGCATGTTTTAGCTGAAGGAAGAATCCCTTAAACCTGGAGAGTTGAGAACCATGGAATGGGTACCATGCAATATGACTTCAAAGGGTCTGCATTTGCTCACCGAACCTCACCAATCCTATCACTGCTGCATTTATGCCGCTGTACACATGCTTGATTCTCTTTCGGAGACATATAAATCCATAGGTTTTAAGATTCTTACTAGTCAGGTATATTCTTAGGCGTTTAATATGGGGTGTTGAGTCCACTTCGTTGAGCAAGCAGTAGCTCTTGTCTATTACATATTTGGCTTATGGAGCGGTATCTGTGCTAATTTCAATCTCTGGTTTTATGCAGCACCCCAACTCACCTTTCCCCTTAAGCAAGCATAAGTTGGTTTTCTACATTTGAGACCCTATTCTGTTTTGTACTTCAGTTCCTGTGTAGCCAAGTTTACATTCCGTGTATTAGTGATACCTTATGATGTTTCTTTTTCTGTGTGACTTATTTCACTTAGAATCATCGTACCTGAATCCACTCATTATGCTGCTACTGGCCTGATGACATAGATTTCATTGCTGAGTGATATTGCATTGTACGTAAGTACCACAACTTCTTTATCCATTTTTCGCTTTCTGCGATATTGAACTTGTACCATAAACGAGGTTCTTGTAAACAGAGCCGTCCCAAACTTTGGGGTGGCTGTGTCTTTTTGATTTTAATTTCCCTAAGCTATAGGACCATAAGTGGAAGTGCCCTAGGCTCTGTTGCTTTGTTTTTTAGATGTTTCAGGAAACACCATACACTTCTCCAGAGTGGCTGTTGGCAATTTACATCCCGCCCATCAGCATAAGAAGGCTCCCAGTTCTCCATGGCCTGTCCTGCCTTTCTGGATTTTACACTTTTTTCAGATGGCCCTTTTGACCGGGGGGCAGTGAGACTTCATTGTAGTGCAGATTTCCTTTGCAAGCTTGCTTGGTTGGCCAAAAAGGGCGTATGCGTTTTTTCCTGAATATATTCAGGAAAAAACGCATACGCCCTTTTTGGCCAAGTGCATCATTGTGGACGTTCTGCCTCTTTTCCTATGCTTTACATGCAATTCCAGTCTACCTCCTGAAATCGGTTTCCTGCAATTCTGCCCCGCTTTCAAGTCCTCTTGGCAGCCTTACTTCAATATATTTTTGGACGATAGCTGCATTTATAACTCTGCAGGTTTGTGAATAACAGTGCCCCTGAGCTCCTTTCTTCAACTCGCTTTCTTGTGAGCTGGCCGCAACACTGCAGGATTGCTTCAAGCCCTAGTGTGGTTCTGGCATATCTCACTGAGCCTTTGGTTAATTCCTCTTCCTGGTGGGAAATGAGAGTTAAATTTGCCCGTCCAGACACCTCCAGCTAGTCTCTCATTGGTTCTCCCTATTCCTGTTCATTTTCCACAGAAATTGCAAACTGGGCCAAACAGGAGGTTAAAGGCACTGACTCTCCAAGTGGGGAGAGTGTTAGTAAAGCGTCTGGAATGTTGCACCCGAGTACCAGGGGACGAAAACTGAGACACATTTGAACACGTTTCCCGATCACACGGTGGATCATACTCTGGGTTCCACATGCATGTTTTAGCTGAAGGAAGAATCCCTTAAACCTGGAGAGTTGAGACACATGGAATGGGTACCATGCAATATGACTTCAAAGGGTCTGCATTTGCTCACCGAACCTCACCAATCCTATCACTGCTGCGTTTATGCCACTGTACACACGCTTGATTCTCTTTCGGAGACATATAAATCCATAGGTTTTAAGATTCTTACTAGTCAGGTATATTCTTAGGCGTTTAATATGGGGTGTTGAGTCCACTTCGTTGAGCAAGCAGTAGCTCTTGTCTATTACATATTTGGCTTATGGAAAGGTATCTGTGCTAATTTCAATCTCTGGTTTTATGCAGCACCCCAACTCACCTTTCCCCTTAAGCAAGCATAAGTTGGTTTTCTACATTTGAGGCCCTATTCTGTTTGTAATTCAGTTCCTGTGTAGCCAAGTTTACATTCCGTGTATTAGTGATACCTTATGATGTTTCTTTTTCTGTGTGACTTATTTCACTTAGAATCATCGTACCTGAATCCACTCATTATGCTGCTACTGGCCTGATGACATAGATTTCATTGCTGAGTGATATTGCATTGTACGTAAGTACCGCAACTTCTTTATCCATTTTTCGCTTTCTGCGATATTGAACTTGTACTGTAAACGAGGTTCTTGTAAACAGAGCCGTCCCAAACTTTGGGGTGGCTGTGTCTTTTTGATTTTAATTTCCCTAAGCTATAGGACCATAAGTGGAAGTGCCCTAGGCTCTCTTGCTTTGTTTTTTAGATGTTTCAGGAAACACCATACACTTCTCCAGAGTGGCTGTTGGCAATTTACATCCCGCCCATCAGCATAAGAAGGCTCCCAGTTCTCCATGGCCTGTCCTGCCTTTCTGGATTTTACACTTTTTTCAGATGGCCCTTTTGACCGGGGGGCAGTGAGACTTCATTGTAGTGCAGATTTCCTTTGCAAGCTTGCTTGGTTGGCCAAAAAGGGCGTATGCGTTTTTTCCTGAATATATTCAGGAAAAAACGCATACGCCCTTTTTGGCCAAGTGCATCATTGTGGACGTTCTGCCTCTTTTCCTATGCTTTACATGCAATTCCAGTCTACCTCCTGAAATCGGTTTCCTGCAATTCTGCCCCGCTTTCAAGTCCTCTTGGCAGCCTTACTTCAATATATTTTTGGACGATAGCTGCATTTATAACTCTGCAGGTTTGTGAATAACAGTGCCCCTGAGCTCCTTTCTTCAACTCGCTTTCTTGTGAGCTGGCCGCAACACTGCAGGATTGCTTCAAGCCCTAGTGTGGTTCTGGCATATCTCACTGAGCCTTTGGTTAATTCCTCTTCCTGGTGGGAAATGAGAGTTAAATTTGCCCGTCCAGACACCTCCAGCTAGTCTCTCATTGGTTCTCCCTATTCCTGTTCATTTTCCACAGAAATTGCAAACTGGGCCAAACAGGAGGTTAAAGGCACTGACTCTCCAAGTGGGGAGAGTGTTAGTAAAGCGTCTGGAATGTTGCACCCGAGTACCAGGGGACGAAAACTGAGACACATTTGAACACGTTTCCCGATCACACGGTGGATCATACTCTGGGTTCCACATGCATGTTTTAGCTGAAGGAAGAATCCCTTAAACCTGGAGAGTTGAGACACATGGAATGGGTACCATGCAATATGACTTCAAAGGGTCTGCATTTGCTCACCGAACCTCACCAATCCTATCACTGCTGCGTTTATGCCACTGTACACACGCTTGATTCTCTTTCGGAGACATATAAATCCATAGGTTTTAAGATTCTTACTAGTCAGGTATATTCTTAGTGGTGTAATATGTGGTGTTGAGTCCACTTCGTTGAGCAAGCAGTAGCTCTTGTCTATTACATATTTGGCTTATGGAAAGGTATCTGTGTTAATTTCAATCTCTGGTTTTATGCCTCACCCCAACTAACCTTTCCTCTTAAGCAAGCATAAGTTGGTTTTCTACATTTGAGACCCTGTTCTGTTTTGTACTTCAGTTCCTGTGTAGCCAAGTTTACATTCCGTGTATTAGTGATACCTTATGATGTTTCTTTTTCTGTGTGACTTATTTCACTTAGAATCATTGTACCTGAATCCACTCATTATGCTGCTACTGGCCTGATGACATAGATTTCATTGCTGAGTGATATTGCATTGTACGTAAGTACCACAACTTCTTTATCCATTTTTCGCTTTCTGCGATATTGAACTTGTACCGTAAACGAGGTTCTTGTAAACAGAGCCGTCCCAAACTTTGGGGTGGCTGTGTCTTTTTGATTTTAATTTCCCTAAGCTATAGGACCATAAGTGGAAGTGCCCTAGGCTCTCTTGCTTTGTTTTTTAGATGTTTCAGGAAACACCATACACTTCTCCAGAGTGGCTGTTGGCAATTTACATCCCGCCCATCAGCATAACAAGGCTCCCAGTTCTCCATGGCCTGTCCTGCCTTTCTGGATTTTACACTTTTTTCAGATGGCCCTTTTGACCGGGGGGCAGTGAGACTTCATTGTAGTGCAGATTTCCTTTGCAAGCTTGCTTGGTTGGCCAAAAAGGGCGTATGCGTTTTTTCCTGAATATATTCAGGAAAAAACGCATACGCCCTTTTTGGCCAAGTGCATCATTGGGGACGTTCTGCCTCTTTTCCTATGCTTTACATGCAATTCCAGTCTACCTCCTGAAATCGGTTTCCTGCAATTCTGCCCCGCTTTCAAGTCCTCTTGGCAGCCTTACTTCAATATATTTTTGGACGATAGCTGTCATTTAGAACTCTGCAGGATTGTGAATGACAGTGCCCCTGAGCTCCTTTCTTTAACTCGCTTTCTTGTGAGCTGGCCGCAACACCGCAGGATTGCTTCAGGCCCTAGTGTGGTTTCGGCAGGGCTCGCTGAGCCTTTGGTTAATTCCTCTTCCTGGTGGGAAATGAGAGTTAAATTTGCCCGTCCAGACACCTGAAGCTAGTCTCTCATTGGTTCTCCCAATTCCTGTTCATTTTCCGCAGAAATTGCAAACTGGGCCAAACAGGAGGTTAAAGGCACTGACTCTCCAAGTGGGGAGAGTGTTAGTAAAGCGTCTGGAATGTTGCACCCGAGTACCAGGGCACGAAAACTGAGACACATTTGAACACGTTTCCCGATCACACGGTGGATCATACTCTGGGTTCCACATGCATGTTTTAGCTGAAGGAAGAATCCCTTAAACCTGGAGAGTTGAGAACCATGGAATGGGTACCATGCAATATGACTTCAAAGGGTCTGCATTTGCTCACCGAACCTCACCAATCCTATCACTGCTGCGTTTATGCCGCTGTAAACACGCTTGATTCTCTTTCGGAGACATATAAATCCATAGGTTTTAAGATTCTTACTAGTCAGGTATATTCTTAGTGGTGTAATATGTGGTGTTGAGTCCACTTCGTTGAGCAAGCAGTAGCTCTTGTCTATTACATATTTGGCTTATGGAAAGGTATCTGTGCTAATTTCAATCTCTGGTTTTATGCAGCACCCCAACTCACCTTTCCCCTTAAGCAAGCATAAGTTGGTTTTCTACATTTGAGACCCTATTCTGTTTTGTACTTCAGTTCCTGTGTAGCCAAGTTTACATTCCGTGTATTAGTGATACCTTATGATGTTTCTTTTTCTGTGTGACTTATTTCACTTAGAATCATTGTACCTGAATCCACTCATTATGCTGCTACTGGACTGATGACATAGATTTCATTGCTGAATGATATTGCATTGTACGTAAGTACAACAACTTCTTTATCCATTTTTCGCTTTCTGCGATATTGAACTTGTACCGTAAATGAGGTTCTTGTAAACAGAGCCGTCCCAAACTTTGGGGTGGCTGTGTCTGTTTGATTTTAATTTCCCTAAGCTATAGGACCATAAGTGGAAGTGCCCTAGGCTCTGTTGCTTTGTTTTTTAGATGTTTCAGGAAACACCATACACTTCTCCAGAGTGGCTGTTGGCAATTTACATCCCGCCCATCAGCATAACAAGGCTCCCAGTTCTCCATGGCCTGTCCTGCCTTTCTGGATTTTACACTTTTTTCAGATGGCCCTTTTGACCGGGGGGCAGTGAGACTTCATTGTAGTGCAGATTTCCTTTGCAAGCTTGCTTGGTTGGCCAAAAAGGGCGTATGCGTTTTTTCCTGAATATATTCAGGAAAAAACGCATACGCCCTTTTTGGCCAAGTGCATCATTGTGGACGTTCTGCCTCTTTTCCTATGCTTTATATGCAATTCCAGTCTACCTCCTGAAATCGGTTTCCTGCAATTCTGCCCCGCTTTCAAGTCCTCTTGGCAGCCTTACTTCAATATATTTTTGGACGATAGCTGTCATTTATAACTCTGCAGGTTTGTGAATTACAGTGCCCCTGAGCTCCTTTCTTCAACTCGCTTTCTTGTGAGCTGGCCGCAACACCGCAGGATTGCTTCAGGCCCTAGTGTGGTTCCGGCATGGCTCGCTGAGCCTTTGGTTAATTCCACTTCCTGATGGGAAATGAGAGTTAAATTTGCCCGTCCAGACACCTCCAGCTAGTCTCTCATTGGTTCTCCCTATTCCTGTTCATTTTCCGCAGAAATTGCAAACTGGGCCAAACAGGAGGTTAAAGGCACTGACTCTCCAAGTGGGGAGAGTGTTAGTAAAGCGTCTGGAATGTTGCACCCGAGTACCAGGGGACGAAAACTGAGACACATTTGAACACGTTTCCCGATCACACGGTGGATCATACTCTGGGTTCCACATGCATGTTTTAGCTGAAGGAAGAATTCCTTAAACCTGGAGAGTTGAGAACCATGGAATGGGTACCATGCAATATGACTTCAAAGGGTCTGCATTTGCTCACCGAACCTCACCAATCCTATCACTGCTGCGTTTATGCCGCTGTACACATGCTTGATTCTCTTTCGGAGACATATAAATCCATAGGTTTTAAGATTCTTACTAGTCAGGTATATTCTTAGGCGTTTAATATTGGGTGTTTAGTCCACTTCGTTGAGCAAGCAGTAGCTCTTGTCTATTACATATTTGACTTATGGAAAGGTATCTGTGCTAATTTCAATCTCTGGTTTTATGCAGCACCCCAACTCACCTTTCCCCTTAAGCAAGCATAAGTTGGTTTTCTACATTTGAGACCCTATTCTGTTTTGTAATTCAGTTCCTGTGTAGCCAAGTTTACATTCCGTGTATTAGTGATACCTTATGATGCTTCTTTTTCTGTGTGACTTATTTCACTTAGAATCATCGTACCTGAATCCACTCATTATGCTGCTACTGGCCTGATGACATAGATTTCATTGCTGAGTGATATTGCATTGTACGTAAGTACCGCAACTTCTTTATCCATTTTTCGCTTTCTGCGATATTGAACTTGTACCGTAAATGAGGTTCTTGTAAACAGAGCCGTCCCAAACTTTGGGGTGGCTGTGTCTTTTTGATTTTAATTTCCCTAAGCTATAGGACCATAAGTGGAAGTGCCCTAGGCTCTGTTGCTTTGTTTTTTAGATGTTTCAGGAAACACCATACACTTCTCCAGAGTGGCTGTTGGCAATTTACATCCCACCCATCAGTATAAGAAGGCTCCAAGTTCTCCATGGCCTGTCCTGCCTTTCTGGATTTTACACTTTTTTCAGATGGCCCTTTTGACCGGGGGGCAGTGAGACTTCATTGTAGTGCAGATTTCCTTTGCAAGCTTGCTTGGTTGGCCAAAAAGGGCGTATGCGTTTTTTCCTGAATATATTCAGGAAAAAACGCATACGCCCTTTTTGGCCAAGTGCATCATTGTGGACGTTCTGCCTCTTTTCCTATGCTTTACATGCAATTCCAGTCTACCTCCTGAAATCGGTTTCCTGCAATTCTGCCCCGCTTTCAAGTCCTCTTGGCAGCCTTACTTCAATATATTTTTGGACGATAGCTGTCATTTATAACTCTGCAGGTTTGTGAATTACAGTGCCCCTGAGCTCCTTTCTTCAACTCGCTTTCTTGTGAGCTGGCCGCAACACTGCAGGATTGCTTCAGGCCCTAGTGCGGTTCCGGCACGGCAGGCTGAGCCTTTGGTTAATTCCTCTTCCTGGTGGGAAATGAGAGTTAAATTTGCCCGTCCAGACAGCTCCCGCTACTCTCTCATTGCTTCTCCCTATTCCTGTTCATTTTCCGCAGAAATTGCAAACTGGGCCAAACAGGAGTTTAAAGGCACTGACTCTCCAAGTGGGGAGAGTGTTAGTAAAGCGTCTGGAATGTTGCACCCGAGTACCAGGGCACGAAAACTGAGACACATTTGAACACGTTTCCCGATCACACGGTGGATCATACTCTGGGTTCCACATGCATGTTTTAGCTGAAGGAAGAATCCCTTAAACCTGGAGAGTTGAGAACCATGGAATGGGTACCATGCAATATGACTTCAAAGGGTCTGCATTTGCTCACCGAACCTCACCAATCCTATCACTGCTGCGTTTATGCCGCTGTAAACACGCTTGATTCTCTTTCGGAGACATATAAATCCATAGGTTTTAAGATTCTTACTAGTCAGGTATATTCTTAGTGGTGTAATATGTGGTGTTGAGTCCACTTCGTTGAGCAAGCAGTAGCTCTTGTCTATTACATATTTGGCTTATGGAAAGGTATCTGTGCTAATTTCAATCTCTGGTTTTATGCAGCACCCCAACTCACCTTTCCCCTTAAGCAAGCATAAGTTGGTTTTCTACATTTGAGACCCTATTCTGTTTTGTACTTCAGTTCCTGTGTAGCCAAGTTTACATTCCGTGTATTAGTGATACCTTATGATGTTTCTTTTTCTGTGTGACTTATTTCACTTAGAATCATTGTACCTGAATCCACTCATTATGCTGCTACTGGACTGATGACATAGATTTCATTGCTGAATGATATTGCATTGTACGTAAGTACAACAACTTCTTTATCCATTTTTCGCTTTCTGCGATATTGAACTTGTACCGTAAATGAGGTTCTTGTAAACAGAGCCGTCCCAAACTTTGGGGTGGCTGTGTCTGTTTGATTTTAATTTCCCTAAGCTATAGGACCATAAGTGGAAGTGCCCTAGGCTCTGTTGCTTTGTTTTTTAGATGTTTCAGGAAACACCATACACTTCTCCAGAGTGGCTGTTGGCAATTTACATCCCGCCCATCAGCATAACAAGGCTCCCAGTTCTCCATGGCCTGTCCTGCCTTTCTGGATTTTACACTTTTTTCAGATGGCCCTTTTGACCGGGGGGCAGTGAGACTTCATTGTAGTGCAGATTTCCTTTGCAAGCTTGCTTGGTTGGCCAAAAAGGGCGTATGCGTTTTTTCCTGAATATATTCAGGAAAAAACGCATACGCCCTTTTTGGCCAAGTGCATCATTGTGGACGTTCTGCCTCTTTTCCTATGCTTTATATGCAATTCCAGTCTACCTCCTGAAATCGGTTTCCTGCAATTCTGCCCCGCTTTCAAGTCCTCTTGGCAGCCTTACTTCAATATATTTTTGGACGATAGCTGTCATTTATAACTCTGCAGGTTTGTGAATTACAGTGCCCCTGAGCTCCTTTCTTCAACTCGCTTTCTTGTGAGCTGGCCGCAACACCGCAGGATTGCTTCAGGCCCTAGTGTGGTTCCGGCATGGCTCGCTGAGCCTTTGGTTAATTCCACTTCCTGATGGGAAATGAGAGTTAAATTTGCCCGTCCAGACACCTCCAGCTAGTCTCTCATTGGTTCTCCCTATTCCTGTTCATTTTCCGCAGAAATTGCAAACTGGGCCAAACAGGAGGTTAAAGGCACTGACTCTCCAAGTGGGGAGAGTGTTAGTAAAGCGTCTGGAATGTTGCACCCGAGTACCAGGGGACGAAAACTGAGACACATTTGAACACGTTTCCCGATCACACGGTGGATCATACTCTGGGTTCCACATGCATGTTTTAGCTGAAGGAAGAATTCCTTAAACCTGGAGAGTTGAGAACCATGGAATGGGTACCATGCAATATGACTTCAAAGGGTCTGCATTTGCTCACCGAACCTCACCAATCCTATCACTGCTGCGTTTATGCCGCTGTACACATGCTTGATTCTCTTTCGGAGACATATAAATCCATAGGTTTTAAGATTCTTACTAGTCAGGTATATTCTTAGGCGTTTAATATTGGGTGTTTAGTCCACTTCGTTGAGCAAGCAGTAGCTCTTGTCTATTACATATTTGACTTATGGAAAGGTATCTGTGCTAATTTCAATCTCTGGTTTTATGCAGCACCCCAACTCACCTTTCCCCTTAAGCAAGCATAAGTTGGTTTTCTACATTTGAGACCCTATTCTGTTTTGTAATTCAGTTCCTGTGTAGCCAAGTTTACATTCCGTGTATTAGTGATACCTTATGATGCTTCTTTTTCTGTGTGACTTATTTCACTTAGAATCATCGTACCTGAATCCACTCATTATGCTGCTACTGGCCTGATGACATAGATTTCATTGCTGAGTGATATTGCATTGTACGTAAGTACCGCAACTTCTTTATCCATTTTTCGCTTTCTGCGATATTGAACTTGTACCGTAAATGAGGTTCTTGTAAACAGAGCCGTCCCAAACTTTGGGGTGGCTGTGTCTTTTTGATTTTAATTTCCCTAAGCTATAGGACCATAAGTGGAAGTGCCCTAGGCTCTGTTGCTTTGTTTTTTAGATGTTTCAGGAAACACCATACACTTCTCCAGAGTGGCTGTTGGCAATTTACATCCCACCCATCAGTATAAGAAGGCTCCAAGTTCTCCATGGCCTGTCCTGCCTTTCTGGATTTTACACTTTTTTCAGATGGCCCTTTTGACCGGGGGGCAGTGAGACTTCATTGTAGTGCAGATTTCCTTTGCAAGCTTGCTTGGTTGGCCAAAAAGGGCGTATGCGTTTTTTCCTGAATATATTCAGGAAAAAACGCATACGCCCTTTTTGGCCAAGTGCATCATTGTGGACGTTCTGCCTCTTTTCCTATGCTTTACATGCAATTCCAGTCTACCTCCTGAAATCGGTTTCCTGCAATTCTGCCCCGCTTTCAAGTCCTCTTGGCAGCCTTACTTCAATATATTTTTGGACGATAGCTGTCATTTATAACTCTGCAGGTTTGTGAATTACAGTGCCCCTGAGCTCCTTTCTTCAACTCGCTTTCTTGTGAGCTGGCCGCAACACTGCAGGATTGCTTCAGGCCCTAGTGCGGTTCCGGCACGGCAGGCTGAGCCTTTGGTTAATTCCTCTTCCTGGTGGGAAATGAGAGTTAAATTTGCCCGTCCAGACAGCTCCCGCTACTCTCTCATTGCTTCTCCCTATTCCTGTTCATTTTCCGCAGAAATTGCAAACTGGGCCAAACAGGAGTTTAAAGGCACTGACTCTCCAAGTGGGGAGAGTGTTAGTAAAGCGTCTGGAATGTTGCACCCGAGTACCAGGGGACGAAAACTGAGACACATTTGAACACGTTTCCCGATCACACGGTGGATCATACTCTGGGTTCCACATGCATGTTTTAGCTGAAGGAAGAATCCCTTAAACCTGGAGAGTTGAGAACCATGGAATGGGTACCATGCAATATGACTTCAAAGGGTCTGCATTTGCTCACCGAACCTCACCAATCCTATCACTGCTGCGTTTATGCCGCTGTAAACACGCTTGATTCTCTTTCGGAGACATATAAATCCATAGGTTTTAAGATTCTTACTAGTCAGGTATATTCTTAGTGGTGTAATATGTGGTGTTGAGTCCACTTCGTTGAGCAAGCAGTAGCTCTTGTCTATTACATATTTGGCTTATGGAAAGGTATCTGTGCTAATTTCAATCTCTGGTTTTATGCAGCACCCCAACTCACCTTTCCCCTGAAGCAAGCATAAGTTGATTTTCTACATTTGAGACCCTATTCTGTTTTGTACTTCAGTTCCTGTGTAGCCAAGTTTACATTCCGTGTATTAGTGATACCTTATGATGTTTCTTTTTCTGTGTGACTTATTTCACTTAGAATCATTGTACCTGAATCCACTCATTATGCTGCTACTGGCCTGATGACATAGATTTCATTGCTGAATGATATTGCATTGTACGTAAGTACAACAACTTCTTTATCCATTTTTCGCTTTCTGCGATATTGAACTTGTACCGTAAACGAGGTTCTTGTAAACAGAGCCGTCCCAAACTTTGGGGTGGCTGTGTCTTTTTGATTTTAATTTCCCTAAGCTATAGGGCCATAGGTGGAAGTGCCCTAGGCTCTGTTGTTTTGTTTTTTAGATGTTTCAGGAAACACCATACACTTCTCCAGAGTGGCTGTTGGCAATTTACATCCGGCCCATCAGCCTAACTAGGCTCCCAGTTCTCCATGGCCTGTCCTGCCTTTCTGGATTTTACACTTTTTTCAGATGGCCCTTTTGACCGGGGGGCAGTGAGACTTCATTGTAGTGCAGATTTCCTTTGCAAGCTTGCTTGGTTGGCCAAAAAGGGCGTATGCGTTTTTTCCTGAATATATTCAGGAAAAAACGCATACGCCCTTTTTGGCCAAGTGCATCATTGTGGACGTTCTGCCTCTTTTCCTATGCTTTACATGCAATTCCAGTCTACCTCCTGAAATCGGTTTCCTGCAATTCTGACCCGCATTCAAGTCCTCTTGGCAGCCTTACTTCAATATATTTTTGGACGATAGCTGTCATGTATAACTCTGCAGGTTTGTGAATTACAGTGCCCCTGAGCTCCTTTCTTCAACTCGCTTTCTTGTGAGCTGGCCGCAACACCGCAGGATTGCTTCAGGCCCTAGTGTGGTTCCGGCATGGCACGCTGAGCCTTTGGTTAATTCCTCTTCCTGGTGGGAAATGAGAGTTAAATTTGCCCGTCCAGACACCTCCAGCTAGTCTCTCATTGGTTCTCCCTATTCCTGTTCATTTTCGCAGAAATTGCAAACTGGGCCAAACAGGAGGTTAAAGGCACTGACTCTCCAAGTGGGGAGAGTGTTAGTAAAGCATCTGGAATGTTGCACCCGAGTACCAGGGGACGAAAACTGAGACACATTTGAACACGTTTCCCGATCACACGGTGGATCATACTCTGGGTTCCACATGCATGATTTAGCTGAAGGAAGAATCCCTTAAACCTGGAGAGTAGAGACCCATGGAATGGGTACCATGCAATATGACTTCAAAGGGTCTGCATTTGTTCACCGAACCACACCAATCCTATCACTGCTGCGTTTATGCCGCTGTACACATGCTGGATTCTCTTTCGGAGACATATCAATCCATAGGTTTTAAGATTCTTACTAGTCAGGTATATTCTTAGTCGTTTAATAAGGGATGTTGAGTCCATTTCTTTGAGCAAGGAGTAGCTCTTGTCTATTACATATTTGGCTTATGGAACGGTATCTGTGCTCATTTCAATCTCTTGTTTTATGCAGCACCCCAACTCAACTTTCCCCTTAAGCAAGCATAAGTTGGTTTTCTAAATTAGAGACCCTGTTCTGTTTTGTAATTCAGTTCCTGTGTAACCAACTTTACATTCCGTGTATTAGTGATATCTTATGATGTTTGTTTTTCTGTGTGACTTATTTCACTTAGAATCATCGTACCTGAATCCACTCGTCATGTTGCTATGGGCCTGATGACATCGATTTCATGGCTGAGTGATACTGCATTGTACGTTAGTACCATATCTTCTTTATCCGTTTTTCGCTTTCTGCGATATTGACCTTGTACCGTAAACGAGGTTCTTGTAAACAGAGCCGTCCCAAAATTTGGGGTGGCTGTGTCTTTTTGATTTTCATTTCCCTAAGATATAGGACCATAAGTGGAAGTGCCCTAAGCTCTGTTGTTTTGTTTTTTAGATGTTTCAGGAAACACCATACACTTCTCCAGAGTGGCTGTTGGCAATTTACATCCCGCCCATCAGCATAACAAGGCTCTCAGTTCTCCATGGCCTGTCCTGCCTTTCTGGATTTGACACTTTTTTCAGATGGCCCTTTTGACCGGAGCGAAGTGAGACTTCATTGTAGTGCAGATTTCCTTTGCAAGCTTGCTTGGTTGGCCAAAAAGTGCGTATGCGCTTTTTCCTGAATATATTCAGGAAAAAACGCATACGCCCTTTTTGGCCAAGTGCATCATTGTCGACGTTCTGAGTCTTTTCATATGTTTTCAATGCAATTCCAGTCTACCTCCTGAAATCGGTTTCCTGCAATTTGCCTTGCTGTCAGTGCCTCTTCATAGCCTTACCTCCTTATTCTTTTGGAAAATAGTTGGCCTTTATAACTCTGCAGGTTTTTGAATTGCACTGGTCCTTAGCTCCATGTTTCAGCTCTTATTTTTGTGATCTTGCCTCATATCCACAGGATTTCTTCAGGCCCTATTCTTCTTCTGGGGCGCCTTGCTCTGCCTTTGGTTAATTCTTCTTCCTGATGTGAAATTAGAGTGACATGTGCCCATTGAAACCGCTACAGCTATTTTCTCACTGGTTCCCCCTATTCCCATTCATCCTCCGCACTAACTGCAGACTGTGCGATACCGGAACTTAAAGGCATTGACTCTCCATGTAGAGATGTTGTTAGTAAAGTGGCTGGAATGTTGATCCGGAGCCCCAGGAGAGGAAAATGAGGTGCGTTTTAGAAACCTTTCCCGATCATATGGTATACCATCCGCTGGATTCCCCATGCATGGTTTAGCTGTAGGAAGATTCCCTTCAACCTGGAGTGTTGGGACCCTTGGAATGAGTAGTATGAAGTATTGCATTAAACTTTCGGCAGTTGCTCACCAAAGCTCACCAGTGCTCTCAGCCCCAAGTGTCCAGCCTTATGTCTTATCCAGCTGTGGGTTTATATGTGGTCATTCCAGGTTGCATCACAGCCCCTGAGCGAATTTTGTAAGAATTTTTCTCTCTTTCATTGTTTCTGCGTTTTGGTTTTAAAATTTATTTCTATAATGGGGTTTAGCTCATTTTCACTGCTGTGTTTGTGCCGCTCTGCGCACACTTGATTCCCTTATGGAGATATATCAATACATGGGTTTTAAGATTCTTATTACTCAGATATATTTCTCTGCGGTGTATAGGGTGTGTTGAGGCCAGTTCATTGAGCAAGGTGTAGATCTTGTCTAATACCTATTTGGTTTATTGAACGGTATCTGTGCTAATTTCAAACTCTGGTTTTATGCATCACCCCACCTCTCCTTTCCCCTTAAGCTGACATAAGTGTGTTTTCTAAATGTGAGACACTGTTCTGTTTTGTAATTCATTTTTTGTGCAGCCATATTTATCCTCCCTCTATAAGTGATATCTTATGATATGTTTCTTTTTCTGTTTGACTTATTTCAAGTAGTATTATCGGACCTAAATCCACTCTTTATCCTTCTACTAGCCTTATTACATTGATTTCATGGTGAAGAGATATTCCATTGTACATAAGTACCACATTTTCTTTATCCATTGTTCTCTTTCCTGGGATATTTAAGGTGTATTGAAGTTGAGGTTCTTGTAAACAGAGTAGCCCTAAACTGTGGTGTGCTTGTGTCTTGTTGATTTTTAGACTTCCCTAGATATACTTCCATGATTGGAAGTGCCCTATGCTCTGTAGCTCTGTTTTTTAGATGATTTAGGAACCACCATACACTTCTCCAGAGTGGCTCTCGGCAGTTCACACACTGTCCATCAGCGTATAAAGGCTCCCTATTCTCCATGGCTTGTCCTGCATTTCTGGTTTTTACAATTTTTTCGGATGGCCCTTTTGACCGGTGGGAAATGAGACTTCTTTGTTGTGCACATTTGCATTACTTGCTTGCTTGGTTGCCCATAAAGTGCGTATGCGTTTTTTCCTGGATATATTCAGGAAAAAACGCATACTCCCTTTGGGGCCAACTGCATCATTGTCGAAATTCTGCCGCTTTTCATGTGCTTTAAAGACGAGTCCAATCTATCTCTTGAAATCTGTTTCTTGCAATTCTGTCTTGCATTCAGATCCTCTTCTTTGCCTTACCTCAACATATTTTTGGACGTTAGTTTTCATTTATAACTCTGCAGGTTTGTGAATTGCAGTGACCCTGAGCTCCATTTTTTAAGTTGCTCTTTTGTGAGCTGGCCTCAAAGCCGCAGGATTGCTTCAGGCCCTATTTTGGCTCCGGCGAGGCGGGCTGAGCCTTTTTTTAATTCTTATTCTTAATGGGAAATTAGAGTGACATGTGCCCGTCCAAACCCCTACAACTATTCTCTCATTGGTTCCCCCTCTTCCCGTTCATCCTCCTCACAATTTGCAAAATGTGTGAAACAGAAGTTTAAATGTGCTGATTCTCTAAGTGGGGAGATTCTAAGTAACGTGGCTGGAATGATGAACAGGAGCACCAGGAGAGGATAAATGAGGTGCATTTTAGACACATCTCCCGAGAACACGGTGTACAGTCCTCTGGGTTTTCCATGCATGTTTTAGCTATAGGAAGATTCCTTGAACCTGCAGATTTTGGACCCATTGAATGGGTACCAGGTAGTATTACTTTAAAGGGTGTGCATTTCCTCACCCAACCTCACATTTCTCTTAGCGCGAACAGTTTCCAGCCTTATGTCTCATCCTGCTGTGGGTCTAGATGTGTTCAATCCATGTTGCATCACCGTCCCTGACGAAAAGTTGTAAGAGGTTTTCTCTGTCTCTCTGTCGTTTATTTTTTTCAATTTATTACTATATTGGTTACAGCTGATTTTCAAAGCTCTGTTTCTTGCTGCTGTACATCCACTTGATTCACGTACAGAGAGACATCAATAAATTCTTTTTCAGATTCTTACCAGTCATAGATATTCTTTTCCGGTGACTTGAGTGTGCTGAGTGCAGTTCTTTTAGCTACCGTGTAGGCCTTGTTGATTATCAGTTTGGTATTTGGAATGGTATCTTTGCTAATTTCAACCTCCTGGATGATGCCTCACCCCTCCCCACCTTTCCCGTTTAGCAGCCTTACGCGTGTTTTCTACATATTTGACTATGTTTTTGTTTTGTAATTTATTTCATGTGTAGCCATTTTGGGTTCCACCTTTAAGTGATATCTTATGATATGTGTCTTTTTCTTTTTGAATTATGTCACTTAGAATGATCATACGTAACTCCTCCGGAGTTGTTACAACTGGCCATATTTCATTGATTTCCAGGCTGAGTAATATTCCACTCTACATAAGTACCACATCTCTATCCATTTTTTCCCTCCAGAGACATTTAAGTTATATCCTAGTCGAGGATCTTTTAAACAGAGAGGCAGTAAACATTGGGGTGCCTGTGTCCTCTCGATTTTTGTTTTTCCCAAGATATACGCCCATGAGTGCAAGTGCTCTATGCTCTGTAGCTCATTTTTTAGATGCTTTAGTAAACACAATACACTTCTCCAGAATGGCCGTTGGCAATATACATTTCCACTATAAGCCTCACAGGGCTCCCTCTTCTCCTTGCCCTGTCCTGCATTTCTGGTGTTTACACTTTATGAGGATGGCTCTTCTGACTGATGCGAAGTGATATCTTTTGTAGTATTGATTTCCAGTGCCCACCTGTTTGGTTGGCTAAAAAAGTGTATGCCCTTTTCTTGAATATATACAGAAAAAAACGCATACAGCCTTTTTGGCCAACTGCAATGTTGGCAATGTTCAGCCCCTTTTCTTGTGCTTAATGGCGAGTCCTTTCTACCTCCTCAAATCCCTTTCCTGCCATTCTCCCTTGCTTACCAATCCTTTTCTCTGACTTTCCTCAAGACATTTTTCAGTGATAGATATTTTCAACTCTGCAGTTTCGTGAATTTTACTGCCCCTGAGTTCCATTGTTCAACTTGTGTTTATGGGAACTGGCCACAAAGCAGTGGGATTTCCTCAAGCCCTATACTGTTTCCATGGGCAACCCTAGCCTTTGGTCAATTCGTCTTCCTGATTGGAAATTAGAGTGACATGTGCCTGTCTGAACACCTAGGACTTGTCTCTCATTGTTCCTCATCCTTCCGCTTCATCCTCTGGACAAATTCCAAACTGTACGCAACAGGATGTTGACAGTGCTGACATCTCTAAGTGGAGAGACTGTTAGTAAAGACGCTGGAGGGGTGAACCCGAGCACCAGGAGATGAGGAGATGAGATGCCTTTTCCAAACTCTTCCCGATCAGACGGTATACCATCCTCTGTGTGTGACAGACATGTTTTAGCAGTAGAAAGAGTCCCATTCATGTAAGGAGAACACCAGGGCTTTTTCAAAATCAGTGTCTCCCCGAACCCCAAACTGGGGAATTTTTTAAGCTACGGCTACACATATGTTCATTAAGGGCCTTGGGAAGTAGGCAGAGTCCAAACTTTAGATGATTGAAGTCTTCAGGGTCAGAAGCACTCACCACCGGCTTCCCTTAGGTTACACTTTAACTGTCATTGATAGATGATGTCAATAAAAATATCTATTCTTTTTCCGATTATTTCCCCTTATAGGTTATTGCAAAATATTGAGTGTAGTTCCCTGTGCTATACAGTAGTTCCTTGTTGATGATCTATTTTATACATAGCAGTGTGTATGTGTTAATTCCAAACTGTTAATTTATCCCTCCTCCCACCTTTCCCCTTTGGTAATAATAAATTATAAGATTTTATACTTCTCAGAAATGGGGGAGCTGAAAGAGAGGTATCATTTTCAATGGAAAAGCATTTAAAACAAGATTGAAGCTTTAACCAAGATTATTAGATGTACATCCTTGGAAAGAAATCACTTCATTTCTCTAATATTGACCTGACAAATAAGACAAACCTTTTCACTGAACTTGCTTATAATAAAGTGATGGAAATATCAAATGGAAGTGTTAGAAACATCTTATTTTACCCGAGCCTTATAAACTGTTCTATGTTAACTACAGTTTGGCTCACACATCTGTTCATTGAAGTTACAGTAGTCTCAATTTCTGTTACTGATCCTCCAGAGTGGACCCCAACAAGTGTCCCCCTGCCCAGTGTCATTGGGGCCAACAGATCGAGACTGAGTTTGGTTCACAAGCAAAGGAAACTTTATATTTTGATCAGAGAATGGAGAGGTGAGAGCATGCACTACCCCGTGGGCTGTGGGCTGGGCTGCTGTGTAGAGATCCTGTCAGAGTCAGTGGGAGGGAGGGGGCGGAGCTCTCGAGGGCCAGGTTGGCTGCAGCTCAGGCTCTATATCTCGGAGTCTGCACTGGGCCCCAGGAGCTGATGTGTCGACCCAGCCATTCTGCACTAGGAAATCTGGTCTGAAGTGCCGGGTGTGGAACCTCTGCATGCGGGACCCTAGGAGCACGTGAAATTAGACAAAGCACAAAGGATAAAAAAGGTCAGACTTGACTTTATTGCCCAGATTCTATTTTTATCTCCCAGGGATTTTTCATGGGCTTTGCTGGGGACAAACCCCTCCTCTGCCTTTTGTCCCATTCCTCATTCTTGGTGTGCTGAGGGTGCAGACCCTTCTTCTGTAACTGCTGAGTGCTGAGTTGGGAGCCCTCATACCAGGGGGCGAGTGTCAGAACTTCTCCCCAGCAGCCTCCAGGTGACGTTGATTGGCCCCAGGACCCCTGCCTCCCTGCTCGTCCGCCTGAGCACCAGCATTGGAAGTGTTATAGATTCTAATGACCTTTAAGGGTCCAGGAAAGAGATGTGCAGAGACGCTGTGGGGGCCGGTTTCACCCCGCCCCACATTTGTTCGGCCACCTTAGGCTGACCGTTTCTGCCAGCCTAGATGCTCTGACCAGTAGTCTGCTCTTTCTTCAATTAGGTCCCTGAATTAACGTAAAAACAGCACCAGGTGTCAGAGCCCTGCCCGCTCAACTCCCAGACAGTCCAGGGTCAGTGGTGATCAAGGACCATGATGGCCACTGAGTCAACAGCCTTTTGAAGTAAACAGGAGTCCAGCCGGTCTTATTGGCCACCATCATCACGGTGTCTGTAGGCTTTTCTATGGTGACAGTGTGATATACGGTTCCCCCGCCAAGATTATTAGCTCCCCTCCGGGTGCAGTAAGTCCTGCAAGCAGTAGTCTACTCCTTCGGGACACACTATTGTTGTTTTATGAGAGAAACTCCAGGTCAAGTGATGTTCACACGAGTCGTCATGGTGCCCTGCTGCCCCCGGTTATCTCTCTGGATGTTGGAGTTGGAGGGCCTCCTCACTCGAGGTCGGTGTGCCCACGGAGCGAACCCTGCAACTTCAGGGCATGGTTGGTGATTAGGATCACCACGTGGGGTCCTTTTCCCTTAGGAGGGAGGTGGCCTTTTGGGCTGCTGATTTCCAGGTTTTTAGATACCGCCAGTATCTTGGCCAGATGTGGCAGTGGGCCAAGCCCCTTGGTGACTGTAGTTTATCCTACCTGGATGGCATTCTTGCGTTGTTCCATTTCAAGTGGTCCCAGTTTTTGCACTAATTCTCCAATGGCGATTCACCTTTCACCGGGAATGGAAAGGTCAAAGGGTTTAGCTCAATTAGGGAGTTCCAGGGCAAGGGTCTGAATTGACTGCTCTTTCCATTCTTGAAAGGCCACTTCTGGATTCTGTTCAAAAGGATCATCATCTTTTCCTTTCAGTGTTTCATATAGAGGCCCAGCTAGTAGACTGTAGTTAGGGATCCAGAAGCAGCAAACCCTGGCCTCCCCAGGAACCCCTAAGCTGTCTTCTCGTTTTAGAAAGGGGTAAGGCTGCAAATGGTTTCTTCCCTTTCCTGGGATGGGCTTCTCCGACCTTGTGTGAGAATGAAGCCCAGGCAGGTCACCGCAGTCTGTGATATTTGAGCTTTATCTTGGACAACTTCTATCCTTTATTGGCTTGGTAGTTCAGAGGCCTCCTTAGTAGGGCTGGCGATCAGAATGTCGTCTGCATATTGAAGGAGGGTTTCCTTTTCCAGAGGTAGAACTTTTCGGTCTTTAGCTAAGCTTTCCCCAAAGATGGTGTGGGAATTTTTGAACCCTTGGGGCAAGACGGCCCGGAAGTATTGTTTTAGTTGTATGTTGAGTCCTGCCACTCACAAGCCAAAATTTCTTGTGACTCTGGGACTAATGGAATACAAAAGAAGGCATCATTGAAGACTAATACAGAATACCATGTCCTGGTGGTTGGTAGAATGACCAGCAGGGTGTAGGAATTAGGAGCAACTGGAGGTATATCCTCGGTGGCTTCACTGACTGTCCTGACATCTTTACCAGGTCCCCAGCAGCCCATGGAGCTCTCGTGGTCAGGCCCCTCCCAGGATACAGAGCTACCCTTGCAGGTACCGTGGCAGGGCTGGGCACACAGGAACCGTGCACATAGCCCTCATTGAAGAGCACCCCCAGCTCACCTGTCGCTCAGAGCTGACACAGAGCACCTCAGAGCAGGACTTGAACTAACAAACAGCAGCTCCGACAGGTCTGTGACCCTGGGCATCACTCTGTGTGGCCTCCCTCCACCTGGTCTTCCAGAGACTTCCACTGCACCCGGGGCACCAGGTCTCTGTCTCCAACCACCACCCACCCCTCCTCTCCCTGACTCCTGGGTTCCTCTCATTAGGAGAGGGTTTTCTTGAAGTTGTCTCCCACTCATGGGCCAGATAAAATGATTAGAAAACAAGCCAAAGCTGCAGCCCCTTGTCTATCCTGACTCTCAGGAGCCCACACCTGTTCCTTGGACCTGGCCGGTTCAGCAAGTTCCATTTTCTGCAACTGTGAGCCCCTGAGGGGTGATGATTGGCTGACCTGGGCAGCCTTACGGTGCCGGCCAGCCCTCCCCAGGTGTGCCTGGGTTGAGATCAATATAAATACCACTCCAGGCAGCAAGAGCCCCTGCAGCTGTGTCTGACGCCATTTTCTCTGCCCTGTCAGCAGTCTCGGGGCTGGGCTGGTGGGAGGGAGTGAGAGGCCACGGCTTTGTGGGTGGCCCAGTGTGAGTGGGGCTCTGCTGGACTTTCTGCAGCAGTTGCCAGGCTGCCACCTGCTAAAGAAGAGGATGTGTCACCCATACCTGCTGCTGGAATTGCTCCCTGGGCAGAGGTGAGGAAGGAAAAAAGCAGTGGGGGCAGGGACAGGACGGGTATCTCAGGCAGGGAAATGGAAATCTTCCAGAAGAGCACCCAGGGCCAGGACCATCCTGGCTGGCCTGCAGGCACCAAGTCAGCTGGCATGCTGTCACTCGTGTGGCTCCATGGCCCTTCCTCTAGGCTTTCAAGTCCTTGTATATATTCAGGTGTTTTACCTGGGAAGGGTGGGAACAGTTCAGCAGCAACTGGCCTGGGGCTCAGCTCACGTTTACTCACAGATGCCTCGGCACGGTGCCCCAGCTTTGCAATGAGGACGCTTGTTGTGTGGGGGCTGCTGGCTGAATGGGAGCCGATTCCCCACCACTGGCCAACTTCAGAATTGTTTACAACTGGAGCAAGTGCCCTGATACGGTTTTCCTCTGAGTAACTGGTGGGTTCTGTTTTTTTTTTCTCTTTTTCGTTTTTGGTTCAAGGTAGATTTTATTCCTCTTTTTTGTATTTACAGATATAAGCATGGAAATAATTTATTCATATAAATACATGTATGTGAAGGGAATAATTGTTTTTTCTGTTTTATTTTTTAAATTTTATTTCTTTTTAATTTTGAATTTTATTTTATATTTTTATACAGCAGGTTCTTATTGGTTATCTATTTTATACATATAAATGTTTACATGCCAATCCCAATCTCTCAACTCCTCCCACCACCACCACCCCCAAGAGCTTTCCCCCCTTGTTGTCCATACGATTGTTGTCTACATCTGTTGCTCTATTTATGCCTTGCAAAACGGTTAATCTGTACAGTTTTTCTAGGTTCCACATATATGCATGAATATACAAGATTTGTTTTTCTCTTTCTGACTTACTTCACTCTGTATGACAGTCTCTAGATCCATCGACGTCTCTACAAATGACCCAATTTCATTCCTTTCATGGCTTAGTAATATTCCATTTTATATATGTACCACATCTTTATGCATTCGTCTGTCTGTGGGCATTTAGGTTGCTTCCATTACCTCGATATTGTAAATAGTGATGCAATGAACATTACGGTGAATGTCTCTTTTTGATTTATGGTTTTGTCTGGGTATATGTCCAGTACTGGGATTGCTGTATCATATGGTAATTCTATTATTAGTTTCTTAAGAAACTCCATATTGTTCTCCATAGTGACTGTATCAATTTATATTCCCAACAATAGTGGAAGAGGCTTCCTTTTCTCCACACCCTTTCCAGCATTTGTTGTTTGTAGATTTTCAGATGATGCCCATTCTAACAGGTGTGAGGTGATACCTCATTGTTGAGTCCATTTCGATGAACAAGGGGTAGGTCTTGTCTATTACATATTTGGCTTATGGAACGGTATCTGTGCTAATTTCAAACTCTGGTTTTATGCAGCACCCCAACTCACCTTTCCCCTTAAGCAAGCATAAGTTGGTTTTCTAAACTTGAGACCCTGTTCTGTTTTGTAATTCAGTTCATGTGTAGCCAAGTTTACATTCCGTGCATTAGTGATACCTTATGATGTTTCTTTTTCTGTGTTACTTATTTCACTTAGAATCATTGTGCCTCAATCCACTCATTATGCTGGTACAGGTCTGGTGACACAGATTTCATTGCTGAGTGATATTGCATTGTACATAAGTACCACAACTTCTTTATCCAGTTTTTGCTCTCTGTGATATTGAACTTGTACCGTAAACGACGTTCTTGTAAACAGAGCCGTCCCAAATTTTGGGGTGGCTGTGTCTTTTTGATTTTAATTTCCCTAAGCTATAGGACCATAAGTGGAAATGCCCTAGACTCTGTTGCTTTGTTTTTCAGATGTATCAGGAAACACCATACACTTCTCCAGAGTGGCTGTTGGCAATTTACATCCCGCCCATCAGCATAACAAGGCTCCTTATTCCCCATGGCCTGTCTTGCCTTTCTGGATTTTACACTTTTTTCAGATGGCCCTTTAGACTGGGGGGAAGTGACACTTCATAGTAGTTCGGATTTCCATTGCAAGCTTGCTTGGTTTGCCAAAAAGGGCGTATGTGTTTGTTCCTGAATATATTCAGGAACAAACTCATACGCCCTTTTTTGCCAAGTGCATCATTGTCGATGTTCTGCCTCTTTTCCTATGCTTTAAATGCAAATCCAGTCTACCTCCTGAAATCGGTTTCCTGAAATTCTGCCCCGCTATCAAGTCCTCTTGGCAGCCTTACTTCAATATATTTTTGGACGTTATCTGTCATGTATAACTCTGCAGGTTTGTGAATTACAGGGCCCCTGAGCTCCTTTCTTCAACTCGCTTTCTTGTGAGCTGGCCGCAAACCCGCAAGACTGCTTCAGGCCCTAATCTGCTTCTGGCAGGGCACGCTGAGCCTTTGGTTAATTCCTCTTCCTGGTGGGAAATGAGTGTTAAATATGCCCGTCCAGACACCTACCTCACTCTCAACCCCTTGGTGATGTGGGTCCTCTGGTTTGTGGCCACCTTTGCTGGGTTCCTCACCTTTCGATGATGTGGCCCCACTAGTGTGAGGACATTCCTGCCTGGTTCTCATCTACGTGGTTATGTGGACCCCCTGGTGAGAGTCTGTTCCTGGCTGTGTTCCTCACCCTTCTGTGAGGGAGACCCTCTGCTGATAGGTCACTCCTGCATGGCTGGCACACATTGCCTTGGTGAAGTCAGCCATGTGGTGGCAGTAGGAGCGTGCTGAGGATCTCCTCCCCCCGGTGATGAGGGCCCTCTTGCGTCAGGCCCTAACTGCTGGGCTCACCAACTTTTCTTAGTGAGCCCAATGATGCTTGGGCACTCCTCTTAGGATCCCATCTCGATGGGGATGTGGGCCTTCTGCTCTGAGGTCCCAACGGCTGGGTTGTTCACATTTTCATGATGTGGGCTCTCTGGTGTTAGTTCACAGAGGCCTGGATCCCATAGCCTCTGTGCTCTTGGCCACCTGTTGGGAGGTTCCAACTGCTGGATTCCTCACTTTTTTAAATTTTTGGGTCTTCTGTTGTGAGGATCCTCCTGCCTGCCTCACTCCCAACCCCTTCGTGATGTGTGTCGTCTGGTTTGAGGCCACATGTGCTGGATTCCTCACCTTTCGATGATGTGGGACCAATGGTCTTAGGAGACTCCTGCCTGGTTCACATCCCCTTGGTGATGTGGGCCCTCTGTTGAGAGTCTGATCCTGGCTGGGTTCCTCACCCATCTGTGAGGTGGGCCGTCTGCTGTGAGGTCACTCCTGCCTGGCTTGCTCACCTCGCCTTGTGGACATGAGCCCTCTGGTGGCACTTGGAGCCTGCTGGGAGCCTCCTCCCCTCGGTGATGAGGGCCCTCTGGCGTCAGGCCCTAACTGCTGGTCTCCCCACATTTTGTGATGTGCGCCCAGTGGTGCGAGGACACTCCAGCCAGGTTCACATCCCCATTGGGATGTGGGCCTTCTGCTCTGATGTACCAATGCCTGGGTTGCTCACAGTTTCATGATGTGGGCTCTCTGCTATTAGTTCACTCCTGCCTGCATCCCATAGCTTCTGTGCTCTCGGCCACCTGCTGGGAGGTTCCAACTGCTGGATTCCTCACCTTTCTTATTCTTTGGGCCCTCTGTTTTTAGGCTACTCCTGCCTGCCTCACTCCCATTCCCTTTGTGATATGTGTCCTCTGATTTGAGGGCACATGTGCTGGGTTCCGCACCTTTCGATGATGTGGCCCCACTGGAGGGAAGACAGTCCTGACTGGTTCCCATCTCCTTGCTGATGTGGGCCCTCAGGTGAGAGTCTGATCCTGGCTGGGTTCCCCACCCGTCTGTGAGGTGGCCCCTCTGCTGTGAGGTCATTCATGCCTGTCTGGCACACGTCACCTTGGCGACGTGGGCCCTCTGGTGGCAGTTGGAGTGTGCTGGGATCCTCCTCCCCTCAGTGATGAGGGCCCTCTTGCCTTAGGCCATAACTGCTGGGCTCCCCACATTTTCTGATGTGTGCCAAGTGAGTGAGGACACTCTTGCCAGGTTCCCATCCCCATGGGGATATGGGCCTTCTGCTCTGAGGTCAAAACGGCTGGCTTGCTCACAGTACCATGATGTGGGCCCTCTGCTGTGAGTTCACTCCGGCAAGGATCCCTTATCATCGGTGCTCTGAGCCGCCTGCTGGGGGGTTCCAACTGCTGGATTCCTCAACTTTTTTATTCTATGTGCCCTCTGTTGTGAGGCTCCTCCTGCCTGCCTCACTGCCAGCCCCTTGGTGATGACTGTCCTATGGCTTGAGGTCACATGTGCTGCGTTCCTCACCTTTCGATGATGTGGCCCCACTCGTGTGAGGACACTCCTGCCTGGTTCCCATCCCCTTGGTGAGGTGGGCCCTCTGGCGAGAGTCTAATCCTGGCTGGGTTCCTCAACGTTCTGTGAGGTAGGCCCTCTGCTGTGAGGTCACTCCTGCCTGGCTGGCACACGTCACCTTGGAGACGTGAGCCCTCTGGTGGCAGTTGGAGCGTGCAGGGTGCCTCCTCCTCTCGGTGATGACGGCCCTCTGGCATCAGGCCCTAAATGGTGGGCTCCCCACATTTTCTGATGTGCGCCCAGTGGTGTGAGGACACTCCAGCCAGGTTCCCATTCCCATGGGGATGTGGGCCTTCTGCGCTGAGGTCCCAACGCCTGGGTTGCTCACAGTTTTATGATGTGGGCCCTCTGCTGTGAGTTCACTGCGGCCTGGATCCCATAGCCTCGGTGTTCTGAGCCGCCTGCTGGAAGGTCTAAATGCTGGAATCCTCACGTTTTTTATATTATGTGCCCTGTGTTGTGAGGCTACTCCTGCCTGCCTCACTCCAAGGCCCTTGGTGATGTGGGTCCTCTGGTTTGAGGACACATGTGCTGGGTTCCTCACCTTAAGATGATGAGGCCCCACTGGTGTGAGGATAATCCTGACTGGTTCCCATCCCCTTTGTGATGTGGGCCCTCTGGTGAGAGTCTGATCCTGGCTGGGTTCCTCACCCATCTGTGAGGTGGGCCCTCTACTATCAGGTAACTCTTGCCTGGCTTGCTCACCTCGCCTTGTTAACATGAGCCCTCTGGTGGCACTTGGACCCTGCTGGGAGCCTCCTCACCTCTGTGATGAGGGCCCTCTGACGTCAGGCCCTAACTGCAGGGCTCCCCAACTTTTCTTAGTGAGCCCAGTGATGCTCGGGCACTCCTCTTAGGTTCCCATCTCCATGGGGATGTGGGCCTTCTGCTCTGAGGTTCCAACGGCTGGGTTGATCACAATTTCATGATGTGGGCTCTCTGGTGTTAGTTCACTGTGGCCTGGATCCCATAGCCTCTGTGCTCTTGGCCGCCTGCTGGGAGGTTCCAACCGCTGGATTCCTCACTTTTTTAATTTTTTAGGCCCTCTGTTGTGAGGATCCTCCTGCCTGCCTCACTCCCAGCCCATTTGTGATGTGTGTCGTCTGGTTTGAGGCCACATGTGCTGGATTCCTCACCTTTCGATGATGTGGGACCAATGGTCTTAGGAGACTCCTGCCTGGTTCACATCCCCTTGGTGATGTGGGCCCTCTGTTGAGAGTCTGATCCTGGCTGGGTTCCTCACCCTTCTGTGAGGTGGGCCGTCTGCTGTGAGGTCACTCCTGCTTGGCTTGCTCACCTCGCCTTGTGGACATGAGCCTTCGGTGGCACTTGGAGCCTGCTGGGAGCCTCCTCCCCTTGGTGATGAGGGCCCTCTGGCGTCAGGCCCTAACGGCTGGGCTCCCCACATTTTGTGATGTGCGCCCAGTGGTTCGAAGACACTCTATCCAGGTTCACATCCCCATTGGGATGTGGGTCTTCTGCTCTGAAGTCCCAACGACTGGGTTGTTCACAGTTTCATGATGTGGGCTCTCTGCTGTTAGTTCACTCTGGCCTGGATGCCATAGCCTCTGTGCTCTGGGCCTCCTGCTGGGAGGTTCCAACTGCTCGATTCCTCAACTTTTGTATTCTATGGGTCCTGTGTTGTGATGCTCCTCCTGCCTGCCTCACTCGCAACCCCTTCGTGATGTGGGTCCTCTGGTTTGAGGCCACATGTGCTGGGTTCCGCAACTTTCAATGATGTGGCCCCACTGGTGTGAGGACACTCCTGCCTGGTTCCCATCCCCTTGGTGATGTGGGCCTTCTGGTGACAGTCTTATCCTGGCTGGGTTCCTCACTCTTCTGTGAGGTAGGCCCTCTGCTGTGAGGTCAATCCTGCCTGACTTGCACACATCACCTTGGCGACGTGGGCCCTCTGTTGGCACATGGAACCTGCTGGGAGCCTCCTGCCCTCGGTGATGACGGCCCTCTAGCATCAGGCCATAACTGCTGGGCTCCCCACGTTTTCTGATGTGAGCCCAGTGATGCCAGGACACTCCTGTCAGGTTCCCATCCCCATGGGGATGTGGGCTTTCTGCTCTGAGGTCCCAACGCCTGGGTTGCTCACAGTTTCATGATGTGGGCTCTCTGGTGTTAGTTCACTCCTGCCTGCATCCCATAGCTTCTGTGCTCTCGGCCGCCTGCTGGGAGGTTCCAAATGCTGGATTCCTCACCTTTTTTATTCTTTGGGCCCTCTGTTTTTAGGCTACTCCTACCTGCTTCACTCCCATCCCCTTTGTGATGTATGTCCTCTGATATGAGGCCGCATGTGCTGGGTTCCTCACCTTTCGATGATGTGGCCCCACTGGTGGGAGGACAGTCCTGACTGGTTCCCATCCCCTTGGTGTTGTGGGCCCTCTGGCGAGAGTCTCATCCTGCCTCGGTTCCTCACCCTTCTGTGAGATAGGCCCTCTGCTGTGAGGTCACTACTGCCTGGCTGACGCATGCCTCCTTGTAGACGTGGGCCCTCTGTTGGCAGTTGGAACCTGCTGGGAGTCTCCTCCCCTCAGTTATGAGGGCCCCCTGGCGTCAGGCCCTAACTGCTGGGCTCCTAACATTTTCTGATATGTGCTAAGTGGTGCGAGGCCACTCCTGCCAGGTTCCCATCCCAATGGGGATGTGGGCCTTCTGTTCTGAGGTCCCAACGGCTGGGCTGCTCACAGGTTCATGATGTGGGCCGTCTGTTGTGAGTTCACTGCGGCCTGGATCTCATAACCTCGGTGCTCTGGGCCGCTTGCTGGGAGGTTCCAACTGCTGGATTCCTCAACTTTTATATTCTATGGACCCTGTGTTGTGAGGCCGGTCCTGCCAGCCTCATTCCGAACCCCTTAGTGATGTGGTTCCTCTGGTTTGAGGCTACATGTGCTGGGATCCTCACCTTTCGATGATGTTGTCCCACTGGTGTGGGGACACTCCTGCCTTGTTCCCATCCCCTTGGTGATGTGGACCCTCTGGTGAGAGTCTGATCCTGGCTGTGTTCCTCACCCTTCTGTGAGGTGGGCCCTCTGCTGTGAGGTCACTCCTGCCGGGCTGGCACACATCGCCTTGTTGACGTTGGCCCTCTGGTGGCAGCTGGAGCCTGCTGGGAGCCTCCTCCCCTCGGTGATGAGTGCCCTCTAGCGTCAGGCCCTAACTTCTGAGCACCCCACGTTTTCTGATGTGAGCCCAGTGATGCCAGGACACTCCTGTCATGTTCCCATCACCATGGGGATGTGGGCCTTCTGCTCTGAGGTCCCAATGTCTGGGTTGCTCACAGTTTCATGATGTGGGCTGTCTGGTGTTAGTTCACTCTGGCCTGGATCCCCTAGCCTCTGTGCTCTGGGCCGCCTGCTGGGAGGTTCCAACTGCTGGATTCCTCACCTTTCTTATTTTTGGGCCCTCTGTTGTGAGGCTCCTCCTGTCTGCCTCACTCTCAGCCCCTTGGTGATGGGTGTCCTATGGTTTGAAGCCACATGTTCTGGGTTCCTCACCTTTAGATGATGTGGCCCTACTCATGTGAGGACACTCCTGCCTGGTTCCAATCCATTTGGTGATGTGGGCCCTCTGGTGCGAGTGTGATCCTGACTGGGTTCATCACACTTCTCTGAGGTGGGCCCTCTGCTGTGAGGTCATTCGTGCCTGGTTGGCACACATCGCCTTGGTGACGTCAGCCCTCTGGTGGCAGTTGGAGCCTGCTGGGAGCCTCCTTCCCTTGGTGATGAGGGTCCTCTGGCGTCAGGCCCTAACTGCTGGTCTCCCAAAATTTTCTGATACGTTCTCAGTGGTGCGAGGACACTCCTACCAGATTTATATCCCCATGGGGATGTGGGCCTCCTGCTCTGAGGTCCCAATGGCTGGGTTGCTCAGTTTCATGACATGGGCCCTCTTCTGTGAGTTCACTGTGGCCTGGATCCCATAGCCTCGGTGCTCTGGGCCGCCTGCTGGGAGGTTCCAACTGCTGTATTCCTCACTTTTTTGTTCTATGCGCCCAGTGTTGTGAGGCTACTCCTGCCTGCCTCACTCCGAGGCCCTTGGTGATGTGGGTCCTCTGGTTTGAGGACACATGTGCTGAGTACCTCACCTTTCGATGATGTGGCCCCACTGGTGTGAAGACACTCCTGCCTGGTTCCCATCCCCTTGGTGATGTGGGCCCTCTGGTGAGAGTCTGATGTTGGCTGATTTTCTCACCCTTCTGTGAGCTGGGACCTCTGCTGTGAGGTAACTCCTGCCTGGCTTGCTCACGTTGCCTTGACAACGTGAGCCTTCAGGTGGCAGTTGGAGCCTGCTGGGAATCTCCTCCCCTCGGTTATGAGAGCTCTGGATAAAACACATATGCCCTCTTTTGCCAAGTGCATTATTTTCCCAGTTCTGTCTCTTTTCCTATGCTTTAAGAGCGACTCCCGTGTATCTTCTGAAATCAGTTTCCAGCAATTCTGCACCGTTTTCAAGTCCTCTTTGCAGCCTTACTTCAGTATAATTTTGGATGATACCTGTCATTTATAACTCTGCAGGTTTGTGAATTACAGTGCCCCTGAGCTCCTTACTTTAACTCGCTTTCTTGTGAGCTGGCCACAAAACCACAGGATCTCTTCAGGTCCTAATCTGCTTCCAGCATGGTATGCGGAGCCTTTGGATCATTCGTCTTCCTGGTGGGAAATGAGAGTTAAATTTGCCCATCCAGACACCTACAGATAGTCTCTCATTGGTTCTTCCTATTCCTGTTCATTTTCCACAGAAATTGCAAACTGGGCCAAACAGGAGGTTAAAGGCACTGACTCTCCAAGTGGGGAGAGTGTTAGTAAAGCGTCTGTAATGTTGCACCCGAGTACCAGGGGACGAAACCTGAGACACATTTGAACACGTTTCCCGATCACACGGTGGATCATACTGTGGGTTCCACATGCATGTTTTAGCTGAAGGAAGAATCCCTTAAACCTGGAGAGTTGAGACCCATGGAATGGGTACCATGCAATATGACTTCAAAGGGTCTGCATTTGCTCACCGAACCTCACCAATCCTATCACTGCTGCGTTTATGCCGCTGTACACACGCTTGATTCTCTTTCGGAGACATATAAATCCATAGGTTTTAAGATTCTTACTAGTCAGGTATATTCTTAGGCGTTTAATATGGGGTGTTGAGTGCACTTCGTTGAGCAAGGAGTAGCTCTTGTCTATTACATATTTGGCTTATGGAAAGGTATCTGTGTTAATTTCAATCTCTGGTTTTATGCAGCACCCCAACCCACCTTTCCCCTTAAGCAAGCATAAGTTGGTTTTCTACATTTGAGACCCTGTTCTGTTTTGTAATTCAGTTCCTGTGTAGCCAAGATTACATCCCATGTAGTAGTGATATCTTATGATGTTTCTTTTTCTGTGTGACTTATTTCATTTAGAATCATCGTACCTGAATCCACTCATTATGGTGCTACGGGCCTGATGACATAGATTTCATTGCTGAGTGATATTGCATTGTACGTAAATACCACAACTTCTTTATACATTTTTCGCTTTCTGTGATATTGAACTTGTACCGTAAACGAGGTTCTTGTAAAGAGAGCCCTCTCAAACATTGGGGTGGCAGTGTCTTTTTGATTTAAATTTCCCTGAGCTATAGGACAATAAGTGGAAGTGCCCTAGGCTCTGTTGCTTTGTTTTTTAGATGTTTCAGGAAACACCATACACTTCTCCAGAGTGGCTGTTGGCAATTTACATCCCGCCCATCAGCATAACAAGGCTCCCAGTTCTCCATGGCCTGTCCTGCCTTTCTGGATTTTACACTTTTTTCAGATGGCCCTTTTGACCGGGGGGCAGTGAGACTTCATTGTAGTGCAGATTTCCTTTGCAAGCTTGCTTGGTTGGCCAAAAAGGGCGTATGCGTTTTTTCCTGAATATATTCAGGGAAAAACGCATACGCCCTTTTTGGCCAAGTGCATCATTGTGGACGTTCTGCCTCTTTTCCTATGCTTTACATGCAATTCCAGTCTGCCTCCTGAAATCGGTTTCCTGCAATTCTGCCCCACTTTCAAGTCGTCTTGACAGCCTTACTTCAATATATTTTTAGATGATAGCTGTCATTTATAATTCTGCAGGTTTGTGTATTACAGGGCCCCTGAGCTCCTTTCTTCAACTCGCTTTCTTGTGAGCTGGCTGCAACACCGCAGAATTGCTTCAGGCCCTTGTGTGGTTCCGGCATGGCACGCTGAGCCTTTGGTTAATTCCTCTTCCTGGTGGGAAATGAGAGTTAAATTTGCCCGTCCAGACACCTCCAGCTAGTCTCTCATTGGTTCTCCCTATTCCTGTTCATTTTCCACAGAAATTGCAAACTGGGCCAAACAGGAGGTTAAAGGCACTGACTCTCCAAGTGGGGAGAGTGTTAGTAAAGCGTCTGGAATGTGGCACCCGAGTACCAGGGGACTTAAACTGAGACACATTTGTACACGTTTCCCGATCACACGGTGGATCATACTCTGGGTTCCACATGCATGTTTAGCTGAAGGAAGAATCCCTTAAACCTGGAGAGTTGAGAACCATGGAATGGGTACCATGCAATATGACTTCAAAGGGTCTGCATTTGCTCACCGTACCTCACCAATCTTATCACTGCTGCGCTTATGCCACTGTACACACGCTTGATTCTCTTTTGGAGACATATAAATCCATAGGTTTTAAGATTCTTACTAGTCAGGTATATTCTTAGGCGTTTAATATGGGATGTTGTGTCCTTTTCTTTGAGCAAGGAGTAGTTCTTGTCTATTACATATTTGGCTTATGGAGCAGTATCTGTGCTAATTTCAATCTCTGGTTTTATGCAGCACCCCAACTCACCTTTCCCCTTAAGCAAGCATAAGTTGTTTTTCTACATTTGAGACCCTGTTCTGTTTTGTAATTCAGTTCATGTGTAGCCAAGGTTACATTCCATGTATTAGTGATATCTTATGATGTTTCTTTTTCTGTGTGACTTATTTCACTTAGAATCATCGTACCTGAATCCACTCATTATGCAGTTACTGGCTTGATGACATAGATTTCATTGCTGAGTGATATTGCGTTGTACGTAAGTACCACAGCTTCTTTATCCATTTATCCCCTTCTGTGATATTGAACTTGTACTGTAAAAGAGGTTCTTGTAAACAGAGCCGTCCCAAACTTTGGTGTCGCTGTGTCTTTTTGATTTTAATTTCCCTAAGCTATAGGACCATAAGTGGATGTGCCCTAGGCTCTGTTGCTTTGTTTTTTAGATGTTTCAGGAAACACCATACACTTCTCCAGAGTGGCTGTTGGCAATTTACATCCCGCCCATCAGCATAAGAAGGCTCCCAGTTCTCCATGGCCTGTCCTGCCTTTCTGGATTTTACACTTTTTTCAGATGACCCTTTTGACCGGGGGGCAGTGAGACTTCATTGTAGTGCAGATTTCCTTTGCAAGCTTGCTTGGTTGGCCAAAAAGGGCATATGCGTTTTTTACTGAATATCGTCAGGATAAAACGCATACGCCCTTTTTGGCCAAGTGCATCATTGTGGACGTTATGCCTCTTTTCCTATGCTTTACATGCAATTCCAGTCTACCTCCTGAAATCGGTTTCCTGCAATTCTACCCCGCATTCAAGTCCTCTTCGCAGCCTTACTTCAATATATTTTTGGAAGATAGCTGTCATTTATCACTCTGCAGGTTTGTCAGTTACAGTGCCCCTGAGCTCCTTTTTTCAACTCGCTTTCTTGTGAGCTGGACGCAACACCGCAGGATTGTTTCTGGCCCTAGTGTGGTTCTGGCACGGCACGCTGAGCCTTTGGTTAATTCCTCTTCCTGGTGGGAAATGAGAGTTAAATTTGCCCGTCCAGACACCTCCAGCTAGTCTCTCATTGGTTCTCCCTATTCCTGTTCATTTTTCGCAGAAATTGCAAACTGGGCCAAACAGGAGTTTAAAGGCACTGACTGTCCAAGTGGGGAGAGTGTTAGTAAAGCGTCTGGAATGTTGCACCCGAGTACCACGGGACGAAAACTGAGACACATGTGAACACGTTTCCCGATCACACGGTGGATCATATGCTGGGTTCCACATGCATGTTTTAGCTGAAGGAAGAATCCCTTAAACCTGGAGAGTTGAGAACCATGGAATGGGTACCATGCAATATGACTTCAAAGGGTCTGCATTTGCTCACCGAACCTCACCAATCCTATCACTGCTGCGTTTATGCCGCTGTACACACGCTTGATACTCTTTCGGAGACCTATAAATCCATAGGTTTTAAGATTCTTACTAGTCAGGTATATTCTTAGGCGTCTAATATGGGGTGTTGAGTCCACTTCGTTGAGCAAGCAGTAGCTCTTGTCTATTACATATTTGGCTTATGGAAAGGTATCTGTGCTAATTTCAATCTCTAGTTTCATACAGCACCCCAACTCACCTTTCCCCTTAAGCAAGCATAAGTTGGTTTTCTACATTTGAGACCCTATTCTGTTTTGTAATTTAGTTCCTGTGTAGCCAAGTTTACATTCTGTGTATTAATGATATCTTATGATGTTTCTTTTTCTGTGTGACTTATTTCACTTAGAATCATTGTACCTGAATCCACTCATTATGCTGCTACTGGCCTGATGACATAGATTTCATTGCTGAGTGATATAGCATTGTACGTAAGTACCACAACTTCTTTATCCATTTTTCGCTTTCTGCGATATTGAACTTGTACCGTAAACGAGGATCTTGTAAACAGAGCCGTCCCAAACTTTGGGGTGGCTGTGTCTTTTTGATTTTAATTTCCCTAAGCTATAGGACCATAAGTGGAAGTGCCCTAGGCTCTGTTGCTTTGTTTTTTAGATGTTTCAGGAAACACCATACACTTCTCCAGAGTGGCTGTTGGCAATTTACATCCCGCCCATCAGCATAAGAAGGCTCCCAGTTCTCCATGGCCTGTCCTGCCTTTCTGGATTTTACACTTTTTTCAAATGGCCCTTTTGACCGGGGGGCAGTGAGACATCATTGTAGTGCAGATTTCCTTTGCAAGCTTGCTTGGTTGGCCAAAAAGGGCGTATGCGTTTTTTCCTGAATATATTCAGGAAAAAACGCATATGCCCTTTTTGGCCAAGTGCATCATTGTGGACGTTCTGCCTCTTTTCCTATGCTTTACATGCAATTCCAGTCTACCTCCTGAAATCGGTTTCCTGCAATTCTGCCCCGCTTTCAAGTCCTCTTGGCAGCCTTACTTCAATATATTTTTGGACGATAGCTGTCATTTATAACTCTGCACGTTTGTGAATTACAGTGCCCCTGAGCTCCTTTCTTCAACTCGCTTTCTTGTGAGCTGGCCGCAACACCGCAGGATTGCTTCAGGTCCTAGTGTGGTTCCGGCATGGCACGCTGAGCCTTTGGTTAATTCCTCTTCCACGTGGGAAATGAGAGTTAAATTTGCCCGTCCAGACACCTCCAGCTAGTCTCTCATTGGTTCTCCTTATTCCTGTTCATTTTCCGCAGAAATTGCAAACTGGGCCAAACAGGAGGTTATAGGCACTGACTCTCCAAGTGGGGAGAGTGTTAGTAAAGCGTCTGGAATGTTGCACCCGAGTACCAGGGGACGAAAACTGAGACACATTTGAACACGTTTCCCGATCACACGGTGGATCATACTCTGGGTTCCACATGCATGTTTTAGCTGAAGGAAGAATCCCTTAAACCTGGAGAGTTGAGAACCATGGAGTAGGTACCATGCAATATGACTTCAAAGGGTTTGCATTTGCTCACCGAACCTCACCAATCCTATCACTGCTGCATTTATGCCGCTGTACACACGCTTGATTCTCTTTCGGAGACATATAAATACATAGGTTTTAAGATTCTTACTAGTCAGGTATATTCTTAGGCGTTTAATATGGGATGTTGTGTCCTTTTCTTTGAGCAAGGAGTAGCTCTTGTCTATTACATATTTGGCTTATGGAACAGTATCTGTGCTAATTTCAATCTCTGGTTTTATGCAGCACCCCAACTCACCTTTCCCCTTAAGCAAGCATAAGTTGTTTTTCTACATTTGAGACCCTGTTCTGTTTTGTAATTCAGTTCCTGTGTAGCCAAGGTTACATTCCATGTATTAGTGATATCTTATGATGTTTCTTTTTCTGTGTGACTTATTTCACTTAGAATCATCGTACCTGAATCCACTCATTATGCTGCTATTGGCTTGATGACATAGATTTCATTGCTGAGTGATATTGCGTTGTACGTAAGTACCACAGCTTCTTTATCCATTTATCGCCTTCTGTGATATTGAACTTGTACCGTAAACGAGGTTCTTGTAAACAGAGCCATCCCAAATTTTGGGGTGGCTGTGTCTTTTTGATTTTAATTTCCCTAAGCTGTAGGACCATAAGTGGAAGTGTCCTAGGCTCTGTTGCTTTGTTTTTTAGATGTTTCAGGAAACACCATACACTTCTCCAGAGTGGCTGTTGGCAATTTACATCCCGCCCATCAGCATAAGAAGGCTCCCAGTTCTCCATGGCCTGTCCTGCCTTTCTGGATTTTACACATTTTTCAAATGGCCCTTTTGACCGGGGGGCAGTGAGACATCATTGTAGTGCAGATTTCCTTTGCAAGCTTGCTTGGTTGGCCAAAAAGGGCGTATGCGTTTTTTCCTGAATATATTCAAGAAAAAACGCATACGCCCTTTTTGGCCAAGTGCATCATTGTGGACGTTCTGCCTCTTTTCCTATGCTTTACATGCAATTCCAGTCTACCTCCTGAAATCGGTTTCCTGCAATTCTGCCCCGCTTTCAAGTCCTCTTGGTAGCCTTACTTCAATATATTTTTGGACGATAGCTGTCATTTATAACTCTGCAGGTTTTTGAATTACAGTGCCCGTGAGCTCCTTTCTTCAACTCGCTTTCTTGTGAGCTGGCCGCAACACCGCAGGATTGCTTCAGGTCCTAGTGTGGTTCCGGCACGGCACGCTGAGCCTTTGGTTAATTCCTCTTCCGCGTGGGAAATGAGAGTTAAATTTGCCCGTCCAGACACCTCCAGCTAGTCTCTCATTGGTTCTCCTTATTCCTGTTCATTTTCCACAGAAATTGCAAACTGGGCCAAACAGGAGGTTAAAGGCACTGACTCTCCAAGTGGGGAGAGTGTTAGTAAAGCGTCTGGAATGTTGCACCCGAGTACCAGGGGACGAAAACTGAGACACATTTGAACACGTTTCCCGATCACACGGTGGATCATACTCTGGGTTCCACATGCATGTTTTAGCTGAAGGAAGAATCCCTTAAACCTGGAGAGTTGAGAACCATGGAGTAGGTACCATGCAATATGACTTCAAAGGGTTTGCATTTGCTCACCGAACCTCACCATTCCTATCATTGCTGCATTTATGCCGCTGTACACACGCTTGATTCTCTTTCGGAGACATATAAATCCATAGGTTTTAAGATTCTTACTAGTCAGGTATATTCTTAGGCGTTTAATATGGGATGTTGTGTCCTTTTCTTTGAGCAAGGAGTAGCTCTTGTCTATTACATATTGGTCTTATGGAATGGTATCTGTGCTAATTTCAATCTCTGGTTTTATGCAGCACCCCAACTCACCTTTCCCCTTAAGCAAGCATAAGTTCTTTTTCTACATTTGAGACCCTGTTCTGTTTTGTAATTCAGTTCCTGTGGAGCCAAATTTACATTCCGTGTATCAGTGATATCTTATGATGTTTCTTTTTCTGTGTGACTTATTTCACTTAGAATCATCGTACCTGAATCCACTCAATATCCTGCTATGGGCCTGATGACATAGATTTCATTGCTGAGTGATATTGCATTGTACGTTAGTACCACAACTTCTTTATCCATTTTTCACTTTCTGTGATATTGAACTTGTACCGTAAATGAGGTTCTTGTAAACAGAGCCGTCCCAAACTTTGGGGTGGCTGTGTCTTTTTGAGTTTAATTTCCCTAATCTATAGGACCATAAGTGGAAGTGCCCTAGGCTCTGTTGCTTTGTTTTTTAGATGTTTCAGGAAACACCATACACTTCTCCAGAGTGGCTGTTGGCAATTTACATCCCGCCCTTCAGCATAACTAGGCTCCCAGTTCTCCATGGCCTGTCCTGCCTTTCTGGATTTTACACTTTTTTCAGATGGCCCTTTTGACCGGGGGGCAGTGAGACTTCATTGTAGTGCAGATTTCCTTTGCAAGCTTGCTTGGTTGGCCAAAAAGGGCGTATGCGTTTTTTCCTGAATATATTCAGGAAAAAACGCATACGCCCTTTTTGGCCAAGTGCATCATTGTGGACGTTCTGCCTCTTTTCCTATGCTTTACATGCAATTCCAGTCTACCTCCTGAAATCGGTTTCCTGCAATTCTGCCCCGCTTTCAAGTCCTCTTGGCAGCCTTACTTCAATATATTTTTGGACGATAGCTGTCATTTATAACTCTGCAGGTTTGTGAATTACAGTGACCCTGAGCTCCTTTCTTCAACTCGCTTTCTTGTGAGCTGGCCGCAACACTGCAGGATTGCTTCAGTCCCTAGTGTGGTACTGGCATGGCACGCTGAGCCTTTGGTTAATTCCTCTTCCTGCTTGGAAATGAGAGTTAAATTTGCCCTTCCAGACACCTCCAGCTAGTCTCTCATTGGTTCTCCCTATTCCTCTTCATTTTCTGCAGAAATTGCAAACTGGGCCAAACAGGAGGTTAAAGGCACTGACTCTCCAAGTGGGTAGAGTGTTAGTAAAGTGTCTGGAAAGTTGCACCGAGTATCAGGGGACGAAAAATGAGATACATTTAAAAACGTTTCCCGATCATACGGTGGATCATACTCTGGGTTCCACATGCATGTTTAGCTGAAGGAAGAATCCCTTAAACCTGGAGAGTTGAGAACCATGGAATGGGTACCATGCAATATGACTTCACAGGGTCTGCATTTGCTCACCGTACCTCACCAATCTTATCACTGCTGCGCTTATGCCGCTGTACACACGCTGGATTCTCTTTCGGAGACATATAAATCCATAGGTTTTAAGATTCTTACTAGTCAGGTATATTCTTAGGCGTTTAATATGGGATGTTGTGTCCTTTTCTGTGAGCAAGGAGTAGCTCTTGTCTATTACATATTTGGCTTATGGAACAGTATCTGTGCTAATTTCAATCTCTGGTTTTATGCAGCACCCCAACTCACCTTTCCCCTTAAGCAAGCATAAGTTGGTTTTCTACATTTGAGACACTATTCTGTTTTGTAATTCAGTTCCTGTGTAGCCAAGTTTACATTCCGTGTATTAGTGATATCTTATGATGTTTCTTTTTCTGTGTGACTTATTTCACTTAGAATCATCGTACCTGAATCCACTCATTATGCTGCTACTGGCCTGATGACATAGATTTCATTGCTGAGTGATATTGCGTTGTACGTAAGTACCACAGCTTCTTTATCCATTTTTCGCCTTCTGTGATATTGAACTTGTACCGTAAACGAGGTTCTTGTAAACAGAGCCATCCCAAATTTTGGGGTGGCTGTGTCTTTTTGATTTTAATTTCCCTAATCTATAGGACCATAAGTGGAAGTGCCCTAGGCTCTGTTGCTTTGTTTTTTAGATGTTTCAGGAAACACCATACACTTCTCCAGAGTGGCTGTTGGCAATTTACATCCCGCCCTTCAGCATAACAAGGCTCCCAGTTCTCCGTGGCCTGTCCTGCCTTTCTGGATTTTACACTTTTTTCAGATGACCCTTTTGCCCGGTGGGCAGTGGGAATTCATTGTAGTGCAGATTTCATTTGCAAGCTTGCTTGGTTGGCCAAAAAGGGCGTATGCGTTTTTTCCTGAATATATTCAGGAAAAAACGCATACGCCCTTTTTGGCCAAGTGCATCATTGTGGACGTTCTGCCTCTTTTCCTATGCTTTACATGCAATTCCAGTCTACCTCCTGAAATCGCTTTCCTGCAATTCTGCCCCACTTTCAAGTCCTCTTGGCAGCCTTACTTCAATATATTTTTGGACGATAGCTGTCATTTATAACTCTGCAGGTTTGTGAAATACAGTGCCCCTGAGCTCCTTTCTTCAACTCGCTTTCTTGTGAGCTGGCCGCAACACCGCAGGATTGCTTCAGGCCCTAGTGTGGTTCCGGCACGGCACGCTGAGCCTTTGGTTAATTCCTCTTCCGGGTGGGAAATGAGAGTTAAATTTGCCCGTCCAGACACCTCCAGCTAGTCTCTCATTGGTTCTCCTTATTCCTGTTCATTTTCCGCAGAAAATGCAAACTGGCCCAAACAGGAGGTTAAAGGCACTGACTCTCCAAGTGGGGAGAGTGTTAGTAAAGCGTCTGGAATGTTGCACCCGAGTACCAGGGGACGAAAACTGAGACACATTTGAACACGTTTCCCGATCACACGGTGGATCATACTCTGGGTTCCACATGCATGTTTAGCTGAAGGAAGAATCCCTTAAACCTGGAGAGTTGAGACCCATGGAATGGGTACCATGCAATATGACTTCAAAGGGTCTGCATTTGCTCACCGTACCTCACCAATCCTATCACTGCTGCGCTTATGCCGCTGTACACACGCTTGATTCTCTTTCGGAGACATATAAATCCATAGGTTTTAAGATGCTTACTAGTCAGGTATATTCTTAGGCGTTTACTATGGGGTGTTGAGTCCACTTCGTTGAGCAAGCAGTAGCTCTTGTCTATTACATATTTGGCTTATGGAAAGGTATCTGTGCTAATTTCAATCTCTGGTTTTATGCAGCACCCCAACTCAACTGTCCCCTTAAGCAAGCATAAGTTGTTTTTCTATATTTGAGACCCTGTTCTGTTTTGTAATTCAGTTCCTGTGTAGCCAAGGCTACATTCCATGTATTAGTGATATCTTATGATGTTTCTTTTTCTGTGTGACTTATTTCACTTAGAATCATCGTACCTGAATCCACGCATTATGCTGCTACTGGCCTGATGACATAGATTTCATTGCTGAGTGATATTGTGTTGTACGTAAGTACCACAGCTTCTTTATCCATTTTTCGCCTTCTGTGATATTGAACTTGTACCGTAAACGAGGTTCTTGTAAACAGAGCCGTCCCAAACTTTGGGGTGTCTGTGTCTTTTTGATTTTAATTTCCCTAATCTATAGGACCATAAGTGGAAGTGCCCTAGGCTCTGTTGCTTTGTTTTTTAGATGTTTCAGGAAACACCATACACTTCTCCAGAGTGGCTGTTGGAAATTTACATCCCGCCCTTCAGCATAACAAGGCTCCCAGTTCTCCATGGCCTGTCCTGCCTTTCTGGATTTTACACTTTTTTCAGATGGCCCTTTTGACCGGGGGGCAGTGAGACTTCATTGTAGTGCAGATTTCCTTTGCAAGCTTGCTTGGTTGGCCAAAAAGGGCATATGCGTTTTTTACTGAATATCGTCAGGATAAAACGCATACGCACTTTTTGGCCAAGTGCATCATTGTGGACGTTCTGCCTCTTTTCCTATGCTTTACATGCAATTCCAGTCTACCTCCTGAAATCGGTTTCCTGCAATTCTACCCCGCATTCAAGTCCTCTTCGCAGCCTTACTTCAATATATTTTTGGAAGTTAGCTGTCATTTATCACTCTGCAGGTTTGTCAATTACAGTGCCCCTGAGCTCCTTTTTTCAACTCGCTTTCTTGTGAGCTGGACGCAACACCGCAGGATTGTTTCTGGCCCTAGTGTGGTTCTGGCACGGCACGCTGAGCCTTTGGTTAATTCCTCTTCCTGGTGGGAAATGAGAGTTAAATTTGCCCGTCCAGACACCTCCAGCTAGTCTCTCATTGGTTCTCCCTATTCCTGTTCATTTTCCACAGAAATTGCAAACTGGGCCAAACAGGAGTTTAAAGGCACTGACTCTCCAAGTGGGGAGAGTGTTAGTAAAGCGTCTGGAATGTTGCACCCGAGTACCACGGGACGAAAACTGAGACACATTTGAACACGTTTCCCGATCACACGGTGGATCATATGCTGGGTTCCACATGCATGTTTTAGCTGAAGGAAGAATCCCTTAAACCTGGAGAGTTGAGAACCATGGAATGGGTACCATGCAATATGACTTCAAAGGGTCTGCATTTGCTCACCGAACCTCACCAGTCCTATCACTGCTGCGTTTATGCCGCTGTACACACGCTTGATACTCTTTCGGAGACCTATAAATCCATAGGTTTTAAGATTCTTACTAGTCAGGTATATTCTTAGGCGTTTAATATGGGGTGTTGAGTCCACTTCTTTGAGCAAGCAGTAGCTCTTGCCTATTACATATTTGGCTTATGGAAAGGTATCTGTGCTAATTTCAATCTCTAGTTTTATACAGCACCCCAACTCACCTTTCCCCTTAAGCAAGCATAAGTTGGTTTTCTACATTTGAGACCCTATTCTGTTTTGTAATTTAGTTCCTGTGTAGCCAAGTTTACATTCTGTGTATTAATGATATCTTATGATGTTTCTTTTTCTGTGTGACTTATTTCACTTAGAATCATCGTACCTGAATCCACTCATTATGGTGCTACTGGCCTGATGACATAGATTTCATTGCTGAGTGATATTGCATTGTACGTAAGTACAACAACTTCTTTATCCATTTTTCGCTTTCTGCGATATTGAACTTGTACCGTAAATGAGGTTCTTGTAAACAGAGCCGTCCCAAACTTTGGGGTGGCTGTGTCTTTTTGATTTTAATTTCCCTAAGCTGTAGGACCATAAGTGGAAGTGCCCTAGGCTCTGTTGCTTTGTTTTTTAGATGTTTCAGGAAACACCATACACTTCTCCAGAGTGGCTGTTGGCAATTTACATCCCGCCCATCAGCATAAGAAGGCTCCCAGTTCTCAATGGCCTGTCCTGCCTTTCTGGATTTTACACATTTTTCAAATGGCCCTTTTGACCGGGGGGCAGTGAGACATCATTGTAGTGCAGATTTCCTTTGCAAGGTTGCTTGGTTGGCCAAAAAGGGCGTATGCGTTTTTTCCTGAATATATTCAGGAAAAAACGCATACGCCCTTTTTGGCCAAGTGCATCATTGTGGACGTTCTGCCTCTTTTCCTATGCTTTACATGCAATTCCAGTCTACCTCCTGAAATCGGTTTCCTGCAATTCTGCCCCGCTTTCAAGTCCTCTTGGTAGCCTTACTTCAATATATTTTTGGACGATAGCTGTCATTTATAACTCTGCAGGTTTTTGAATTACAGTGCCCCTGAGCTCCTTTCTTCAACTCGCTTTCTTGTGAGCTGGCCGCAACACCGCAGGATTGCTTCAGGTCCTAGTGTGGTTCCGGCACGGCACGCTGAGCCTTTGGTTAATTCCTCTTCCGGGTGGGAAATGAGAGTTAAATTTGCCCGTCCAGACACCTCCAGCTAGTCTCTCATTGGTTCTCCTTATTCCTGTTCATTTTCCGCAGAAATTGCAAACTGGGCCAAACAGGAGGTTATAGGCACTGACTCTCCAAGTGGGGAGAGTGTTAGTAAAGCGTCTGGAATGTTGCACCCGAGTACCAGGGGACGAAAACTGAGACACATTTGAACACGTTTCCCGATCACACGGTGGATCATACTCTGGGTTCCACATGCATGTTTTAGCTGAAGGAAGAATCCCTTAAACCTGGAGAGTTGAGAACCATGGAGTAGGTACCATGCAATATGACTTCAAAGGGTTTGCATTTGCTCACCGAACCTCACCATTCCTATCACTGCTGCATTTATGCCGCTGTACACACGCTTGATTCTCTTTCGGAGACATATAAATCCATAGGTTTTAAGATTCTTACTAGTCAGGTATATTCTTAGGCGTTTAATATGGGATGTTGTGTCCTTTTCTTTGAGCAAGGAGTAGCTCTTGTCTATTACATATTGGTCTTATGGAACGGTATCTGTGCTAATTTCAATCTCTGGTTTTATGCAGCACCCCAACTCACCTTTCCCCTTAAGCAAGCATAAGTTCTTTTTCTACATTTGAGACCCTGTTCTGTTTTGTAATTCAGTTCCTGTGTAGCCAACTTTACATTCCGTGTATCAGTGATATCTTATGATGTTTCTTTTTCTGTGTGACTTATTTCACTTAGAATCATCGTACCTGAATCCACTCAATATCCTGCTATGGGCCTGATGACATAGATTTCATTGCTGAGTAATATTGCATTGTACGTTAGTACCACAACTTCTTTATCCATTTTTCACTTTCTGTGATATTGAACTTGTACCGTAAATGAGGTTCTTGTAAACAGAGCCGTCCCAAACTTTGGGGTGGCTGTGTCTTTTTGAGTTTAATTTCCCTAATCTATAGGACCATAAGTGGAAGTGCCCTAGGCTCTGTTGCTTTGTTTTTTAGATGTTTCAGGAAACACCATACACTTCTCCAGAGTGGCTGTTGGCAATTTACATCCCGCCCATCAGCATAACTAGGCTCCCAGTTCTCCATGGCCTGTACTGCCTTTCTGGATTTTACACTTTTTTCAGATGGCCCTTTTGACCGGGGGGCAGTGAGACTTCATTGTAGTGCAGATTTCCTTTGCAAGCTTGCTTGGTTGGCCAAAAAGGGCGTATGCGTTTTTTCCTGAATATATTCAGGAAAAAACGCATACGCCATTTTTGGCCAAGTGCATCATTGTGGACGTTCTGCCTCTTTTCCTATGCTTTACATGCAATTCCAGTCTACCTCCTGAAATCGGTTTCCTGCAATTCTGCCCCGCTTTCAAGTCCTCTTGGCAGCCTTACTTCAATATATTTTTGGACGATAGCTGTCATTTATAACTCTGCAGGTTTGTGAATTACAGTGACCCTGAGCTCCTTTCTTCAACTCGCTTTCTTGTGAGCTGGCCGCAACACTGCAGGATTGCTTCAGTCCCTAGTGTGGTACTGGCATGGCACGCTGAGCCTTTGGTTAATTCCTCTTCCTGCTTGGAAATGAGAGTTAAATTTGCCCTTCCAGACACCTCCAGCTAGTCTCTCATTGGTTCTCCCTATTCCTCTTCATTTTCTGCAGAAATTGCAAACTGGGCCAAACAGGAGGTTAAAGGCACTGACTCTCCAAGTGGGTAGAGTGTTAGTAAAGTGTCTGGAAAGTTGCACCGAGTATCAGGGGACGAAAAATGAGATACATTTAAAAACGTTTCCCGATCATACGGTGGATCATACTCTGGGTTCCACATGCATGTTTAGCTGAAGGAAGAATCCCTTAAACCTGGAGAGTTGAGAACCATGGAATGGGTACCATGCAATATGACTTCACAGGGTCTGCATTTGCTCACCGTACCTCACCAATCTTATCACTGCTGCGCTTATGCCGCTGTACACACGCTGGATTCTCTTTCGGAGACATATAAATCCATAGGTTTTAAGATTCTTACTAGTCAGGTATATTCTTAGGCGTTTAATATGGGATGTTGTGTCCTTTTCTGTGAGCAAGGAGTAGCTCTTGTCTATTACATATTTGGCTTATGGAACAGTATCTGTGCTAATTTCAATCTCTGGTTTTATGCAGCACCCCAACTCACCTTTCCCCTTAAGCAAGCATAAGTTGTTTTTCTACATTTGAGACCCTGTTCTGTTTTGTAATTCAGTTCCTGTGTAGCCAAGGTTACATTCCATGTATTAGTGATATCTTATGATGTTTCTTTTTCTGTGTGACTTATTTCACTTAGAATCATCGTACCTGAATCCACTCATTATGCTGCTACTGGCTTGATGACATAGATTTCATTGCTGAGTGATATTGCGTTGTACGTAAGTACCACAGCTTCTTTATCCATTTATCGCCTTCTGTGATATTGAACTTGTTCCGTAAACGAGGTTCTTGTAAACAGAGCCATCCCAAACTTTGGGGTGGCTGTGTCTTTTTGATTTTAATTTCCCTAAGCTATAGGACCATAAGTGGAAGTGCCCTAGGCTCTGTTGCTTTGTTTTTTAGATGTTTCAGGAAACACCATACACTTCTCCAGAGTGGCTGTTGGCAATTTACATCCCGCCCTTCAGCATAACAAGGCTCCCAGTTCTCCATGGCCTGTCCTGTCTTTCTGGATTTTACACTTTATTCAGATGGCCCTTTTGACCGGGGGGCAGTGGGAATTCATTGTAGTGCAGATTTCCTTTGCAAGCTTGCTTGGTTGGCCAAAAAGGGCGTATGCGTTTTTTCCTGAATATATTCAGGAAAAAACGCATACGCCCTTTTTGGCCAAGTGCATCATTGTGGACGTTCTGCCTCTTTTCCTATGCTTTACATGCAATTCCAGTCTACCTCCTGAAATCGGTTTCCTGCAATTCTGCCCCGCTTTCAAGTCTCTTGGCAGCCATACTTCAATATATTTTTGGACGATAGCTGTCATTTATCACTCTGCAGGTTTGTGAATTACAGTGCCCCTGAGCTCCTTTCTTCAACTCGCTTTCTTGTGAGCTGGCCGCAACACCGCAGGATTGCTTCAGGCCCTAGGGTGGTTCCGGCATGGCTCGCTGAGCCTTTGGTTAATTCCTCTTCCTGGTGGGAAATGAGAGTTAAATTTGCCCGTCCAGACACCTCCAGCTAGTCTCTCATTGCTTCTCCCTATTCTTGTTCATTTTTCGCAGAAATTGCAAACTGGGCCAAACAGGAGGTTAAAGGCACTGACTCTCCAAGTGGGGAGAGTGTTAGTAAAGCGTCTGGAATGTTGCACCCGAGTACCAGGGGACGAAAACTGAGACACATTTGAACACGTTTCCCGATCACACGGTGGATCATACTCTGGGTTCCACATGCATGTTTTAGCTGAAGGAAGAATCCCTTAAACCTGGAGAATTGAGAACCATGGAATGGGTACCATGCAATATGACTTCAAAGGGTCTGCATTTGCTCACCGAACCTCACCAATCCTATCACTGCTGCATTTATGCTGCCGTACACACGCTTGATTCTCTTTCGGAGACATATAAATCCATAGGTTTTAAGATTCTTACTAGTCAGGTATATTCTTAGGCGTTTAATATGGGGTGTTGAGTCCACTTCGTTGAGCAAGGAGTAGCTCTTGTCTATTACATATTTGGCTTATGGAAAGGTATCTGTGCTAATTTCAATCTCTGGTTTTATGCAGCACCCCAACTCACCTTTCCCCTTAAGCAAGCATAAGTTGGTTTTCTACATTTGAGACACTATTCTGTTTTGTAATTCAGTTCCTGTGTAGCCAAGTTTACATTCCGTGTATTAGTGATATCTTATGATGTTTCTTTTTCTGTGTGACTTATTTCACTTAGAATCATCGTACCTGAATCCACTCATTATGCTGCTACTGGCCTGATGACATAGATTTCATTGCTGAGTGATATTGCGTTGTACGTAAGTACCACAGCTTCTTTATCCATTTTTCGCCTTCTGTGATATTGAACTTGTACCGTAAACGAGGTTCTTGTAAACAGAGCCATCCCAAACTTTGGGGTGGCTGTGTCTTTTTGATTTTAATTTCCCTAATCTATAGGACCATAAGTGGAAGTGCCCTAGGCTCTGTTGCTTTGTTTTTTAGATGTTTCAGGAAACACCATACACTTCTCCAGAGTGGCTGTTGGCAATTTACATCCCGCCCTTCAGCATAACAAGGCTCCCAGTTCTCCGTGGCCTGTCCTGCCTTTCTGGATTTTACACTTTTTTCAGATGACCCTTTTGCCCGGGGGGCAGTGGGAATTCATTGTAGTGCAGATTTCATTTGCAAGCTTGCTTGGTTGGCCAAAAAGGGCGTATGCGTTTTTTCCTGAATATATTCAGGAAAAAACGCATACGCCCTTTTTGGCCAAGTGCATCATTGTGGACGTTCTGCCTCTTTTCCTATGCTTTACATGCAATTCCAGTCTACCTCCTGAAATCGCTTTCCTGCAATTCTGCCCCACTTTCAAGTCCTCTTGGCAGCCTTACTTCAATATATTTTTGGACGATAGCTGTCATTTATAACTCTGCAGGTTTGTGAAATACAGTGCCCCTGAGCTCCTTTCTTCAACTCGCTTTCTTGTGAGCTGGCCGCAACACCGCAGGATTGCTTCAGGCCCTAGTGTGGTTCCGGCACGGCACGCTGAGCCTTTGGTTAATTCCTCTTCCTGGTGGGAAATGAGAGTTAAATTTGCCCGTCCAGACACCTCCAGCTAGTCTCTCATTGGTTTTCCTTATTCCTGTTCATTTTCCGCAGAAAATGCAAACTGGCCCAAACAGGAGGTTAAAGGCACTGACTCTCCAAGTGGGGAGAGTGTTAGTAAAGCGTCTGGAATGTTGCACCCGAGTACAAGGGGACGAAAACTGAGACACATTTGAACACGTTTCCCGATCACACGGTGGATCATACTCTGGGTTCCACATGCATGTTTAGCTGAAGGAAGAATCCCTTAAACCTGGAGAGTTGAGACCCATGGAATGGGTACCATGCAATATGACTTCAAAGGGTCTGCATTTGCTCACCGTACCTCACCAATCCTATCACTGCTGCGCTTATGCCGCTGTACACACGCTTGATTCTCTTTCGGAGACATATAAATCCATAGGTTTTAAGATGCTTACTAGTCAGGTATATTCTTAGGCGTTTACTATGGGGTGTTGAGTCCACTTCGTTGAGCAAGCAGTAGCTCTTGTCTATTACATATTTGGCTTATGGAAAGGTATCTGTGCTAATTTCAATCTCTGGTTTTATGCAGCACCCCCAACTCAACTGTCCCCTTAAGCAAGCATAAGTTGTTTTTCTATATTTGAGACCCTGTTCTGTTTTGTAATTCAGTTCCTGTTTAGCCAAGTTTACATTCCGTGTATTAGTGATATCTTATGATGTTTCTTTTTCTGTGTGACTTATTTCACTTAGAATCATCGTACCTGAATCCACGCATTATGCTGCTACTGGCCTGATGACATAGATTTCATTGCTGAGTGATATTGCGTTGTACGTAAGTACCACAGCTTCTTTATCCATTTTTCGCTTTCTGCGATATTGAACTTGTACCGTAAACGAGGTTCTTGTAAACAGAGCCGTCCCAAACTTTGGGGTGGCTGTGTCTTTTTGATTTTAATTTCCCTAAGCTATACGACCATAAGTGGAAGTGCCCTAGGCTCTGTTGCTTTGTTTTTTAGATGTTTCAGGAAACACCATACACTTCTCCTGAGTGGCTGTTGGCAATTTACATCCCGCCCATCAGCCTAACTAGGCTCCCAGTTCTCCATGGCCTGTCCTGCCTTTCTGGATTTTACACTTTTTTCAGATGGCCCTTTTGACCAGGGGGCAGTGAGACTTCATTGTAGTGCAGATTTCCTTTGCAAGCTTTCTTGGTTGGCCAAAAAGGGCGTATGCGTTTTTTCCTGATTCAGGAAAAAACGCATACACCCTTTTTGGCCAAGTGCATCATTGTGGACGTTCTGCCTCTTTTCCTATGCTTTACATGCAATTCCAGTCTACCTCCTGAAATAGGTTTCCTGCAATTCTGCCCCGCTTTCAAGTCTCTTGGCAGCCATACTTCAATATATTTTTGGACGATAGCTGTCATTTATAACTCTGCAGTTTTGTGAATTAGAGTGCCCCTGAGCTCCTTTCTTCAACTCGCTTTCTTGTGAGCTGGCCGCAACACCGCAGGATTGCTTGAGGCCCTAGTGTGGTTCCGGCATGGCTCGCTGAGCCTTTGGTTAATTCCTCTTCCTGGTGGGAAATGAGAGTTAAATTTGCCCGTCCAGACACCTCCAGCTAGTCTCTCATTGGTTCTCCCTATTCTTGTTCATTTTCAGCAGAAATTGCAAACTGGGCCAAACAGGAGGGTAAAGGCACTGACTCTCCAAGTGGGGAGAGTGTTAGTAAAGCGTCTGGAATGTTGCACCCGAGTACCAGGGGACGAAAACTGAGACACATTTGAACACGTTTCCCGATCACACGGTGGATCATACTCTGGGTTCCACATGCATGTTTTAGCTGAAGGAAGAATCCCTTAACCCTGGAGAGTTGAGAACCATGGAATGGGTACCATGCAATATGACTTCAAAGGGTCTGCATTTGCTCACCGATCCTCACCAATCCTATCACTGCTGCATTTATGCCGCTGTACACACACTTGATTCTCTTTCGGAGACATATAAATCCATAGGTTTTAAGATTCTTACTAGTCAGGTATATTCTTAGGCGTTTAATATGGGGTGTTGAGTCCACTTCGTTGAGCAAGGAGTAGCTCTTGTCTATTACATATTTGGCTTATGGAAAGGTATCTGTGCTAATTTCAATCTCTGGTTTTATGCAGCACCCCAACTCACCTTTCGCCTTAAGCAAGCATAAGTTGGTTTTCTACATTTGAGGCCCTATTCTGTTTTGTAATTCAGTTCCTGTGTAGCCAAGTTTACATTCCGTGTATTAGTGATATCTTATGATGTTTCTTTTTCTGTGTGACTTATTTCACTTAGAATCATCGTACCTGAATCCATTCATTATCCTGCTATGGGCCTGATGACATAGATTTCATTGCTGAGTGATATTGCATTGTACGTTAGTACCACAACTTCTTTATCCATTTTTCACTTTCTGTGATATTGAACTTGTACCGTAAACGAGGTTCTTGTAAACAGAGCCGTCCCAAACTTTGGGGAGGCTGTGTCTTTTTGATTTTAATTTCCCTAATCTATAGGACCATAAGTGGAAGTGCCCTAGGCTCTGTTGCTTTGTTTTTTAGATGTTTCAGGAAACACCATACACTTCTCCTGAGTGGCTGTTGGCAATTTACATCCTGCCCATCAGCCTAACTAGGCTCCCAGTTCTCCATGGCCTGTCCTGCCTTTCTGGATTTTACACTTTTTTCAGATGGCCCTTTTGACCAGGGGGCAGTGAGACTTCATTGTAGTGCAGATTTCCTTTGCAAGCTTTCTTGGTTGGCCAAAAAGGGCGTATGCGTTTTTTCCTGATTCAGGAAAAAACGCATACACCCTTTTTGGCCAAGTGCATCATTGTGGACGTTCTGCCTCTTTTCCTATGCTTTACATGCAATTCCAGTCTACCTCCTGAAATAGGTTTCCTGCAATTCTGCCCCGCTTTCAAGTCTCTTGGCAGCCATACTTCAATATATTTTTGGACGATAGCTGTCATTTATAACTCTGCAGGTTTGTGAATTACAGTGCCCCTGAGCTCCTTTCTTCAACTCGCTTTCTTGTGAGCTGGCCGCAACACCGCAGGATTGCTTCAGGCCCTAGTGTGGTTCCGGCATGGCTCGCTGAGCCTTTGGTTAATTCCTCTTCCTGGTGGGAAATGAGAGTTAAATTTGCCCGTCCAGACACCTCCAGCTAGTCTCTCATTGGTTCTCCCTATTCTTGTTCATTTTCCGCAGAAATTGCAAACTGGGCCAAACAGGAGGGTAAAGGCACTGACTCTCCAAGTGGGGAGAGTGTTAGTAAAGCGTCTGGAATGTTGCACCCGAGTACCAGGGGACGAAAACTGAGACACATTTGAACACGTTTCCCGATCACACGGTGGATCATACTCTGGGTTCCACATGCATGTTTAGCTGAAGGAAGAATCCCTTAAACCTGGAGAGTTGAGACCCATGGAATGGGTACCATGCAATATGACTTCAAAGGGTCTGCATTTGCTCACCGTACCTCACCAATCCTATCACTGCTCCGCTTATGCCGCTGTACACACGCTTGATTCTCTTTCGGAGACATATCAATCCATAGGTTTTAAGATGCTTACTAGTCAAGTATATTCTTAGGCGTTTACTATGGGGTGTTGAGTCCACTTCGTTGAGCAAGCAGTAGCTCTTGTCTATTACATATTTGGCTTATGGAAAGGTATCTGTGCTAATTTCAATCTCTGGTTTTATGCAGCACCCCAACTCAACTGTCCCCTTAAGCAAGCATAAGTTGTTTTTCTATATTTGAGACACTGTTCTGTTTTGTAATTCAGTTCCTGTGTAGCCAAGGTTACATTCCATGTATTAGTGATATCTTATGATGTTTCTTTTTCTGTGTGACTTATTTCACTTAGAATCATCGTACCTGAATCCACTCATTATGCTCCTACTGGCCTGATGACATAGATTTCATTGCTGAGTGATATTGCGTTGTACGTAAGTACCACAGCTTCTTTATCCATTTTTCGCCTTCTGTGATATTCAACTTGTACCGTAAACGAGGTTCTTGTAAACAGAACCGTCCCAAACTTTGGGGTGGCTGTGTCTTTTTTATTTTAATTTCCCTAATCTATAGGACCATAAGTGGAAGTGCCCTAGGCTCTGTTGCTTTGTTTTTTAGATGTTTCAGGAAACACCATACACTTCTCCAGAGTGGCTGTTGGAAATTTACATCCCGCCCTTCAGCATAACAAGGCTCCCAGTTCTCCATGGCCTGTCCTGCCTTTCTGGATTTTACACTTTTTTCAGATGGCCCTTTTGACCAGGGGGAAGTGAGACTTCATTGTAGTGCAGATTTCCTTTGCAAGCTTGCTTGGTTGGCCAAAAAGGGCGTATGCGTTTTTTCCTGAATATATTCAGGAAAAAACGCATACGCCCTTTTTGGCCAAGTGCATCATTGTGGACGTTCTGCCTCTTTTCCTATGCTTTACATGCAATTCCAGTCTACCTCCTGAAATCGGTTTCCTGCAATTCTGCCCCGCTTTCAAGTCTCTTGGCAGCCATACTTCAATATATTTTTGGACGATAGCTGTCATTTATAACTCTGCAGGTTTGTGAATTACAGTGCCCCTGAGCTCCTTTCTTCAACTCGCTTTCTTGTGAGCTGGCCGCAACACCGCAGGATTGCTTCAGGCCCTAGTGTGGTTCCGGCATGGCTCGCTGAGCCTTTGGTTAATTCCTCTTCCTGGTGGGAAATGAGAGTTAAATTTGCCCGTCCAGACACCTCCAGCTAGTCTCTCATTAGTTCTCCCTATTCTTGTTCATTTTTCGCAGAAATTGCAAACTGGGCCAAACAGGAGGTTAAAGGCACTGACTCTCCAAGTGGGGAGAGTGTTAGTAAAGCGTCTGGAATGTTGCACCCGAGTACCAGGGGACGAAAACTGAGACACATTTGAACACGTTTCCCGATCACACGGTGGATCATACTCTGGGTTCCACATGCATGTTTTAGCTGAAGGAAGAATCCCTTAAACCTGGAGAGTTGAGAACCATGGAATGGGTACCATGCAATATGACTTCAAAGGGTCTGCATTTGCTCACCGATCCTCACCAATCCTATCACTGCTGCATTTATGCCGCTGTACACACGTTTGATTCTCTTTCGGAGACATATAAATCCATAGGTTTTAAGATTCTTACTAGTCAGGTATATTCTTAGGCGTTTAATATGGGGTGTTGAGTCCACTTCGTTGAGCAAGGAGTAGCTCTTGTCTATTACATATTTGGCTTATGGAAAGGTATCTGTGCTAATTTCAATCTCTGGTTTTATGCAGCACCCCAACTCACCTTTCCCCTTAAGCAAGCATAAGTTGGTTTTCTACATTTGAGACAATATTCTGTTTTGTAATTCAGTTCCTGTGTAGCCAAGTTTACATTCCGTGTATTAGTGATATCTTATGATGTTTCTTTTTCTGTGTGACTTATTTCACTTAGAATCATCGTACCTGAGTCCACTCATTATGCTGCTACTGGCCTGATGACATAGATTTCATTGCTGAGTGATATTGCGTTGTACGTAAGTACCACAGCTTCTTTATCCATTTTTCGCCTTCTGCGATATTGAACTTGTACCGTAAACGAGGTTCTTGTAAACAGAGCCATCCCAAACTTTGGGGTGGCTGTGTCTTTTTGATTTTAATTTCCCTAATCTATAGGACCATAAGTGGAAGTGCCCTAGGCTCTGTTGCTTTGTTTTTTAGATGTTTCAGGAAACACCATACACTTCTCCAGAGTGGCTGTTGGCAATTTACATCCCGCCCTTCAGCATAACAAGGCTCCCAGTTCTCCGTGGCCTGTCCTGCCTTTCTGGATTTTACACTTTTTTCAGATGACCCTTTTGCCCGGTGGGCAGTGGGAATTCATTGTAGTGCAGATTTCCTTTGCAAGCTTGCTTGGTTGGCCAAAAAGGGCGTATGCGTTTTTTCCTGAATATATTCAGGAAAAAACGCATACGCCCTTTTTGGCCAAGTGCATCATTGTGGACGTTCTGCCTCTTTTCCTATGCTTTACATGCAATTCCAGTCTACCTCCTGAAATCGCTTTCCTGCAATTCTGCCCCACTTTCAAGTCCTCTTGGCAGCCTTACTTCAATATATTTTTGGACGATAGCTGTCATTTATAACTCTGCAGGTTTGTGAAATACAGTGCCCCTGAGCTCCTTTCTTCAACTCGCTTTCTTGTGAGCTGGCCGCAACACCGCAGGATTGCTTCAGGCCCTAGTGTGGTTCCGGCACGGCACGCTGAGCCTTTGGTTAATTCTTCTTCCGGGTGGGAAATGAGAGTTAAATTTGCCCGTCCAGACATCTCCAGCTAGTCTCTCATTGGTTCTCCTTATTCCTGTTCATTTTCCGCAGAAAATGCAAACTGGCCCAAACAGGAGGTTAAAGGCACTGACTCTCCAAGTGGGGAGAGTGTTAGTAAAGCGTCTGGAATGTTGCACCCGAGTACAAGGGGACGAAAACTGAGACACATTTGAACACGTTTCCCGATCACACGGTGGATCATACTCTGGGTTCCACATGCATGTTTAGCTGAAGGAAGAATCCCTTAAACCTGGAGAGTTGAGACCCATGGAATGGGTACCATGCAATATGACTTCAAAGGGTCTGCATTTGCTCACCGTACCTCACCAATCCTATCACTGCTGCGCTTATGCCGCTGTACACACGCTTGATTCTCTTTCGGAGACATATAAATCCATAGGTTTTAAGATTCTTACTAGTCAGGTATATTCTTAGGCGTTTAATATGGGATGTTTTGTCCTTTTCTTTGAGCAAGGAGTAGCTCTTGTCTATTACATATTTGGCTTATGGAACGGTATCTGTGCTAATTTCAATCTCTGGTTTTATGCAGCACCCCAACTCAACTTTCCCCTTAAGCAAGGATAAGTTGTTTTTCTACATTTGAGACCCTGTTCTGTTTTGTAATTCAGTTCCTGTGTAGCCAAGGTTACATTCCATGTATTAGTGATACCTTACAATGTTTCTTTTTCTGTGTGACTTATTTCACTTCGAATCATCGTACCTGAATCCACTCATTATGCTGCTACTGGCCTGATGACATAGATTTCATTGCTGAGTGATATTGCGTTGTACGTAAGTACCACAGCTTCTTTATCCATTTTTCGCCTTCTGTGATATTGAACATGTACTGTAAACGAGGTTCTTGTAAACAGAGCCATCCCAAACTTTGGGGTGGCTGTGTCTTTTTGATTTTAATTTCCCTAAGCTATACGACCATAAGTGGAAGTGCCCTAGGCTCTGTTGCTTTGTTTTTTAGATGTTTCAGGAAACACCATACACTTCTCCAGAGTGGCTGTTGGCAATTTACATCCCGCCCTTCAGCATAAAAAGGCTCCCAGTTCTCCATGGCCTGTCCTGCCTTTCTGGATTTTACACTTTTTTATGATGGCACTTTTGACCGGGGGGCAGTGGGAATTCATTGTAGTGCAGATTTCCTTTGCAAGCTTGCTTGTTTGGCCAAAAAGGGCGTATGCGTTTTTTCCTGAATATATTCAGGAAAAAACGCATACGCCCTTTTTGGCCAAATGCATCATTGTGGACGTTCTGCCTCTTTTCCTACTCTTTACATGCAATTCCAGTCTACCTCCTGAAATCGGTTTCCTGCAATTCTGCCCCGCTTTCAAGTCCTCTTGGCAGCCTTACTTCAATATATTTTTGGATGATAGCTGTCATTTATAACTCTGCAGGTTTGTGAAATACAGTGCCCCTGAGCTCCTTTCTTCAACTCACTTTCTTGTGAGCTGGCCGCAACACCGCAGGATTGCTTCTGGCCCTAGTGTGGTTCCGCCATGGCTCGCTGAGCCTTTGGTTAATTCCTCTTCCGGGTGGGAAATGAGAGTTAAATTTGCCCGTCCAGACACCTTCAGCTAGTCTCTCATTGGTACTCCTTATTCCTGTTCATTTTCCGCAGAAATTGCAAACTGGGCCAAACAGGAGGTTAAAGGCACTGACTCTCCAAGTGGGGAGAGTGTTAGTAAAGCGTCTGGAATGTTGCACCCGAGTACCAGGGGACGAAAACTGAGACACATTTGAACACGTTTCCCGATCACACGGTGGATCATACTCTGGGTTCCACATGCATGTTTTAGCTGAAGGAAGAATCCCTTAAACCTGGAGAATTGAGAACCATGGAATGGGTACCATGCAATATGACTTCAAAGGGTCTGCATTTGCTCACCGAACCTCACCAATCCTATCACTGCTGCATTTATGCTGCCGTACACACGCTTGATTCTCTTTCGGAGACATATAAATCCATAGGTTTTAAGATTCTTACTAGTCAGGTATATTCTTAGGCGTTTAATATGGGGTGTTGAGTCCACTTCGTTGAGCAAGCAGTAGCTCTTGTCTATTACATATTTGGCTTATGGAAAGGTATCTGTGCTAATTTCAATCTCTGGTTTTATGCAGCACCCCAACTCACCTTTCCCCTTAAGCAAGCATAAGTTGGTTTTCTACATTTGAGACACTATTCTGTTTTGTAATTCAGTTCCTGTGTAGCCAAGTTTACATTCCGTGTATTAGAGATATCTTATGATGTTTCTTTTTCTGTGTGACTTATTTCACTTAGAATCATCGTACCTGAGTCCACTCATTATGCTGCTACTGGCCTGATGACATAGATTTCATTGCTGAGTGATATTGCGTTGTACGTAAGTACCACAGCTTCTTTATCCATTTTTCGCCTTCTGTGATATTGAACTTGTACCGTAAACGAGGTTCTTGTAAACAGAGCCATCCCAAACTTTGGGGTGGCTGTGTCTTTTTGATTTTAATTTCCCTAATCTATAGGACCATAAGTGGAAGTGCCCTAGGCTCTGTTGCTTTGTTTTTTAGATGTTTCAGGAAACACCATACACTTCTCCAGAGTGGCTGTTGGCAATTTACATCCCGCCCTTCAGCATAACAAGGCTCCCAGTTCTCCATGGCCTGTCCTGCCTTTCTGGATTTTACACTTTTTTCAGATGACCCTTTTGCCCAGGGGGCAGTGGGAATTAATTGTAGTGCAGATTTCATTTGCAAGCTTGCTTGGTTGGCCAAAAAGGGCGTATGCGTTTTTTCCTGAATATATTCAGGAAAAAACGCATACGCCCTTTTTGGCCAAGTGCATCATTGGGGACGTTCTGCCTCTTTTCCTATGCTTTACATGCAATTCCAGTCTACCTCCTGAAATCGGTTTCCTGCAATTCTGCCCCGCTTTCAAGTCTCTTGGCAGCCATACTTCAATATATTTTTGGACGATAGCTGTCATTTATAACTCTGCAGGTTTGTGAATTACAGTGCCCCTGAGCTCCTTTCTTCAACTCGCTTTCTTGTGAGCTGGCCGCAACACCGCAGGATTGCTTCAGGCCCTAGTGTGGTTCCGGCATGGCTCGCTGAGCCTTTGGTTAATTCCTCTTCCTGGTGGGAAATGAGAGTTAAATTTGCCCGTCCAGACACCTCCAGCTAGTCTCTCATTGGTTCTCCCTATTCTTGTTCATTTTTCGCAGAAATTGCAAACTGGGCCAAACAGGAGGTTAAAGGCACTGACTCTCCAAGTGGGGAGAGTGTTAGTAAAGCGTCTGGAATGTTGCACCCGAGTACCAGGGGACGAAAACTGAGACACATTTGAACACGTTTCCCGATCACACGGTGGATCATACTCTGGGTTCCACATGCATGTTTTAGCTGAAGGAAGAATCCCTTAACCCTGGAGAGTTGAGAACCATGGAATGGGTACCATGCAATATGACTTCAAAGGGTCTGCATTTGCTCACCGATCCTCACCAATCCTATCACTGCTGCATTTATGCCGCTGTACACACACTTGATTCTCTTTCGGAGACATATAAATCCATAGGTTTTAAGATTCTTACTAGTCAGGTATATTCTTAGGCGTTTAATATGGGGTGTTGAGTCCACTTCGTTGAGCAAGGAGTAGCTCTTGTCTATTACATATTTGGCTTATGGAAAGGTATCTGTGCTAATTTCAATCTCTGGTTTTATGCAGCACCCCAACTCACCTTTCCCCTTAAGCAAGCATAAGTTGGTTTTCTACATTTGAGACCCTATTCTGTTTTGTAATTCAGTTCCTGTGTAGCCAAGTTTACATTCCATGTATTAGTGATATCTTATGATGTTTCTTTTTCTGTGTGACTTATTTCACTTAGAATCATCGTACCTGAATCCACTCATTATGCTGCTACTGGCCTGATGACATAGATTTCATTGCTGAGTGATATTGCATTGTACGTAAGTACCACAACTTCTTTATCCATTTTTCACTTTCTGTGATATTGAACTTGTATCGTAAACGAGGTTCTTGTAAACAGAGCCGTCCCAAACTTTGGGGTGGCTGTTTCTTTTTGATTTTAATTTCCCTAATCTATAGGACCATAAGTGGAAGTGCCCTAGGCTCTGTTGCTTTGTTTTTTAGATGTTTCAGGAAACACCATACACTTCTCCTGAGTGGCTGTTGGCAATTTACATCCCGCCCATCAGCCTAACTAGGCTCCCAGTTCTCCATGGCCTGTTCTGCCTTTCTGGATTTTACACTTTTTTCAGATGGCCCTTTTAACCAGGGGGCAGTGAGACTTCATTGTAGTGCAGATTTCCTTTGCAAGCTTTCTTGGTTGGCCAAAAAGGGCGTATGCGTTTTTTCCTGATTCAGGAAAAAACGCATACACCCTTTTTGGCCAAGTGCATCATTGTGGACGTTCTGCCTCTTTTCCTATGCTTTACATGCAATTCCAGTCTACCTCCTGAAATCGGTTTCCTGCAATTCTACCCCTCTTTCAAATCCTCTTGGCAGCCTTACTTCAATATATTTTTGGACAATAGCTGTCATTTATAACTCTGCAGGTTTGTGAATTACAGTGCCCCTGAGCTCGTTTCTTCAACTCGCTTTCTTGTGAGCTGGCCGCAACACCGCAGGATTGCTTCAGGCCCTAGTGTGGTTCCGGCACGGCACGCTGAGCCTTTGGTTAATTCCTCTTCCGGGTGGGAAATGAGAGTTAAATTTGCCCGTCCAGACACCTCCAGCTAGTCTCTCATTGTTTCTCCTTATTCCTGTTCATTTTCCGCAGAAATTGCAAACTGGGAGAAACAGGAGGTTAAAGGCACTGACTCTCCAAGTGGGGAGAGTGTTAGTAAAGCGTCTGGAATGTTGCACCCGAGTACCAGGGGACGAAAACTGAGACACATTTGAACACGTTTCCCAATCACACGGTGGATCATACTCTGGGTTCCACATGCATGTTTTAGCTGAAGGAAGAATCCCTTAAACCTGGAGAGTTGAGAACCATGGAATGGGTACCATGCAATATGACTTCAAAGGGTCTGCATTTGCTCACCGATCCTCACCAATCCTATCACTGCTGCATTTATGCCGCTGTACACACGTTTGATTCTCTTTCGGAGACATATAAATCCATAGGTTTTAAGATTCTTACTAGTCAGGTATATTCTTAGGCGTTTAATATGGGGTGTTGAGTCCACTTCGTTGAGCAAGCAGTAGCTCTTGTCTATTACATATTTGGCTTATGGAGCGGTATCTGTGCTAATTTCAATCTCTGGCTTTATGCAGCACCCCAACTCACCTTTCCCCTAAAGCAAGCATAAGTTGGTTTTCTACATTTGATACCCTATTCTGTTTTGTAATTCAGTTCCTGTGTAGCCAAGTTTACATTCCGTGTATTAGTGATACCTTATGATGTTTCTTTTTCTGTGTGACTTATTTTACTTAGAATCATCGTACCTGAATCCACTCATCATGCTGCTACTGGCCTGATGACATAGATTTCATTGCTGAGTGATATTGCATTGTACGTAAGTACCGCAACTTCTTTATCCATTTTTCGCTTTCTGCGATATTGAACTTGTACCATAAACGAGGTTCTTGTAAACAGAGCCGTCCCAAACTTTGGGGTGGCTGTGTCTTTTTGATTTTAATTTCCCTAAGCTATAGGACCATAAGTGGAAGTGCCCTAGGCTCTGTTGCTTTGTTTTTTAGATGTTTCAGGAAACACCATACACTTCTCCAGAGTGGCTGTTGGCAATTTACATCCCGCCCATCAGCATAAGAAGGCTCCCAGTTCTCCATGGCCTGTCCTGCCTTTGTGGATTTTACACTTTTTTCAGATGGCCCTTTTGACCGGGGGGCAGTGAGACTTCATTGTAGTGCAGATTTCCTTTGCAAGCTTGCTTGGTTGGCCAAAAAGGGCGTATGCGTTTTTTCCTGAATATATTCAGGAAAAAACGCATACGCCCTTTTTGGCCAAGTGCATCATTGTGGACGTTCTGCCTCTTTTCCTATGCTTTACATGCAATTCCAGTCTACCTCCTGAAATCGGTTTCCTGCAATTCTGCCCCGCTTTCAATTCCTCTTGGCAGCCTTACTTCAATATATTTTTGGACGATAGCTGTCATTTATAACTCTGCAGGTTTGTGAATAACAGTGCCCCTGAGCTCCTTTCTTCATCTCGCTTTCTTGTGAGCTGGCCGCAACACCGCAGGATTGTTTTAGGCCCTAGTGTAGTTTCGGCATGGCTCGCTGAGCCTTTGGTTAATTCCTCTTCCTGGTGGGAAATGAGAGTTAAATTTGCCCGTCCAGACACCTCCAGCTAGTCTCTCATTGGTTCTCCCTATTCCTGTACATTTTCCGCAGAAATTGCAAACTGGGCCAAACAGGAGGTTAAAGGCACTGACTCTCCAAGTGGGGAGAGTGTTAGTAAAGCGTCTGGAATGTTGCACCCGAGTACCAGGGGACGAAAACTGAGACACATTTGAACACGTTTCCCGATCACACGGTGGATCATACTCTGGGTTCCACATGCATGTTTTAGCTGAAGGAAGAATCCCTTAAACCTGGAGAGTTGAGACCCATGGAATGGGTACCATGCAATATGACTTCAAAGGGTCTGCATTTGCTCACCGAACCTCACCAATTCTATCACTGCTGCGTTTATGCCACTGTACACACGCTTGATTCTCTTTCGGAGACCTATAAATCCATAGGTTTTAAGATTCTTACTAGTCAGGTATATTCTTAGGCGTTTAATATGGGGTGTTGAGTCCACTTCGTTGAGCAAGCAGTAGCTCTTGTCTATTACATATTTGGCTTATGGAAAGGTATCTGTGCTAATTTCAATCTCTGGTTTTATGCAGCACCCCAACTCACCTTTCCCCTTAAGCAAGCATAAGTTGGTTTTCTACATTTGAGGCCCTATTCTGTTTTGTACTTCAGTTCCTGTGTAGCCAAGTTTACATTCCGTGTATTAGTGATACCTTATGATGTTTCTTTTTCTGTGTGACTTATTTCACTTAGAATCATCGTACCTGAATCCACTCATTATGCTGCTACTGGCCTGATGACATAGATTTCATTGCTGAGTGATATTGCATTGTACGTAAGTACCACAACTTCTTTATCCATTTTTCGCTTTCTGCGATATTGAACTTGTACCATAAACGAGGTTCTTGTAAACAGAGCCGTCCCAAACTTTGGGGTGGCTGTGTCTTTTTGATTTTAATTTCCCTAAGGTATAGGACCATAAGTGGAAGTGCCCTAGGCTCTGTTGCTTTGTTTTTTAGATGTTTCAGGAAACACCATACACTTCTCCAGAGTGGCTGTTGGCAATTTACATCCCGCCCATCAGCATAAGAAGGCTCCCAGTTCTCCATGGCCTGTCCTGCCTTTCTGGATTTTACACTTTTTTCAGATGGCCCTTTTGACCGGGGGGCAGTGAGACTTCATTGTAGTGCAGATTTCCTTTGCAAGCTTGCTTGGTTGGCCAAAAAGGGCGTATGCGTTTTTTCCTGAATATATTCAGGAAAAAACGCATACGCCCTTTTTGGCCAAGTGCATCATTGTGGACGTTCTGCCTCTTTTCCTATGCTTTACATGCAATTCCAGTCTACCTCCTGAAATCGGTTTCCTGCAATTCTGCCCCGCTTTCAAGTCCTCTTGGCAGCCTTACTTCAATATATTTTTGGACGATAGCTGCATTTATAACTCTGCAGGTTTGTGAATAACAGTGCCCCTGAGCTCCTTTCTTCAACTCGCTTTCTTGTGAGCTGGCCGCAACACCGCAGGATTGTTTCAGGCCCTAGTGTAGTTTCGGCATGGCTCGCTGAGCCTTTGGTTAATTCCTCTTCCTGGTGGGAAATGAGAGTTAAATTTGCCCGTCCAGACAGCTCCAGCTAGTCTCTCATTGGTTCTCCCTATTCCTGTACATTTTCCGCAGAAATTGCAAACTGGGCCAAACAGGAGTTTAAAGGCACTGACTCTCCAAGTGGGGAGAGTGTTAGTAAAGCGTCTGGAATGTTGCACCCGAGTACCAGGGGACGAAAACTGAGACACATTTGAACACGTTTCCCGATCACACGGTGGATCATACTCTGGGTTCCACATGCATGTTTTAGCTGAAGGAAGAATCCCTTAAACCTGGAGAGTTGAGACCCATGGAATGGGTACCATGCAATATGACTTCAAAGGGTCTGCATTTGCTCACCGAACCTCACCAATCCTATCACTGCTGCGTTTATGCCGCTGTACACACGCTTGATTCTCTTTCGGAGACCTATAAATCCATAGGTTTTAAGATTCTTACTAGTCAGGTATATTCTTAGGCGTTTAATATGGGGTGTTGAGTCCACTTCGTTGAGCAAGCAGTAGCTCTTGTCTATTACATATTTGGCTTATGGAAAGGTATCTGTGCTAATTTCAATCTCTGGTTTTATGCAGCACCCCAACTCACCTTTCCCCTTAAGCAAGCATAAGTTGGTTTTCTACATTTGAGGCCCTATTCTGTTTTGTACTTCAGTTCCTGTGTAGCCAAGTTTACATTCCGTGTATTAGTGATACCTTATGATGTTTCTTTTTCTGTGTGACTTATTTCACTTAGAATCATCGTACCTGAATCCACTCATTATGCTGCTACTGGCCTGATGACATAGATTTCATTGCTGAGTGATATTGCATTGTACGTAAGTACCACAACTTCTTTATCCATTTTTTGCTTTCTGCGATATTGAACTTGTACCATAAACGAGGTTCTTGTAAACAGAGCCGTCCCAAACTTTGGGGTGGCTGTGTCTTTTTGATTTTAATTTCCCTAAGGTATAGGACCATAAGTGGAAGTGCCCTAGGCTCTGTTGCTTTGTTTTTTAGATGTTTCAGGAAACACCATACACTTCTCCAGAGTGGCTGTTGGCAATTTACATCCCGCCCATCAGCATAAGAAGGCTCCCAGTTCTCCATGGCCTGTCCTGCCTTTCTGGATTTTACACTTTTTTCAGATGGCCCTTTTGACCGGGGGGCAGTGAGACTTCATTGTAGTGCAGATTTCCTTTGCAAGCTTGCTTGGTTGGCCAAAAAGGGCGTATGCGTTTTTTCCTGAATATATTCAGGAAAAAACGCATACGCCCTTTTTGGCCAAGTGCATCATTGTGGACGTTCTGCCTCTTTTCCTATGCTTTACATGCAATTCCAGTCTACCTCCTGAAATCGGTTTCCTGCAATTCTGCCCCGCTTTCAAGTCCTCTTGGCAGCCTTACTTCAATATATTTTTGGACGATAGCTGCATTTATAACTCTGCAGGTTTGTGAATAACAGTGCCCCTGAGCTCCTTTCTTCAACTCGCTTTCTTGTGAGCTGGCCGCAACACCGCAGGATTGTTTCAGGCCCTAGTGTAGTTTCGGCATGGCTCGCTGAGCCTTTGGTTAATTCCTCTTCCTGGTGGGAAATGAGAGTTAAATTTGCCCGTCCAGACAGCTCCAGCTAGTCTCTCATTGGTTCTCCCTATTCCTGTACATTTTCCGCAGAAATTGCAAACTGGGCCAAACAGGAGTTTAAAGGCACTGACTCTCCAAGTGGGGAGAGTGTTAGTAAAGCGTCTGGAATGTTGCACCCGAGTACCAGGGGACGAAAACTGAGACACATTTGAACACGTTTCCCGATCACACGGTGGATCATACTCTGGGTTCCACATGCATGTTTTAGCTGAAGGAAGAATCCCTTAAACCTGGAGAGTTGAGAACCATGGAATGGGTACCATGCAATATGACTTCAAAGGGTCTGCATTTGCTCACCGAACCTCACCAATCCTATCACTGCTGCATTTATGCCGCTGTACACATGCTTGATTCTCTTTCGGAGACATATAAATCCATAGGTTTTAAGATTCTTACTAGTCAGGTATATTCTTAGGCGTTTAATATGGGGTGTTGAGTCCACTTCGTTGAGCAAGGAGTAGCTCTTGTCTATTACATATTTGGCTTATGGAAAGGTATCTGTGCTAATTTCAATCTCTGGTTTTATGCAGCACCCCAACTCACCTTTCCCCTTAAGCAAGCATAAGTTGGTTTTCTACATTTGAGACACTATTCTGTTTTGTAATTCAGTTCCTGTGTAGCCAAGTTTACATTCCGTGTATTAGAGATATCTTATGATGTTTCTTTTTCTGTGTGACTTATTTCACTTAGAATCATCGTACCTGAGTCCACTCATTATGCTGCTACTGGCCTGATGACATAGATTTCATTGCTGAGTGATATTGCGTTGTACGTAAGTACCACAGCTTCTTTATCCATTTTTCGCCTTCTGTGATATTGAACTTGTACCGTAAACGAGGTTCTTGTAAACAGAGCCATCCCAAACTTTGGGGTGGCTGTGTCTTTTTGATTTTAATTTCCCTAATCTATAGGACCATAAGTGGAAGTGCCCTAGGCTCTGTTGCTTTGTTTTTTAGATGTTTCAGGAAACACCATACACTTCTCCAGAGTGGCTGTTGGCAATTTACATCCCGCCCTTCAGCATAACAAGGCTCCCAGTTCTCCATGGCCTGTCCTGCCTTTCTGGATTTTACACTTTTTTCAGATGACCCTTTTGCCCAGGGGGCAGTGGGAATTAATTGTAGTGCAGATTTCATTTGCAAGCTTGCTTGGTTGGCCAAAAAGGGCGTATGCGTTTTTTCCTGAATATATTCAGGAAAAAACGCATACGCCCTTTTTGGCCAAGTGCATCATTGGGGACGTTCTGCCTCTTTTCCTATGCTTTACATGCAATTCCAGTCTACCTCCTGAAATCGGTTTCCTGCAATTCTGCCCCGCTTTCAAGTCTCTTGGCAGCCATACTTCAATATATTTTTGGACGATAGCTGTCATTTATAACTCTGCAGGTTTGTGAATTACAGTGCCCCTGAGCTCCTTTCTTCAACTCGCTTTCTTGTGAGCTGGCCGCAACACCGCAGGATTGCTTCAGGCCCTAGTGTGGTTCCGGCATGGCTCGCTGAGCCTTTGGTTAATTCCTCTTCCTGGTGGGAAATGAGAGTTAAATTTGCCCGTCCAGACACCTCCAGCTAGTCTCTCATTGGTTCTCCCTATTCTTGTTCATTTTTCGCAGAAATTGCAAACTGGGCCAAACAGGAGGTTAAAGGCACTGACTCTCCAAGTGGGGAGAGTGTTAGTAAAGCGTCTGGAATGTTGCACCCGAGTACCAGGGGACGAAAACTGAGACACATTTGAACACGTTTCCCGATCACACGGTGGATCATACTCTGGGTTCCACATGCATGTTTTAGCTGAAGGAAGAATCCCTTAACCCTGGAGAGTTGAGAACCATGGAATGGGTACCATGCAATATGACTTCAAAGGGTCTGCATTTGCTCACCGATCCTCACCAATCCTATCACTGCTGCATTTATGCCGCTGTACACACACTTGATTCTCTTTCGGAGACATATAAATCCATAGGTTTTAAGATTCTTACTAGTCAGGTATATTCTTAGGCGTTTAATATGGGGTGTTGAGTCCACTTCGTTGAGCAAGGAGTAGCTCTTGTCTATTACATATTTGGCTTATGGAAAGGTATCTGTGCTAATTTCAATCTCTGGTTTTATGCAGCACCCCAACTCACCTTTCCCCTTAAGCAAGCATAAGTTGGTTTTCTACATTTGAGACCCTATTCTGTTTTGTAATTCAGTTCCTGTGTAGCCAAGTTTACATTCCATGTATTAGTGATATCTTATGATGTTTCTTTTTCTGTGTGACTTATTTCACTTAGAATCATCGTACCTGAATCCACTCATTATGCTGCTACTGGCCTGATGACATAGATTTCATTGCTGAGTGATATTGCATTGTACGTAAGTACCACAACTTCTTTATCCATTTTTCACTTTCTGTGATATTGAACTTGTATCGTAAACGAGGTTCTTGTAAACAGAGCCGTCCCAAACTTTGGGGTGGCTGTTTCTTTTTGATTTTAATTTCCCTAATCTATAGGACCATAAGTGGAAGTGCCCTAGGCTCTGTTGCTTTGTTTTTTAGATGTTTCAGGAAACACCATACACTTCTCCTGAGTGGCTGTTGGCAATTTACATCCCGCCCATCAGCCTAACTAGGCTCCCAGTTCTCCATGGCCTGTTCTGCCTTTCTGGATTTTACACTTTTTTCAGATGGCCCTTTTAACCAGGGGGCAGTGAGACTTCATTGTAGTGCAGATTTCCTTTGCAAGCTTTCTTGGTTGGCCAAAAAGGGCGTATGCGTTTTTTCCTGATTCAGGAAAAAACGCATACACCCTTTTTGGCCAAGTGCATCATTGTGGACGTTCTGCCTCTTTTCCTATGCTTTACATGCAATTCCAGTCTACCTCCTGAAATCGGTTTCCTGCAATTCTACCCCTCTTTCAAATCCTCTTGGCAGCCTTACTTCAATATATTTTTGGACAATAGCTGTCATTTATAACTCTGCAGGTTTGTGAATTACAGTGCCCCTGAGCTCGTTTCTTCAACTCGCTTTCTTGTGAGCTGGCCGCAACACCGCAGGATTGCTTCAGGCCCTAGTGTGGTTCCGGCACGGCACGCTGAGCCTTTGGTTAATTCCTCTTCCGGGTGGGAAATGAGAGTTAAATTTGCCCGTCCAGACACCTCCAGCTAGTCTCTCATTGTTTCTCCTTATTCCTGTTCATTTTCCGCAGAAATTGCAAACTGGGAGAAACAGGAGGTTAAAGGCACTGACTCTCCAAGTGGGGAGAGTGTTAGTAAAGCGTCTGGAATGTTGCACCCGAGTACCAGGGGACGAAAACTGAGACACATTTGAACACGTTTCCCAATCACACGGTGGATCATACTCTGGGTTCCACATGCATGTTTTAGCTGAAGGAAGAATCCCTTAAACCTGGAGAGTTGAGAACCATGGAATGGGTACCATGCAATATGACTTCAAAGGGTCTGCATTTGCTCACCGATCCTCACCAATCCTATCACTGCTGCATTTATGCCGCTGTACACACGTTTGATTCTCTTTCGGAGACATATAAATCCATAGGTTTTAAGATTCTTACTAGTCAGGTATATTCTTAGGCGTTTAATATGGGGTGTTGAGTCCACTTCGTTGAGCAAGCAGTAGCTCTTGTCTATTACATATTTGGCTTATGGAGCGGTATCTGTGCTAATTTCAATCTCTGGCTTTATGCAGCACCCCAACTCACCTTTCCCCTAAAGCAAGCATAAGTTGGTTTTCTACATTTGATACCCTATTCTGTTTTGTAATTCAGTTCCTGTGTAGCCAAGTTTACATTCCGTGTATTAGTGATACCTTATGATGTTTCTTTTTCTGTGTGACTTATTTTACTTAGAATCATCGTACCTGAATCCACTCATCATGCTGCTACTGGCCTGATGACATAGATTTCATTGCTGAGTGATATTGCATTGTACGTAAGTACCGCAACTTCTTTATCCATTTTTCGCTTTCTGCGATATTGAACTTGTACCATAAACGAGGTTCTTGTAAACAGAGCCGTCCCAAACTTTGGGGTGGCTGTGTCTTTTTGATTTTAATTTCCCTAAGCTATAGGACCATAAGTGGAAGTGCCCTAGGCTCTGTTGCTTTGTTTTTTAGATGTTTCAGGAAACACCATACACTTCTCCAGAGTGGCTGTTGGCAATTTACATCCCGCCCATCAGCATAAGAAGGCTCCCAGTTCTCCATGGCCTGTCCTGCCTTTGTGGATTTTACACTTTTTTCAGATGGCCCTTTTGACCGGGGGGCAGTGAGACTTCATTGTAGTGCAGATTTCCTTTGCAAGCTTGCTTGGTTGGCCAAAAAGGGCGTATGCGTTTTTTCCTGAATATATTCAGGAAAAAACGCATACGCCCTTTTTGGCCAAGTGCATCATTGTGGACGTTCTGCCTCTTTTCCTATGCTTTACATGCAATTCCAGTCTACCTCCTGAAATCGGTTTCCTGCAATTCTGCCCCGCTTTCAATTCCTCTTGGCAGCCTTACTTCAATATATTTTTGGACGATAGCTGTCATTTATAACTCTGCAGGTTTGTGAATAACAGTGCCCCTGAGCTCCTTTCTTCATCTCGCTTTCTTGTGAGCTGGCCGCAACACCGCAGGATTGTTTCAGGCCCTAGTGTAGTTTCGGCATGGCTCGCTGAGCCTTTGGTTAATTCCTCTTCCTGGTGGGAAATGAGAGTTAAATTTGCCCGTCCAGACACCTCCAGCTAGTCTCTCATTGGTTCTCCCTATTCCTGTACATTTTCCGCAGAAATTGCAAACTGGGCCAAACAGGAGGTTAAAGGCACTGACTCTCCAAGTGGGGAGAGTGTTAGTAAAGCGTCTGGAATGTTGCACCCGAGTACCAGGGGACGAAAACTGAGACACATTTGAACACGTTTCCCGATCACACGGTGGATCATACTCTGGGTTCCACATGCATGTTTTAGCTGAAGGAAGAATCCCTTAAACCTGGAGAGTTGAGACCCATGGAATGGGTACCATGCAATATGACTTCAAAGGGTCTGCATTTGCTCACCGAACCTCACCAATTCTATCACTGCTGCGTTTATGCCACTGTACACACGCTTGATTCTCTTTCGGAGACCTATAAATCCATAGGTTTTAAGATTCTTACTAGTCAGGTATATTCTTAGGCGTTTAATATGGGGTGTTGAGTCCACTTCGTTGAGCAAGCAGTAGCTCTTGTCTATTACATATTTGGCTTATGGAAAGGTATCTGTGCTAATTTCAATCTCTGGTTTTATGCAGCACCCCAACTCACCTTTCCCCTTAAGCAAGCATAAGTTGGTTTTCTACATTTGAGGCCCTATTCTGTTTTGTACTTCAGTTCCTGTGTAGCCAAGTTTACATTCCGTGTATTAGTGATACCTTATGATGTTTCTTTTTCTGTGTGACTTATTTCACTTAGAATCATCGTACCTGAATCCACTCATTATGCTGCTACTGGCCTGATGACATAGATTTCATTGCTGAGTGATATTGCATTGTACGTAAGTACCACAACTTCTTTATCCATTTTTCGCTTTCTGCGATATTGAACTTGTACCATAAACGAGGTTCTTGTAAACAGAGCCGTCCCAAACTTTGGGGTGGCTGTGTCTTTTTGATTTTAATTTCCCTAAGGTATAGGACCATAAGTGGAAGTGCCCTAGGCTCTGTTGCTTTGTTTTTTAGATGTTTCAGGAAACACCATACACTTCTCCAGAGTGGCTGTTGGCAATTTACATCCCGCCCATCAGCATAAGAAGGCTCCCAGTTCTCCATGGCCTGTCCTGCCTTTCTGGATTTTACACTTTTTTCAGATGGCCCTTTTGACCGGGGGGCAGTGAGACTTCATTGTAGTGCAGATTTCCTTTGCAAGCTTGCTTGGTTGGCCAAAAAGGGCGTATGCGTTTTTTCCTGAATATATTCAGGAAAAAACGCATACGCCCTTTTTGGCCAAGTGCATCATTGTGGACGTTCTGCCTCTTTTCCTATGCTTTACATGCAATTCCAGTCTACCTCCTGAAATCGGTTTCCTGCAATTCTGCCCCGCTTTCAAGTCCTCTTGGCAGCCTTACTTCAATATATTTTTGGACGATAGCTGCATTTATAACTCTGCAGGTTTGTGAATAACAGTGCCCCTGAGCTCCTTTCTTCAACTCGCTTTCTTGTGAGCTGGCCGCAACACCGCAGGATTGTTTCAGGCCCTAGTGTAGTTTCGGCATGGCTCGCTGAGCCTTTGGTTAATTCCTCTTCCTGGTGGGAAATGAGAGTTAAATTTGCCCGTCCAGACAGCTCCAGCTAGTATCTCATTGGTTCTCCCTATTCCTGTACATTTTCCGCAGAAATTGCAAACTGGGCCAAACAGGAGTTTAAAGGCACTGACTCTCCAAGTGGGGAGAGTGTTAGTAAAGCGTCTGGAATGTTGCACCCGAGTACCAGGGGACGAAAACTGAGACACATTTGAACACGTTTCCCGATCACACGGTGGATCATACTCTGGGTTCCACATGCATGTTTTAGCTGAAGGAAGAATCCCTTAAACCTGGAGAGTTGAGAACCATGGAATGGGTACCATGCAATATGACTTCAAAGGGTCTGCATTTGCTCACCGATCCTCACCAATCCTATCACTGCTGCATTTATGCCGCTGTACACACGTTTGATTCTCTTTCGGAGACATATAAATCCATAGGTTTTAAGATTCTTACTAGTCAGGTATATTCTTAGGCGTTTAATATGGGGTGTTGAGTCCACTTCGTTGAGCAAGGAGTAGCTCTTGTCTATTACATATTTGGCTTATGGAAAGGTATCTGTGCTAATTTCAATCTCTGGTTTTATGCAGCACCCCAACTCACCTTTCCCCTTAAGCAAGCATAAGTTGGTTTTCTACATTTGAGACAATATTCTGTTTTGTAATTCAGTTCCTGTGTAGCCAAGTTTACATTCCGTGTATTAGTGATATCTTATGATGTTTCTTTTTCTGTGTGACTTATTTCACTTAGAATCATCGTACCTGAGTCCACTCATTATGCTGCTACTGGCCTGATGACATAGATTTCATTGCTGAGTGATATTGCGTTGTACGTAAGTACCACAGCTTCTTTATCCATTTTTCGCCTTCTGCGATATTGAACTTGTACCGTAAACGAGGTTCTTGTAAACAGAGCCATCCCAAACTTTGGGGTGGCTGTGTCTTTTTGATTTTAATTTCGCTAATCTATAGGACCATAAGTGGAAGTGCCCTAGGCTCTGTTGCTTTGTTTTTTAGATGTTTCAGGAAACACCATACACTTCTCCAGAGTGGCTGTTGGCAATTTACATCCCGCCCTTCAGCATAACAAGGCTCCCAGTTCTCCATGGCCTGTCCTGCCTTTCTGGATTTTACACTTTTTTCAGATGACCCTTTTGCCCGGGGGGCAGTGGGAATTAATTGTAGTGCAGATTTCATTTGCAAGCTTGCTTGGTTGGCCAAAAAGGGCGTATGCGTTTTTTCCTGAATATATTCAGGAAAAAACGCATACGCCCTTTTTGGCCAAGTGCATCATTGTGGACGTTCTGCCTCTTTTCCTATGCTTTACATGCAATTCCAGTCTACCTCCTGAAATCGGTTTCCTGCAATTCTACCCCTCTTTCAAATCCTCTTGGCAGCCTTACTTCAATATATTTTTGGACAATAGCTGTCATTTATAACTCTGCAGGTTTGTGAATTACAGTGCCCCTGAGCTCGTTTCTTCAACTCGCTTTCTTGTGAGCTGGCCGCAACACCGCAGGATTGCTTCAGGCCCTAGTGTGGTTCCGGCACGGCACGCTGAGCCTTTGGTTAATTCCTCTTCCGGGTGGGAAATGAGAGTTAAATTTGCCCGTCCAGACACCTCCAGCTAGTCTCTCATTGTTTCTCCTTATTCCTGTTCATTTTCCGCAGAAATTGCAAACTGGGAGAAACAGGAGGTTAAAGGCACTGACTCTCCAAGTGGGGAGAGTGTTAGTAAAGCGTCTGGAATGTTGCACCCGAGTACCAGGGGACGAAAACTGAGACACATTTGAACACGTTTCCCAATCACACGGTGGATCATACTCTGGGTTCCACATGCATGTTTTAGCTGAAGGAAGAATCCCTTAAACCTGGAGAGTTGAGAACCATGGAATGGGTACCATGCAATATGACTTCAAAGGGTCTGCATTTGCTCACCGATCCTCACCAATCCTATCACTGCTGCATTTATGCCGCTGTACACACGTTTGATTCTCTTTCGGAGACATATAAATCCATAGGTTTTAAGATTCTTACTAGTCAGGTATATTCTTAGGCGTTTAATATGGGGTGTTGAGTCCACTTCGTTGAGCAAGCAGTAGCTCTTGTCTATTACATATTTGGCTTATGGAAAGGTATCTGTGCTAATTTCAATCTCTGGTTTTATGCAGCACCCCAACTCACCTTTCCCCTTAAGCAAGCATAAGTTGGTTTTCTACATTTGAGACACTATTCTGTTTTGTAATTCAGTTCCTGTGTAGCCAAGTTTACATTCCATGTATTAGTGATATCTTATGATGTTTCTTTTTCTGTGTGACTTATTTCACTTAGAATCATCGTACCTGAATCCACTCATTATGCTGCTACTGGCCTGATGACATAGATTTCATTGCTGAGTGATATTGCATTGTACGTAAGTACCACAACTTCTTTATCCATTTTTCGCTTTCTGCGATATTGAACTTGTACCGTATATGAGGTTCTTGTAAACAGAGCCGTCCCAAACTTTGGGGTGGCTGTGTCTTTTTGATTTTAATTTCCCTAAGCTATAGGACCATAAGTGGAAGTGCCCTAGGCTCTGTTGCTTTGTTTTTTAGATGTTTCAGGAAACACCATACACTTCTCCAGAGTGGCTGTTGGCAATTTACATCCCGCCTATCAGAATAAGAAGGCTCCCAGTTCTCCATGGCCTGTCCTGCCTTTCTGGATTTTACACTTTTTTCAGATGGCCCTTTTGACCAGGGGGAAGTGAGACTTCATTGTAGTGCAGATTTCCTTTGCAAGCTTGCTTGGTTGTCCAAAAAGGGCGTATGCGTTTTTTCCTGAATATATTCAGGAAAAAACGCATACGCCCTTTTTGGCCAAGTGCATCATTGTGGACGTTCTGCCTCTTTTCCTATGCTTTACATGCAATTCCAGTCTACCTCCTGAAATCGGTTTCCTGCAATTCTGCCCCGCTTTCAAGTCTCTTGGCAGCCATACTTCAATATATTTTTGGACGATAGCTGTCATTTATAACTCTGCAGGTTTGTGAATTACAGTGCCCCTGAGCTCCTTTCTTCAACTCGCTTTCTTGTGAGCTGGCCGCAACACCGCAGGATTGCTTCAGGCCCTAGTGTGGTTCCGGCATGGCTCGCTGAGCCTTTGGTTAATTCCTCTTCCTGGTGGGAAATGAGAGTTAAATTTGCCCGTCCAGACACCTCCAGCTAGTCTCTCATTGGTTCTCCCTATTCTTGTTCATTTTTCGCAGAAATTGCAAACTGGGCCAAACAGGAGGGTAAAGGCACTGACTCTCCAAGTGGGGAGAGTGTTAGTAAAGCGTCTGGAATGTTGCACCCGAGTACCAGGGGACGAAAACTGAGACACATTTGAACACGTTTCCCGATCACATGGTGGATCATACTCTGGGTTCCACATGCATGTTTTAGCTGAAGGAAGAATCCCTTAAACCTGGAGAGTTGAGAACCATGGAATGGGTACCATGCAATATGACTTCAAAGGGTCTGCATTTGCTCACCGATCCTCACCAATCCTATCACTGCTGCATTTATGCCGCTGTACACACGTTTGACTCTCTTTCGGCGACATATAAATCCATAGTATTTAAGATTCTTACTAGTCAGGTATATTCTTAGGCGTTTAATATGGGGTGTTGAGTCCACTTCGTTGAGCAAGCAGTAGCTCTTGTCTATTACATATTTGGCTTATGGAAAGGTATCTGTGCTAATTTCAATCTCTGGTTTTATGCAGCACCCCAACTCACCTTTCCCCTTAAGCAAGCATAAGTTGGTTTTCTACATTTGAGACACTATTCTGTTTTGTAATTCAGTTCCTGTGTAGCCAACTTTACATTCCATGTATTAGTGATATCTTATGATGTTTCTTTTTCTGTGTGACTTATTTCACTTAGAATCATCGTACCTGAATCCACTCATTATGCTGCTACTGGCCTGATGACATAGATTTCATTGCTGAGTGATATTGCATTGTACGTAAGTACCACAACTTCTTTATCCATTTTTCGCTTTCTGCGATATTGAACTTGTACCGTATATGAGGTTCTTGTAAACAGAGCCGTCCCAAACTTTGGGGTGGCTGTGTCTTTTTGATTTTAATTTCCCTAAGCTATAGGACCATAAGTGGAAGTGCCCTAGGCTCTGTTGCTTTGTTTTTTAGATGTTTCAGGAAACACCATACACTTCTCCAGGGTGGCTGTTGGCAATATACATCCCGCCTATCAGCATAAGAAGGCTCCCAGTTCTCCATGGCCTGTCCTGCCTTTCTGGATTTTACACTTTTTTCAGATGGCCCTTTTGACCAGGGGGAAGTGAGACTTCATTGTAGTGCAGATTTCCTTTGCAAGCTTGCTTGGTTGGCCAAAAAGGGCGTATGCGTTTTTTCCTGAATATATTCAGGAAAAAACGCATACGCCCTTTTTGGCCAAGTGCATCATTGTGGACGTTCTGCCTCTTTTCCTATGCTTTACATGCAATTCCAGTCTACCTCCTGAAATCGGTTTCCTGCAATTCTGCCCCGCTTTCAAGTCTCTTGGCAGCCATACTTCAATATATTTTTGGACGATAGCTGTCATTTATAACTCTGCAGGTTTGTGAATTACAGTGCCCCTGAGCTCCTTTCTTCAACTCGCTTTCTTGTGAGCTGGCCGCAACACCGCAGGATTGCTTCAGGCCCTAGTGTGGTTCCGGCATGGCTCGCTGAGCCTTTGGTTAATTCCTCTTCCTGGTGGGAAATGAGAGTTAAATTTGCCCGTCCAGACACCTCCAGCTAGTCTCTCATTAGTTCTCCCTATTCTTGTTCATTTTTCGCAGAAATTGCAAACTGGGCCAAACAGGAGGTTAAAGGCACTGACTCTCCAAGTGGGGAGAGTGTTAGTAAAGCGTCTGGAATGTTGCACCCGAGTACCAGGGGACGAAAACTGAGACACATTTGAACACGTTTCCCGATCACACGGTGGATCATACTCTGGGTTCCACATGCATGTTTTAGCTGAAGGAAGAATCCCTTAAACCTGGAGAGTTGAGAACCATGGAATGGGTACCATGCAATATGACTTCAAAGGGTCTGCATTTGCTCACCGATCCTCACCAATCCTATCACTGCTGCATTTATGCCGCTGTACACACGTTTGATTCTCTTTCGGAGACATATAAATCCATAGGTTTTAAGATTCTTACTAGTCAGGTATATTCTTAGGCGTTTAATATGGGGTGTTGAGTCCACTTCGTTGAGCAAGGAGTAGCTCTTGTCTATTACATATTTGGCTTATGGAAAGGTATCTGTGCTAATTTCAATCTCTGGTTTTATGCAGCACCCCAACTCACCTTTCCCCTTAAGCAAGCATAAGTTGGTTTTCTACATTTGAGACAATATTCTGTTTTGTAATTCAGTTCCTGTGTAGCCAAGTTTACATTCCGTGTATTAGTGATATCTTATGATGTTTCTTTTTCTGTGTGACTTATTTCACTTAGAATCATCGTACCTGAGTCCACTCATTATGCTGCTACTGGCCTGATGACATAGATTTCATTGCTGAGTGATATTGCGTTGTACGTAAGTACCACAGCTTCTTTATCCATTTTTCGCCTTCTGCGATATTGAACTTGTACCGTAAACGAGGTTCTTGTAAACAGAGCCATCCCAAACTTTGGGGTGGCTGTGTCTTTTTGATTTTAATTTCGCTAATCTATAGGACCATAAGTGGAAGTGCCCTAGGCTCTGTTGCTTTGTTTTTTAGATGTTTCAGGAAACACCATACACTTCTCCAGAGTGGCTGTTGGCAATTTACATCCCGCCCTTCAGCATAACAAGGCTCCCAGTTCTCCGTGGCCTGTCCTGCCTTTCTGGATTTTACACTTTTTTCAGATGACCCTTTTGCCCGGGGGGCAGTGGGAATTCATTGTAGTGCAGATTTCCTTTGCAAGCTTGCTTGGTTGGCCAAAAAGGGCGTATGCGTTTTTTCCTGAATATATTCAGGAAAAAACGCATACGCCCTTTTTGGCCAAGTGCATCATTGTGGACGTTCTGCCTCTTTTCCTATGCTTTACATGCAATTCCAGTCTACCTCCTGAAATCGTTTTCCTGCAATTCTGCCCCACTTTCAAGTCCTCTTGGCAGCCTTACTTCAATATATTTTTGGACGATAGCTGTCATTTATAACTCTGCAGGTTTGTGAAATACAGTGCCCCTGAGCTCCTTTCTTCAACTCGCTTTCTTGTGAGCTGGCCGCAACACCGCAGGATTGCTTCAGGCCCTAGTGTGGTTCTGGCACGGCACGCTGAGCCTTTGGTTAATTCTTCTTCCGGGTGGGAAATGAGAGTTAAATTTGCCCGTCCAGACATCTCCAGCTAGTCTCTCATTGGTTCTCCTTATTCCTGTTCATTTTCCGCAGAAAATGCAAACTGGCCCAAACAGGAGGTTAAAGGCACTGACTCTCCAAGTGGGGAGAGTGTTAGTAAAGCGTCTGGAATGTTGCATCCGAGTACAAGGGGACGAAAACTGAGACACATTTGAACACGTTTCCCGATCACACGGTGGATCATACTCTGGGTTCCACATGCATGTTTAGCTGAAGGAAGAATCCCTTAAACCTGGAGAGTTGAGACCCATGGAATGGGTACCATGCAATATGACTTCAAAGGGTCTGCATTTGCTCACCGTACCTCACCAATCCTATCACTGCTGCGCTTATGCCGCTGTACACACGCTTGATTCTCTTTCGGAGACATATAAATCCATAGGTTTTAAGATTCTTACTAGTCAGGTATATTCTTAGGCGTTTAATATGGGATGTTTTGTCCTTTTCTTTGAGCAAGGAGTAGCTCTTGTCTATTACATATTTGGCTTATGGAACGGTATCTGTGCTAATTTCAATCTCTGGTTTTATGCAGCACCCCAACTCAACTTTCCCCTTAAGCAAGGATAAGTTGTTTTTCTACATTTGAGACCCTGTTCTGTTTTGTAATTCAGTTCCTGTGTAGCCAAGGTTACATTCCATGTATTAGTGATACCTTACAATGTTTCTTTTTCTGTGTGACTTATTTCACTTCGAATCATCGTACCTGAATCCACTCATTATGCTGCTACTGGCCTGATGACATAGATTTCATTGCTGAGTGATATTGCGTTGTACGTAAGTACCACAGCTTCTTTATCCATTTTTCGCCTTCTGTGATATTGAACATGTACTGTAAACGAGGTTCTTGTAAACAGAGCCATCCCAAACTTTGGGGTGGCTGTGTCTTTTTGATTTTAATTTCCCTAAGCTATATGACCATAAGTGGAAGTGCCCTAGGCTCTGTTGCTTTGTTTTTTAGATGTTTCAGGAAACACCATACACTTCTCCAGAGTGGCTGTTGGCAATTTACATCCCGCCCTTCAGCATAAAAAGGCTCCCAGTTCTCCATGGCCTGTCCTGCCTTTCTGGATTTTACACTTTTTTATGATGGCACTTTTGACCGGGGGGCAGTGGGAATTCATTGTAGTGCAGATTTCCTTTGCAAGCTTGCTTGTTTGGCCAAAAAGGGCGTATGCGTTTTTTCCTGAATATATTCAGGAAAAAACACATACGCCCTTTTTGGCCAAATGCATCATTGTGGACGTTCTGCCTCTTTTCCTACTCTTTACATGCAATTCCAGTCTACCTCCTGAAATCGGTTTCCTGCAATTCTGCCCCGCTTTCAAGTCCTCTTGGCAGCCTTACTTCAATATATTTTTGGATGATAGCTGTCATTTATAACTCTGCAGGTTTGTGAAATACAGTGCCCCTGAGCTCCTTTCTTCAACTCACTTTCTTGTGAGCTGGCCGCAACACCGCAGGATTGCTTCTGGCCCTAGTGTGGTTCCGCCATGGCTCGCTGAGCCTTTGGTTAATTCCTCTTCCGGGTGGGAAATGAGAGTTAAATTTGCCCGTCCAGACACCTTCAGCTAGTCTCTCATTGGTACTCCTTATTCCTGTTCATTTTCCGCAGAAATTGCAAACTGGGCCAAACAGGAGGTTAAAGGCACTGACTCTCCAAGTGGGGAGAGTGTTAGTAAAGCGTCTGGAATGTTGCACCCGAGTACCAGGGGACGAAAACTGAGACACATTTGAACACGTTTCCCGATCACACGGTGGATCATACTCTGGGTTCCACATGCATGTTTTAGCTGAAGGAAGAATCCCTTAAACCTGGAGAATTGAGAACCATGGAATGGGTACCATGCAATATGACTTCAAAGGGTCTGCATTTGCTCACCGAACCTCACCAATCCTATCACTGCTGCATTTATGCTGCCGTACACACGCTTGATTCTCTTTCGGAGACATATAAATCCATAGGTTTTAAGATTCTTACTAGTCAGGTATATTCTTAGGCGTTTAATATGGGGTGTTGAGTCCACTTCGTTGAGCAAGCAGTAGCTCTTGTCTATTACATATTTGGCTTATGGAAAGGTATCTGTGCTAATTTCAATCTCTGGTTTTATGCAGCACCCCAACTCACCTTTACCCTTAAGCAAGCATAAGTTGGTTTTCTACATTTGAGACCCTATTCTCTTTTGTAATTCAGTTCCTGTGTAGCCAAGTTTACATTCCGTGTATTAGTGATATCTTATGATGTTTCTTTTTCTGTGTGACTTATTTCACTTAGAATCATCGTACCTGAATCCACTCATTATGCTGCTACTGGCCTGATGACATAGATTTCATTGCTGAGTGATATTGCATTGTACGTAAGTACCTCAACTTCTTTATCCATTTCTCGCTTTCTGCGATATTGAACTTGTACCGTAAATGCGGTTCTTGTAAGCAGAGCCGTCCCAAACTTTGGAGTGGCTGTGTCTTTTTGATTTTAATTTCCCTAAGCTATAGGACCATAAGTGGAAGTGCCCTAGGCTCTGTTGCTTTGTTTTTTAGATGTTTCAGGAAACACCATACACTTCTCCAGAGTGGCTGTTGGTAATTTACATCCCGCCCATCAGCATAAGAAGGCTCCCAGTTCTCCATGGCCTGTCCTGCCTTTGTGGATTTTACACTTTTTTCAGATGGCCCTTTTGACCGGGGGGCAGTGAGACTTCATTGTAGTGCAGATTTCCTTTGCAAGCTTGCTTGGTTGGCCAAAAAGGGCGTATGCGTTTTTTCCTGAATATATTCAGGAAAAAACGCATACGCCCTTTTTGGCCAAGTGCATCATTGTGGACGTTCTGCCTCTTTTCCTATGCTTTACATGCAATTCCAGTCTACCTCCTGAAATCGGTTTCCTGCAATTCTGCCCCGCTTTCAAGTCCTCTTGGCAGCCTTACTTCAATATATTTTTGGACGATAGCTGTCATTTATAACTCTGCAGGTTTGTGAATAACAGTGCCCCTGAGCTCCTTTCTTCAACTCGCTTTCTTGTGAGCTGGCCGCAACACCGCAGGATTGCTTCAGGCCCTAGTGTGGTTCCGGCATGGCTCGCTGAGCCTTTGGTTAATTCCTCTTCCTGGTGGGAAATGAGAGTTAAATTTGCCCGTCCAGACAGCTCCAGCTACTCTCTCATTGGTTCTCCCTATTCCTGTTCCTTTTCCGCAGAAATTGCAAACTGGGCCAAACAGGAGGTTAAAGGCACTGACTCTTCAACTGGGGAGAGTGTTAGTAAAGCGTCTGGAATGTTGCACCCGAGTACCAGGGGACGAAAACTGAGACACATTTGAACACGTTTCCCGATCACACGGTGGATCATACTCTGGGTTCCACATGCATGTTTTAGCTGAAGGAAGAATCCCTTAAACCTGGAGAGTTGAGAACCATGGAATGGGTACCATGCAATATGACTTCAAAGGGTCTGCATTTGCTCACCGAACCTCACCAATCCTATCACTGCTGCGTTTATGCCGCTGTACACACGCTTGATTCTCTTTCGGAGACATATAAATCCATAGGTTTTAAGATTCTTACTAGTCAGGTATATTCTTAGGCGTTTAATATGGGGTGTTGAGTCCACTTCGTTGAGCAAGCAGTAGCTCTTGTCTATTACATATTTGGCTTATGGAAAGGTATCTGTGCTAATTTCAATCTCTGGTTTTATGCAGCACCCCAACTCACCTTTACCCTTAAGCAAGCATAAGTTGGTTTTCTACATTTGAGACCCTATTCTCTTTTGTAATTCAGTTCCTGTGTAGCCAAGTTTACATTCCGTGTATTAGTGATATCTTATGATGTTTCTTTTTCTGTGTGACTTATTTCACTTAGAATCATCGTACCTGAACCCACTCATTATGCTGCTACAGGCCTGATGACATAGATTTCATTGCTGAGTGATATTGCATTGTACGTAAGTACCTCAACTTCTTTATCCATTTCTCGCTTTCTGCGATATTGAACTTGTACCGTAAATGCGGTTCTTGTAAGCAGAGCCGTCCCAAACTTTGGAGTGGCTGTGTCTTTTTGATTTTAATTTCCCTAAGCTATAGGACCATAAGTGGAAGTGCCCTAGGCTCTGTTGCTTTGTTTTTTAGATGTTTCAGGAAACACCATACACTTCTCCAGAGTGGCTGTTGGTAATTTACATCCCGCCCATCAGCATAAGAAGGCTCCCAGTTCTCCATGGCCTGTCCTGCCTTTGTGGATTTTACACTTTTTTCAGATGGCCCTTTTGACCGGGGGGCAGTGAGACTTCATTGTAGTGCAGATTTCCTTTGCAAGCTTGCTTGGTTGGCCAAAAAGGGCGTATGCGTTTTTTCCTGAATATATTCAGGAAAAAACGCATACGCCCTTTTTGGCCAAGTGCATCATTGTGGACGTTCTGCCTCTTTTCCTATGCTTTACATGCAATTCCAGTCTACCTCCTGAAATCGGTTTCCTGCAATTCTGCCCCGCTTTCAAGTCCTCTTGGCAGCCTTACTTCAATATATTTTTGGACGATAGCTGTCATTTATAACTCTGCAGGTTTGTGAATTACAGTGACCCTGAGCTCCTTTCTTCAACTCGCTTTCTTGTGAGCTGGCCGCAACACCACAGGATTGCTTCAGGCCCTAGTGTGGTTCCGGCATGGCTCGCTGAGCCTTTGGTTAATTCCTCTTCCTGGTGGGAAATGAGAGTTAAATTTGCCCGTCCAGACAGCTCCAGCTACTCTCTCATTGGTTCTCCCTATTCCTGTTCATTTTCCGCAGAAATTGCAAACTGGGCCAAACAGGAGGTTAAAGGCACTGACTCTCCAAGTGGGGAGAGTGTTAGTAAAGCGTCTGGAATGTTGCACCCGAGTACCAGGGGACGAAAACTGAGACACATTTGAACACGTTTCCCGATCACACGGTGGATCATACTCTGGGTTCCACATGCATGTTTTAGCTGAAGGAAGAATCCCTTAAACCTGGAGAGTTGAGAACCATGGAATGGGTACCATGCAATATGACTTCAAAGGGTCTGCATTTGCTCACCGAACCTCACCAATCCTATCACTGCTGCGTTTATGCCGCTGTACACACGCTTGATTCTCTTTCGGAGACATATAAATCCATAGGTTTTAAGATTCTTACTAGTCAGGTATATTCTTAGGCGTTTAATATGGGGTGTTGAGTCCACTTCGTTGAGCAAGCAGTAGCTCTTGTCTATTACATATTTGGCTTATGGAAAGGTATCTGTGCTAATTTCAATCTCTGGTTTTATGCAGCACCCCAACTCACCTTTACCCTTAAGCAAGCATAAGTTGGTTTTCTACATTTGAGACCCTATTCTGTTTTGTAATTCAGTTCCTGTGTAGCCAAGTTTACATTCCGTGTATTAGTGATATCTTATGATGTTTCTTTTTCTGTGTGACTTATTTCACTTAGAATCATCGTACCTGAATCCACTCATTATGCTGCTACAGGCCTGATGACATAGATTTCATTGCTGAGTGATATTGCATTGTACGTATGTACCTCAAATTCTTTATCCATTTCTCGCTTTCTGCGATATTGAACTTGTACCGTAAATGCGGTTCTTGTAAGCAGAGCCGTCCCAAACTTTGGAGTGGCTGTGTCTTTTTGATTTTAATTTCCCTAAGCTATAGGACCATAAGTGGAAGTGCCCTAGGCTCTGTTGCTTTGTTTTTTAGATGTTTCAGGAAACACCATACACTTCTCCAGAGTGGCTGTTGGTAATTTACATCCCACCCATCAGCATAAGAAGGCTCCCAGTTCTCCATGGCCAGTCATGCCTTTGTGGATTTTACACTTTTTTCAGATGGCCCTTTTGACCGGGGGGCAGTGAGACTTCATTGTAGTGCAGATTTCCTTTGCAAGCTTGCTTGGTTGGCCAAAAAGGGCGTATGCGTTTTTTCCTGAATATATTCAGGAAAAAACGCATACGCCCTTTTTGGCCAAGTGCATCATTGTGGACGTTCTGCCTCTTTTCCTATGCTTTACATGCAATTCCAGTCTACCTCCTGAAATCGGTTTCCTGCAATTCTGCCCCGCTTTCAAGTCCTCTTGGCAGCCTTACTTCAATATATTTTTGGACGATAGCTGTCATTTATAACTCTGCAGGTTTGTGAATAACAGTGCCCCTGAGCTCCTTTCTTCAACTCGCTTTCTTGTGAGCTGGCCGCAACACCGCAGGATTGCTTCAGGCCCTAGTGTGGTTCCGGCATGGCTCGCTGAGCCTTTGGTTAATTCCTCTTCCTGGTGGGAAATGAGAGTTAAATTTGCCCGTCCAGACAGCTCCAGCTACTCTCTCATTGGTTCTCCCTATTCCTGTTCATTTTCCGCAGAAATTGCAAACTGGGCCAAACAGGAGGTTAAAGGCACTGACTCTCCAAGTGGGGAGAGTGTTAGTAAAGCGTCTGGAATGTTGCACCCGAGTACCAGGGGACGAAAACTGAGACACATTTGAACACGTTTCCCGATCACACGGTGGATCATACTCTGGGTTCCACATGCATGTTTTAGCTGAAGGAAGAATCCCTTAAACCTGGAGAGTAGAGACATGGAATGGGTACCATGCAATATGACTTCAAAGGGTCTGCATTTGCTCACCGAACCTCACCAATCCTATCACTGCTGCGTTTATGCTGCTGTACACACGCTTGATTCTCTTTCAGAGACATATAAATCCACAGGTTTTAAGATTCTTACTAGTCAGGTATATTCTTAGGCGTTTAATATGGGGTGTTGAGTCCACTTCGTTGAGCAAGCAGTAGCTCTTGTCTATTACATATTTGGCTTATGGAAAGGTATCTGTGCTAATTTCAATCTCTGGTTTTATGCAGCACCCCAACTCACCTTTCCCCTTAAGCAAGCATAAGTTGGTTTTCTACATTTGAGACCCTATTCTGTTTTGTAATTCAGTTCCTGTGTAGCCAAGTTTACATTCCGTGTATTAGTGATATCTTATGATGTTTCTTTTTCTGTGTGACTTATTTCACTTAGAATCATCTTACCTGAATCCACTCATTATGCTGCTACTGGCCTGATGACATAGATTTCATTGCTGAGTGATATTGCATTGTACGTATGTACCACAAATTCTTTATCCATTTTTCGCTTTCTGCGATATTGAACGTGTACCGTAAACGAGGTTCTTGTAAACAGAGCCGTCCGAAACTTTGGGGTGGCTGTGTCTTTTTGATTTTAATTTCCCTAAGCTATAGGACCATAAGTGGAAGTGCCCTAGGCTCTGTTGCTTTGTTTTTTAGATGTTTCAGGAAACACCATACACTTCTCCAGAGTGGCTGTTGGTAATTTACATCCCGCCCATCAGCATAAGAAGGCTCCCAGTTCTCCATGGCCTGTCCTGCCTTTGTGGATTTTACACTTTTTTCAGATGGCCCTTTTGACCGGGGGGCAGTGAGACTTCATTGTAGTGCAGATTTCCTTTGCAAGCTTGCTTGGTTGGCCAAAAAGGGCGTATGCGTTTTTTCCTGAATATATTCAGGAAAAAACGCATACGCCCTTTTTGGCCAAGTGCATCATTGTGGACGTTCTGCCTCTTTTCCTATGCTTTACATGCAATTCCAGTCTACCTCCTGAAATCGGTTTCCTGCAATTCTGCCCCGCTTTCAAGTCCTCTTGGCAGCCTTACTTCAATATATTTTTGGACGATAGCTGTCATTTATAACTCTGCAGGTTTGTGAATAACAGTGCCCCTGAGCTCCTTTCTTCAACTAGCTTTCTTGTGAGCTGGCCGCAACACCGCATGATTGCTTCAGGCCCTAGTGTGGTTCCGGCATGGCTTGCTGAGCCTTTGGTTAATTCCTCTTCCTGGTGGGAAATGAGAGTTAAATTTGCCCGTCCAGACAGCTCCAGCTACTCTCTCATTGGTTCTCCCTATTCCTGTACATTTTCCGCAGAAATTGCAAACTGGGCCAAACAGGAGTTTAAAGGCACTGACTCTCCAAGTGGGGAGAGTGTTAGTAAAGCGTCTGGAATGTTGCACCCGAGTACCAGGGGACGAAAACTGAGACACATTTGAACACGTTTCCCGATCACACGGTGGATCATACTCTGGGTTCCACATGCATGTTTTAGCTGAAGGAAGAATCCCTTAAACCTGGAGAGTTGAGACCCATGGAATGGGTACCATGCAATATGACTTCAAAGGGTCTGCATTTGCTCACTGAACCTCACCAATCCTATCACTGCTGCGTTTATGCCGCTGTACACACGCTTGATTCTCTTTCGGAGACATATAAATCCATAGGTTTTAAGATTCTTACTAGTCAGGTATATTCTTAGGCGTTTAATATGGGGTGTTGAGTCCACTTCGTTGAGCAAGCAGTAGCTCTTGTCTATTACATATTTGGCTTATGGAAAGGTATCTGTGCTAATTTCAATCTCTGATTTTATGCAGCACCCCAACTCACCTTTACCCTTAAGCAAGCATAAGTTGGTTTTCTACATTTGAGACCCTATTCTCTTTTGTAATTCAGTTCCTGTGTAGCCAAGTTTACATTCCGTGTATTAGTGATATCTTATGATGTTTCTTTTTCTGTGTGACTTATTTCACTTAGAATCATCGTACCTGAATCCACTCATTATGCTGCTACTGGCCTGATGACATAGATTTCATTGCTGAGTGATATTGCATTGTACGTAAGTACCTCAACTTCTTTATCCATTTCTCGCTTTCTGCGATATTGAACTTGTACCGTAAATGCGGTTCTTGTAAGCAGAGCCGTCCCAAACTTTGGAGTGGCTGTGTCTTTTTGATTTTAATTTCCCTAAGCTATAGGACCATAAGTGGAAGTGCCCTAGGCTCTGTTGCTTTGTTTTTTAGATGTTTCAGGAAACACCATACACTTCTCCAGAGTGGCTGTTGGTAATTTACATCCCGCCCATCAGCATAAGAAGGCTCCCAGTTCTCCATGGCCTGTCCTGCCTTTGTGGATTTTACACTTTTTTCAGATGGCCCTTTTGACCGGGGGGCAGTGAGACTTCATTGTAGTGCAGATTTCCTTTGCAAGCTTGCTTGGTTGGCCAAAAAGGGCGTATGCGTTTTTTCCTGAATATATTCAGGAAAAAACGCATACGCCCTTTTTGGCCAAGTGCATCATTGTGGACGTTCTGCCTCTTTTCCTATGCTTTACATGCAATTCCAGTCTACCTCCTGAAATCGGTTTCCTGCAATTCTGCCCCGCTTTCAAGTCCTCTTGGCAGCCTTACTTCAATATATTTTTGGACGATAGCTGTCATTTATAACTCTGCAGGTTTGTGAATAACAGTGCCCCTGAGCTCCTTTCTTCAACTCGCTTTCTTGTGAGCTGGCCGCAACACCGCAGGATTGCTTCAGGCCCTAGTGTGGTTCCGGCATGGCTCGCTGAGCCTTTGGTTAATTCCTCTTCCTGGTGGGAAATGAGAGTTAAATTTGCCCGTCCAGACAGCTCCAGCTACTCTCTCATTGGTTCTCCCTATTCCTGTTCCTTTTCCGCAGAAATTGCAAACTGGGCCAAACAGGAGGTTAAAGGCACTGACTCTTCAACTGGGGAGAGTGTTAGTAAAGCGTCTGGAATGTTGCACCCGAGTACCAGGGGACGAAAACTGAGACACATTTGAACACGTTTCCCGATCACACGGTGGATCATACTCTGGGTTCCACATGCATGTTTTAGCTGAAGGAAGAATCCCTTAAACCTGGAGAGTTGAGAACCATGGAATGGGTACCATGCAATATGACTTCAAAGGGTCTGCATTTGCTCACCGAACCTCACCAATCCTATCACTGCTGCGTTTATGCCGCTGTACACACGCTTGATTCTCTTTCGGAGACATATAAATCCATAGGTTTTAAGATTCTTACTAGTCAGGTATATTCTTAGGCGTTTAATATGGGGTGTTGAGTCCACTTCGTTGAGCAAGCAGTAGCTCTTGTCTATTACATATTTGGCTTATGGAAAGGTATCTGTGCTAATTTCAATCTCTGGTTTTATGCAGCACCCCAACTCACCTTTACCCTTAAGCAAGCATAAGTTGGTTTTCTACATTTGAGACCCTATTCTGTTTTGTAATTCAGTTCCTGTGTAGCCAAGTTTACATTCCGTGTATTAGTGATATCTTATGATGTTTCTTTTTCTGTGTGACTTATTTCACTTAGAATCATCGTACCTGAACCCACTCATTATGCTGCTACAGGCCTGATGACATAGATTTCATTGCTGAGTGATATTGCATTGTACGTAAGTACCTCAACTTCTTTATCCATTTCTCGCTTTCTGCGATATTGAACTTGTACCGTAAATGCGGTTCTTGTAAGCAGAGCCGTCCCAAACTTTGGAGTGGCTGTGTCTTTTTGATTTTAATTTCCCTAAGCTATAGGACCATAAGTGGAAGTGCCCTAGGCTCTGTTGCTTTGTTTTTTAGATGTTTCAGGAAACACCATACACTTCTCCAGAGTGGCTGTTGGTAATTTACATCCCGCCCATCAGCATAAGAAGGCTCCCAGTTCTCCATGGCCTGTCCTGCCTTTCTGGATTTTACACTTTTTTCAGATGGCCCTTTTGACCGGGGGGCAGTGAGACTTCATTGTAGTGCAGATTTCCTTTGCAAGCTTGCTTGGTTGGCCAAAAAGGGCGTATGCGTTTTTTCCTGAATATATTCAGGAAAAAACGCATACGCCCTTTTTGGCCAAGTGCATCATTGTGGACGTTCTGCCTCTTTTCCTATGCTTTACATGCAATTCCAGTCTACCTCCTGAAATCGGTTTCCTGCAATTCTGCCCCGCTTTCAAGTCCTCTTGGCAGCCTTACTTCAATATATTTTTGGACGATAGCTGTCATTTATAACTCTGCAGGTTTGTGAATAACAGTGCCCCTGAGCTCCTTTTTCAACTCGCTTTCTTGTGAGCTGGCCGCAACACCGCAGGATTGCTTCAGGCCCTAGTGTGGTTCCGGCATGGCTCGCTGAGCCTTTGGTTAATTCCTCTTCCTGGTGGGAAATGAGAGTTAAATTTGCCCGTCCAGACAGCTCCAGCTACTCTCTCATTGGTTCTCCCTATTCCTGTTCATTTTCCGCAGAAATTGCAAACTGGGCCAAACAGGAGTTTAAAGGCACTGACTCTCCAAGTGGGGAGAGTGTTAGTAAAGCGTCTGGAATGTTGCACCCGAGTACCAGGGGACGAAAACTGAGACACATTTGAACACGTTTCCCGATCACACGGTGGATCATACTCTGGGTTCCACATGCATGTTTTAGCTGAAGGAAGAATCCCTTAAACCTGGAGAGTTGAGACCCATGGAATGGGTACCATGCAATATGACTTCAAAGGGTCTGCATTTGCTCACTGAACCTCACCAATCCTATCACTGCTGCGTTTATGCCGCTGTACACACGCTTGATTCTCTTTCGGAGACATATAAATCCATAGGTTTTAAGATTCTTACTAGTCAGGTATATTCTTAGGCGTTTAATATGGGGTGTTGAGTCCACTTCGTTGAGCAAGCAGTAGCTCTTGTCTATTACATATTTGGCTTATGGAAAGGTATCTGTGCTAATTTCAATCTCTGATTTTATGCAGCACCCCAACTCACCTTTACCCTTAAGCAAGCATAAGTTGGTTTTCTACATTTGAGACCCTATTCTCTTTTGTAATTCAGTTCCTGTGTAGCCAAGTTTACATTCCGTGTATTAGTGATATCTTATGATGTTTCTTTTTCTGTGTGACTTATTTCACTTAGAATCATCGTACCTGAATCCACTCATTATGCTGCTACTGGCCTGATGACATAGATTTCATTGCTGAGTGATATTGCATTGTACGTAAGTACCTCAACTTCTTTATCCATTTCTCGCTTTCTGCGATATTGAACTTGTACCGTAAATGCGGTTCTTGTAAGCAGAGCCGTCCCAAACTTTGGAGTGGCTGTGTCTTTTTGATTTTAATTTCCCTAAGCTATAGGACCATAAGTGGAAGTGCCCTAGGCTCTGTTGCTTTGTTTTTTAGATGTTTCAGGAAACACCATACACTTCTCCAGAGTGGCTGTTGGTAATTTACATCCCGCCCATCAGCATAAGAAGGCTCCCAGTTCTCCATGGCCTGTCCTGCCTTTGTGGATTTTACACTTTTTTCAGATGGCCCTTTTGACCGGGGGGCAGTGAGACTTCATTGTAGTGCAGATTTCCTTTGCAAGCTTGCTTGGTTGGCCAAAAAGGGCGTATGCGTTTTTTCCTGAATATATTCAGGAAAAAACGCATACGCCCTTTTTGGCCAAGTGCATCATTGTGGACGTTCTGCCTCTTTTCCTATGCTTTACATGCAATTCCAGTCTACCTCCTGAAATCGGTTTCCTGCAATTCTGCCCCGCTTTCAAGTCCTCTTGGCAGCCTTACTTCAATATATTTTTGGACGATAGCTGTCATTTATAACTCTGCAGGTTTGTGAATAACAGTGCCCCTGAGCTCCTTTCTTCAACTCGCTTTCTTGTGAGCTGGCCGCAACACCGCAGGATTGCTTCAGGCCCTAGTGTGGTTCCGGCATGGCTCGCTGAGCCTTTGGTTAATTCCTCTTCCTGGTGGGAAATGAGAGTTAAATTTGCCCGTCCAGACAGCTCCAGCTACTCTCTCATTGGTTCTCCCTATTCCTGTTCCTTTTCCGCAGAAATTGCAAACTGGGCCAAACAGGAGGTTAAAGGCACTGACTCTTCAACTGGGGAGAGTGTTAGTAAAGCGTCTGGAATGTTGCACCCGAGTACCAGGGGACGAAAACTGAGACACATTTGAACACGTTTCCCGATCACACGGTGGATCATACTCTGGGTTCCACATGCATGTTTTAGCTGAAGGAAGAATCCCTTAAACCTGGAGAGTTGAGAACCATGGAATGGGTACCATGCAATATGACTTCAAAGGGTCTGCATTTGCTCACCGAACCTCACCAATCCTATCACTGCTGCGTTTATGCCGCTGTACACACGCTTGATTCTCTTTCGGAGACATATAAATCCATAGGTTTTAAGATTCTTACTAGTCAGGTATATTCTTAGGCGTTTAATATGGGGTGTTGAGTCCACTTCGTTGAGCAAGCAGTAGCTCTTGTCTATTACATATTTGGCTTATGGAAAGGTATCTGTGCTAATTTCAATCTCTGGTTTTATGCAGCACCCCAACTCACCTTTACCCTTAAGCAAGCATAAGTTGGTTTTCTACATTTGAGACCCTATTCTGTTTTGTAATTCAGTTCCTGTGTAGCCAAGTTTACATTCCGTGTATTAGTGATATCTTATGATGTTTCTTTTTCTGTGTGACTTATTTCACTTAGAATCATCGTACCTGAACCCACTCATTATGCTGCTACAGGCCTGATGACATAGATTTCATTGCTGAGTGATATTGCATTGTACGTAAGTACCTCAACTTCTTTATCCATTTCTCGCTTTCTGCGATATTGAACTTGTACCGTAAATGCGGTTCTTGTAAGCAGAGCCGTCCCAAACTTTGGAGTGGCTGTGTCTTTTTGATTTTAATTTCCCTAAGCTATAGGACCATAAGTGGAAGTGCCCTAGGCTCTGTTGCTTTGTTTTTTAGATGTTTCAGGAAACACCATACACTTCTCCAGAGTGGCTGTTGGTAATTTACATCCCGCCCATCAGCATAAGAAGGCTCCCAGTTCTCCATGGCCTGTCCTGCCTTTGTGGATTTTACACTTTTTTCAGATGGCCCTTTTGACCGGGGGGCAGTGAGACTTCATTGTAGTGCAGATTTCCTTTGCAAGCTTGCTTGGTTGGCCAAAAAGGGCGTATGCGTTTTTTCCTGAATATATTCAGGAAAAAACGCATACGCCCTTTTTGGCCAAGTGCATCATTGTGGACGTTCTGCCTCTTTTCCTATGCTTTACATGCAATTCCAGTCTACCTCCTGAAATCGGTTTCCTGCAATTCTGCCCCGCTTTCAAGTCCTCTTGGCAGCCTTACTTCAATATATTTTTGGACGATAGCTGTCATTTATAACTCTGCAGGTTTGTGAATAACAGTGCCCCTGAGCTCCTTTTTCAACTCGCTTTCTTGTGAGCTGGCCGCAACACCGCAGGATTGCTTCAGGCCCTAGTGTGGTTCCGGCATGGCTCGCTGAGCCTTTGGTTAATTCCTCTTCCTGGTGGGAAATGAGAGTTAAATTTGCCCGTCCAGACAGCTCCAGCTACTCTCTCATTGGTTCTCCCTATTCCTGTTCATTTTCCGCAGAAATTGCAAACTGGGCCAAACAGGAGTTTAAAGGCACTGACTCTCCAAGTGGGGAGAGTGTTAGTAAAGCGTCTGGAATGTTGCACCCGAGTACCAGGGGACGAAATCTGAGACACATTTGAACACGTTTCCCGATCACACGGTGGATCATACTCTGGGTTCCACATGCATGTTTTAGCTGAAGGAAGAATCCCTTAAACCTGGAGAGTTGAGACCCATGGAATGGGTACCATGCAATATGACTTCAAAGGGTCTGCATTTGCTCACCGAACCTCACCAATATTATCACTGCTGCATTTATGCCGCTGTACACACGCTTGATTCTCTTTCGGAGACATATAAATCCATAGGTTTTAAGATTCTTACTAGTCAGGTATATTCTTAGGCGTTTAATATGGGGTGTTGAGTCCACTTCGTTGAGCAAGCAGTAGCTCTTGTCTATTACATATTTGGCTTATGGAAAGGTATCTGTGCTAATTTCAATCTCTGGTTTTATGCAGCACCCCAACTCACCTTTACCCTTAAGCAAGCATAAGTTGGTTTTCTACATTTGAGACCCTATTCTCTTTTGTAATTCAGTTCCTGTGTAGCCAAGTTTACATTCCGTGTATTAGTGATATCTTATGATGTTTCTTTTTCTGTGTGACTTATTTCACTTAGAATCATCGTACCTGAACCCACTCATTATGCTGCTACAGGCCTGATGACATAGATTTCATTGCTGAGTGATATTGCATTGTACGTAAGTACCTCAACTTCTTTATCCATTTCTCGCTTTCTGCGATATTGAACTTGTACCGTAAATGCGGTTCTTGTAAGCAGAGCCGTCCCAAACTTTGGAGTGGCTGTGTCTTTTTGATTTTAATTTCCATAAGCTATAGGACCATAAGTGGAAGTGCCCTAGGCTCTGTTGCTTTGTTTTTTAGATGTTTCAGGAAACACCATACACTTCTCCAGAGTGGCTGTTGGTAATTTACATCCCGCCCATCAGCATAAGAAGGCTCCCTGTTCTCCATGGCCAGTCATGCCTTTGTGGATTTTACACTTTTTTCAGATGGCCCTTTTGACCGGGGGGAAGTGAGACTTCATTGTAGTGCAGATTTCCTTTGCAAGCTTGCTTGGTTGGCCAAAAAGGGCGTATGCGTTTTTTCCTGAATATATTCAGGAAAAAACGCATACGCCCTTTTTGGCCAAGTGCATCATTGTGGACGTTCTGCCTCTTTTCCTATGCTTTACATGCAATTCCAGTGTACCTCCTGAAATCGGTTTCCTGCAATTCTGCCCCGCTTTCAAGTCCTCTTGGCAGCCTTACTTCAATATATTTTTGGACGATAGCTGTCATTTATAACTCTGCAGGTTTGTGAATAACAGTGCCCCTGAGCTCCTTTCTTCAACTCGCTTTCTTGTGAGCTGGCCGCAACACCGCATGATTGCTTCAGGCCCTAGTGTGGTTCCGGCATGGCTTGCTGAGCCTTTGGTTAATTCCTCTTCCTGGTGGGAAATGAGAGTTAAATTTGCCCGTCCAGACAGCTCCAGCTACTCTCTCATTGGTTCTCCCTATTCCTGTTCATTTTCCGCAGAAATTGCAAACTGGGCCAAACAGGAGTTTAAAGGCACTGACTCTCCAAGTGGGGAGAGTGTTAGTAAAGCGTCTGGAATGTTGCACCCGAGTACCAGGGGACGAAAACTGAGACACATTTGAACACGTTTCCCGATCACACGGTGGATCATACTCTGGGTTCCACATGCATGTTTTAGCTGAAGGAAGAATCCCTTAAACCTGGAGAGTTGAGACCCATGGAATGGGTACCATGCAATATGACTTCAAAGGGTCTGCATTTGCTCACTGAACCTCACCAATCCTATCACTGCTGCGTTTATGCCGCTGTACACACGCTTGATTCTCTTTCGGAGACATATAAATCCATAGGTTTTAAGATTCTTACTAGTCAGGTATATTCTTAGGCGTTTAATATGGGGTGTTGAGTCCACTTCGTTGAGCAAGCAGTAGCTCTTGTCTATTACATATTTGGCTTATGGAAAGGTATCTGTGCTAATTTCAATCTCTGATTTTATGCAGCACCCCAACTCACCTTTACCCTTAAGCAAGCATAAGTTGGTTTTCTACATTTGAGACCCTATTCTCTTTTGTAATTCAGTTCCTGTGTAGCCAAGTTTACATTCCGTGTATTAGTGATATCTTATGATGTTTCTTTTTCTGTGTGACTTATTTCACTTAGAATCATCGTACCTGAATCCACTCATTATGCTGCTACTGGCCTGATGACATAGATTTCATTGCTGAGTGATATTGCATTGTACGTAAGTACCTCAACTTCTTTATCCATTTCTCGCTTTCTGCGATATTGAACTTGTACCGTAAATGCGGTTCTTGTAAGCAGAGCCGTCCCAAACTTTGGAGTGGCTGTGTCTTTTTGATTTTAATTTCCCTAAGCTATAGGACCATAAGTGGAAGTGCCCTAGGCTCTGTTGCTTTGTTTTTTAGATGTTTCAGGAAACACCATACACTTCTCCAGAGTGGCTGTTGGTAATTTACATCCCGCCCATCAGCATAAGAAGGCTCCCAGTTCTCCATGGCCTGTCCTGCCTTTGTGGATTTTACACTTTTTTCAGATGGCCCTTTTGACCGGGGGGCAGTGAGACTTCATTGTAGTGCAGATTTCCTTTGCAAGCTTGCTTGGTTGGCCAAAAAGGGCGTATGCGTTTTTTCCTGAATATATTCAGGAAAAAACGCATACGCCCTTTTTGGCCAAGTGCATCATTGTGGACGTTCTGCCTCTTTTCCTATGCTTTACATGCAATTCCAGTCTACCTCCTGAAATCGGTTTCCTGCAATTCTGCCCCGCTTTCAAGTCCTCTTGGCAGCCTTACTTCAATATATTTTTGGACGATAGCTGTCATTTATAACTCTGCAGGTTTGTGAATAACAGTGCCCCTGAGCTCCTTTCTTCAACTCGCTTTCTTGTGAGCTGGCCGCAACACCGCAGGATTGCTTCAGGCCCTAGTGTGGTTCCGGCATGGCTCGCTGAGCCTTTGGTTAATTCCTCTTCCTGGTGGGAAATGAGAGTTAAATTTGCCCGTCCAGACAGCTCCAGCTACTCTCTCATTGGTTCTCCCTATTCCTGTTCCTTTTCCGCAGAAATTGCAAACTGGGCCAAACAGGAGGTTAAAGGCACTGACTCTTCAACTGGGGAGAGTGTTAGTAAAGCGTCTGGAATGTTGCACCCGAGTACCAGGGGACGAAAACTGAGACACATTTGAACACGTTTCCCGATCACACGGTGGATCATACTCTGGGTTCCACATGCATGTTTTAGCTGAAGGAAGAATCCCTTAAACCTGGAGAGTTGAGAACCATGGAATGGGTACCATGCAATATGACTTCAAAGGGTCTGCATTTGCTCACCGAACCTCACCAATCCTATCACTGCTGCGTTTATGCCGCTGTACACACGCTTGATTCTCTTTCGGAGACATATAAATCCATAGGTTTTAAGATTCTTACTAGTCAGGTATATTCTTAGGCGTTTAATATGGGGTGTTGAGTCCACTTCGTTGAGCAAGCAGTAGCTCTTGTCTATTACATATTTGGCTTATGGAAAGGTATCTGTGCTAATTTCAATCTCTGGTTTTATGCAGCACCCCAACTCACCTTTACCCTTAAGCAAGCATAAGTTGGTTTTCTACATTTGAGACCCTATTCTGTTTTGTAATTCAGTTCCTGTGTAGCCAAGTTTACATTCCGTGTATTAGTGATATCTTATGATGTTTCTTTTTCTGTGTGACTTATTTCACTTAGAATCATCGTACCTGAACCCACTCATTATGCTGCTACAGGCCTGATGACATAGATTTCATTGCTGAGTGATATTGCATTGTACGTAAGTACCTCAACTTCTTTATCCATTTCTCGCTTTCTGCGATATTGAACTTGTACCGTAAATGCGGTTCTTGTAAGCAGAGCCGTCCCAAACTTTGGAGTGGCTGTGTCTTTTTGATTTTAATTTCCCTAAGCTATAGGACCATAAGTGGAAGTGCCCTAGGCTCTGTTGCTTTGTTTTTTAGATGTTTCAGGAAACACCATACACTTCTCCAGAGTGGCTGTTGGTAATTTACATCCCGCCCATCAGCATAAGAAGGCTCCCAGTTCTCCATGGCCTGTCCTGCCTTTCTGGATTTTACACTTTTTTCAGATGGCCCTTTTGACCGGGGGGCAGTGAGACTTCATTGTAGTGCAGATTTCCTTTGCAAGCTTGCTTGGTTGGCCAAAAAGGGCGTATGCGTTTTTTCCTGAATATATTCAGGAAAAAACGCATACGCCCTTTTTGGCCAAGTGCATCATTGTGGACGTTCTGCCTCTTTTCCTATGCTTTACATGCAATTCCAGTCTACCTCCTGAAATCGGTTTCCTGCAATTCTGCCCCGCTTTCAAGTCCTCTTGGCAGCCTTACTTCAATATATTTTTGGACGATAGCTGTCATTTATAACTCTGCAGGTTTGTGAATAACAGTGCCCCTGAGCTCCTTTTTCAACTCGCTTTCTTGTGAGCTGGCCGCAACACCGCAGGATTGCTTCAGGCCCTAGTGTGGTTCCGGCATGGCTCGCTGAGCCTTTGGTTAATTCCTCTTCCTGGTGGGAAATGAGAGTTAAATTTGCCCGTCCAGACAGCTCCAGCTACTCTCTCATTGGTTCTCCCTATTCCTGTTCATTTTCCGCAGAAATTGCAAACTGGGCCAAACAGGAGTTTAAAGGCACTGACTCTCCAAGTGGGGAGAGTGTTAGTAAAGCGTCTGGAATGTTGCACCCGAGTACCAGGGGACGAAAACTGAGACACATTTGAACACGTTTCCCGATCACACGGTGGATCATACTCTGGGTTCCACATGCATGTTTTAGCTGAAGGAAGAATCCCTTAAACCTGGAGAGTTGAGACCCATGGAATGGGTACCATGCAATATGACTTCAAAGGGTCTGCATTTGCTCACTGAACCTCACCAATCCTATCACTGCTGCGTTTATGCCGCTGTACACACGCTTGATTCTCTTTCGGAGACATATAAATCCATAGGTTTTAAGATTCTTACTAGTCAGGTATATTCTTAGGCGTTTAATATGGGGTGTTGAGTCCACTTCGTTGAGCAAGCAGTAGCTCTTGTCTATTACATATTTGGCTTATGGAAAGGTATCTGTGCTAATTTCAATCTCTGATTTTATGCAGCACCCCAACTCACCTTTACCCTTAAGCAAGCATAAGTTGGTTTTCTACATTTGAGACCCTATTCTCTTTTGTAATTCAGTTCCTGTGTAGCCAAGTTTACATTCCGTGTATTAGTGATATCTTATGATGTTTCTTTTTCTGTGTGACTTATTTCACTTAGAATCATCGTACCTGAATCCACTCATTATGCTGCTACTGGCCTGATGACATAGATTTCATTGCTGAGTGATATTGCATTGTACGTAAGTACCTCAACTTCTTTATCCATTTCTCGCTTTCTGCGATATTGAACTTGTACCGTAAATGCGGTTCTTGTAAGCAGAGCCGTCCCAAACTTTGGAGTGGCTGTGTCTTTTTGATTTTAATTTCCCTAAGCTATAGGACCATAAGTGGAAGTGCCCTAGGCTCTGTTGCTTTGTTTTTTAGATGTTTCAGGAAACACCATACACTTCTCCAGAGTGGCTGTTGGTAATTTACATCCCGCCCATCAGCATAAGAAGGCTCCCAGTTCTCCATGGCCTGTCCTGCCTTTGTGGATTTTACACTTTTTTCAGATGGCCCTTTTGACCGGGGGGCAGTGAGACTTCATTGTAGTGCAGATTTCCTTTGCAAGCTTGCTTGGTTGGCCAAAAAGGGCGTATGCGTTTTTTCCTGAATATATTCAGGAAAAAACGCATACGCCCTTTTTGGCCAAGTGCATCATTGTGGACGTTCTGCCTCTTTTCCTATGCTTTACATGCAATTCCAGTCTACCTCCTGAAATCGGTTTCCTGCAATTCTGCCCCGCTTTCAAGTCCTCTTGGCAGCCTTACTTCAATATATTTTTGGACGATAGCTGTCATTTATAACTCTGCAGGTTTGTGAATAACAGTGCCCCTGAGCTCCTTTCTTCAACTCGCTTTCTTGTGAGCTGGCCGCAACACCGCAGGATTGCTTCAGGCCCTAGTGTGGTTCCGGCATGGCTCGCTGAGCCTTTGGTTAATTCCTCTTCCTGGTGGGAAATGAGAGTTAAATTTGCCCGTCCAGACAGCTCCAGCTACTCTCTCATTGGTTCTCCCTATTCCTGTTCCTTTTCCGCAGAAATTGCAAACTGGGCCAAACAGGAGGTTAAAGGCACTGACTCTTCAACTGGGGAGAGTGTTAGTAAAGCGTCTGGAATGTTGCACCCGAGTACCAGGGGACGAAAACTGAGACACATTTGAACACGTTTCCCGATCACACGGTGGATCATACTCTGGGTTCCACATGCATGTTTTAGCTGAAGGAAGAATCCCTTAAACCTGGAGAGTTGAGAACCATGGAATGGGTACCATGCAATATGACTTCAAAGGGTCTGCATTTGCTCACCGAACCTCACCAATCCTATCACTGCTGCGTTTATGCCGCTGTACACACGCTTGATTCTCTTTCGGAGACATATAAATCCATAGGTTTTAAGATTCTTACTAGTCAGGTATATTCTTAGGCGTTTAATATGGGGTGTTGAGTCCACTTCGTTGAGCAAGCAGTAGCTCTTGTCTATTACATATTTGGCTTATGGAAAGGTATCTGTGCTAATTTCAATCTCTGGTTTTATGCAGCACCCCAACTCACCTTTACCCTTAAGCAAGCATAAGTTGGTTTTCTACATTTGAGACCCTATTCTGTTTTGTAATTCAGTTCCTGTGTAGCCAAGTTTACATTCCGTGTATTAGTGATATCTTATGATGTTTCTTTTTCTGTGTGACTTATTTCACTTAGAATCATCGTACCTGAACCCACTCATTATGCTGCTACAGGCCTGATGACATAGATTTCATTGCTGAGTGATATTGCATTGTACGTAAGTACCTCAACTTCTTTATCCATTTCTCGCTTTCTGCGATATTGAACTTGTACCGTAAATGCGGTTCTTGTAAGCAGAGCCGTCCCAAACTTTGGAGTGGCTGTGTCTTTTTGATTTTAATTTCCCTAAGCTATAGGACCATAAGTGGAAGTGCCCTAGGCTCTGTTGCTTTGTTTTTTAGATGTTTCAGGAAACACCATACACTTCTCCAGAGTGGCTGTTGGTAATTTACATCCCGCCCATCAGCATAAGAAGGCTCCCAGTTCTCCATGGCCTGTCCTGCCTTTGTGGATTTTACACTTTTTTCAGATGGCCCTTTTGACCGGGGGGCAGTGAGACTTCATTGTAGTGCAGATTTCCTTTGCAAGCTTGCTTGGTTGGCCAAAAAGGGCGTATGCGTTTTTTCCTGAATATATTCAGGAAAAAACGCATACGCCCTTTTTGGCCAAGTGCATCATTGTGGACGTTCTGCCTCTTTTCCTATGCTTTACATGCAATTCCAGTCTACCTCCTGAAATCGGTTTCCTGCAATTCTGCCCCGCTTTCAAGTCCTCTTGGCAGCCTTACTTCAATATATTTTTGGACGATAGCTGTCATTTATAACTCTGCAGGTTTGTGAATAACAGTGCCCCTGAGCTCCTTTTTCAACTCGCTTTCTTGTGAGCTGGCCGCAACACCGCAGGATTGCTTCAGGCCCTAGTGTGGTTCCGGCATGGCTCGCTGAGCCTTTGGTTAATTCCTCTTCCTGGTGGGAAATGAGAGTTAAATTTGCCCGTCCAGACAGCTCCAGCTACTCTCTCATTGGTTCTCCCTATTCCTGTTCATTTTCCGCAGAAATTGCAAACTGGGCCAAACAGGAGTTTAAAGGCACTGACTCTCCAAGTGGGGAGAGTGTTAGTAAAGCGTCTGGAATGTTGCACCCGAGTACCAGGGGACGAAATCTGAGACACATTTGAACACGTTTCCCGATCACACGGTGGATCATACTCTGGGTTCCACATGCATGTTTTAGCTGAAGGAAGAATCCCTTAAACCTGGAGAGTTGAGACCCATGGAATGGGTACCATGCAATATGACTTCAAAGGGTCTGCATTTGCTCACCGAACCTCACCAATATTATCACTGCTGCATTTATGCCGCTGTACACACGCTTGATTCTCTTTCGGAGACATATAAATCCATAGGTTTTAAGATTCTTACTAGTCAGGTATATTCTTAGGCGTTTAATATGGGGTGTTGAGTCCACTTCGTTGAGCAAGCAGTAGCTCTTGTCTATTACATATTTGGCTTATGGAAAGGTATCTGTGCTAATTTCAATCTCTGGTTTTATGCAGCACCCCAACTCACCTTTACCCTTAAGCAAGCATAAGTTGGTTTTCTACATTTGAGACCCTATTCTCTTTTGTAATTCAGTTCCTGTGTAGCCAAGTTTACATTCCGTGTATTAGTGATATCTTATGATGTTTCTTTTTCTGTGTGACTTATTTCACTTAGAATCATCGTACCTGAACCCACTCATTATGCTGCTACAGGCCTGATGACATAGATTTCATTGCTGAGTGATATTGCATTGTACGTAAGTACCTCAACTTCTTTATCCATTTCTCGCTTTCTGCGATATTGAACTTGTACCGTAAATGCGGTTCTTGTAAGCAGAGCCGTCCCAAACTTTGGAGTGGCTGTGTCTTTTTGATTTTAATTTCCATAAGCTATAGGACCATAAGTGGAAGTGCCCTAGGCTCTGTTGCTTTGTTTTTTAGATGTTTCAGGAAACACCATACACTTCTCCAGAGTGGCTGTTGGTAATTTACATCCCGCCCATCAGCATAAGAAGGCTCCCTGTTCTCCATGGCCAGTCATGCCTTTGTGGATTTTACACTTTTTTCAGATGGCCCTTTTGACCGGGGGGAAGTGAGACTTCATTGTAGTGCAGATTTCCTTTGCAAGCTTGCTTGGTTGGCCAAAAAGGGCGTATGCGTTTTTTCCTGAATATATTCAGGAAAAAACGCATACGCCCTTTTTGGCCAAGTGCATCATTGTGGACGTTCTGCCTCTTTTCCTATGCTTTACATGCAATTCCAGTGTACCTCCTGAAATCGGTTTCCTGCAATTCTGCCCCGCTTTCAAGTCCTCTTGGCAGCCTTACTTCAATATATTTTTGGACGATAGCTGTCATTTATAACTCTGCAGGTTTGTGAATAACAGTGCCCCTGAGCTCCTTTCTTCAACTCGCTTTCTTGTGAGCTGGCCGCAACACCGCAGGATTGCTTCAGGCCCTAGTGTGGTTCCGGCATGGCTCGCTGAGCCTTTGGTTAATTCCTCTTCCTGGTGGGAAATGAGAGTTAAATTTGCCCGTCCAGACAGCTCCAGCTACTCTCTCATTGGTTCTCCCTATTCCTGTTCATTTTCCGCAGAAATTGCAAACTGGGCCAAACAGGAGTTTAAAGGCACTGACTCTCCAAGTGGGGAGAGTGTTAGTAAAGCGTCTGGAATGTTGCACCCGAGTACCAGGGGACGAAAACTGAGACACATTTGAACACGTTTCCCGATCACACGGTGGATCATACTCTGGGTTCCACATGCATGTTTTAGCTGAAGGAAGAATCCCTTAAACCTGGAGAGTAGAGACATGGAATGGGTACCATGCAATATGACTTCAAAGGGTCTGCATTTGCTCACCGAACCTCACCAATCCTATCACTGCTGCGTTTATGCCGCTGTACACACGCTTGATTCTCTTTCAGAGACATATAAATCCATAGGTTTTAAGATTCTTACTAGTCAGGTATATTCTTAGGCGTTTAATATGGGGTGTTGAGTCCACTTCGTTGAGCAAGCAGTAGCTCTTGTCTATTACATATTTGGCTTATGGAAAGGTATCTGTGCTAATTTCAATCTCTGGTTTTATGCAGCACCCCAACTCACCTTTCCCCTTAAGCAAGCATAAGTTGGTTTTCTACATTTGAGACCCTATTCTGTTTTGTAATTCAGTTCCTGTGTAGCCAAGTTTACATTCCGTGTATTAGTGATATCTTATGATGTTTCTTTTTCTGTGTGACTTATTTCACTTAGAATCATCGTACCTGAATCCACTCATTATGCTGCTACAGGCCTGATGACATAGATTTCATTGCTGAGTGATATTGCATTGTACGTAAGTACCACAACTTCTTTATCCATTTTTCGCTTTCTGCGATATTGAACTTGTACCGTAAATGAGGTTCTTGTAAACAGAGCCGTCCCAAACTTTGGGGTGGCTGTGTCTTTTTGATTTTAATTTCCCTAAGCTATAGGACCATAAGTGGAAGTGCCCTAGGCTCTGTTGCTTTGTTTTTTAGATGTTTCAGGAAACACCATACACTTCTCCAGAGTGGCTGTTGGTAATTTACATCCCGCCCATCAGCATAACAAGGCTCCCAGTTCTCCATGGCCTGTCCTGCCTTTCTGGATTTTACACTTTTTTCAGATGGCCCTTTTGACCGGGGGGCAGTGAGACTTCATTGTAGTGCAGATTTCCTTTGCAAGCTTGCTTGGTTGGCCAAAAAGGGCGTATGCTTTTTTTCCTGAATATATTCAGGAAAAAACGCATACGCCCTTTTTGGCCAAGTGCATCATTGTGGACGTTCTGCCTCTTTTCCTATGCTTTACATGCAATTCCAGTCTACCTCCTGAAATCGGTTTCCTGCAATTCTGCCCCGGTTTCAAGTCCTCTTGGCAGCCTTACTTCAATATATTTTTGGACGATAGCTGTCATTTAGAACTCTGCAGGTGTGTGAATTACAGGGCCCTTGAGCTCCTTTCTTCAACTCGCTTTCTTGTGAGCTGGCCGCAACACTGCAGGATTGCTTCAGGCCCTAGTGTGGTTTCGGCATGGCTCGCTGAGCCTTTGGTTAATTCCTCTTCCTGGTGGGAAATGAGAGTTAAATTTGCCCGTCCAGACAGCTCCAGCTACTCTCTCATTGGTTCTCCCTATTCCTGTTCATTTTCCGCAGAAATTGCAAACTGGGCCAAACAGGAGGTTAAAGGCACTGACTCTCCAAGTGGGGAGAGTGTTAGTAAAGCGTCTGGAATGTTGCACCCGAGTACCAGGGGACGAAAACTGAGACACATTTGAACACGTTTCCCGATCACACGGTGGATCATACTCTGGGTTCCACATGCATGTTTTAGCTGAAGGAAGAATCCCTTAAACCTGGAGAGTTGAGAACCATGGAATGGGTACCATGCAATATGACTTCAAAGGGTCTGCATTTGCTCACCGAACCTCACCAATCCTATCACTGCTGCGTTTATGCCGCTGTACACACGCTTGATTCTCTTTCGGAGACATATAAATCCATAGGTTTTAAGATTCTTACTAGTCAGGTATATTCTTAGGCGTTTAATATGGGGTGTTGAGTCCACTTCGTTGAGCAAGCAGTAGCTCTTGTCTATTACATATTTGGCTTATGGAAAGGTATCTGTGCTAATTTCAATCTCTGGTTTTATGCAGCACCCCAACTCACCTTTACCCTTAAGCAAGCATAAGTTGGTTTTCTACATTTGAGACCCTATTCTCTTTTGTAATTCAGTTCCTGTGTAGCCAAGTTTACATTCCGTGTATTAGTGATATCTTATGATGTTTCTTTTTCTGTGTGACTTATTTCACTTAGAATCATCGTACCTGAACCCACTCATTATGCTGCTACAGGCCTGATGACATAGATTTCATTGCTGAGTGATATTGCATTGTACGTAAGTACCTCAACTGCTTTATCCATTTCTCGCTTTCTGCGATATTGAACTTGTACCGTAAATGCGGTTCTTGTAAGCAGAGCCGTCCCAAACTTTGGAGTGGCTGTGTCTTTTTGATTTTAATTTCCCTAAGCTATAGGACCATAAGTGGAAGTGCCCTAGGCTCTGTTGCTTTGTTTTTTAGATGTTTCAGGAAACACCATACACTTCTCCAGAGTGGCTGTTGGTAATGTACATCCCGCCCATCAGCATAAGAAGGCTCCCAGTTCTCCATGGCCTGTCCTGCCTTTCTGGATTTTACACTTTTTTCAGATGGCCCTTTTGACCGGGGGGCAGTGAGACTTCATTGTAGTGCAGATTTCCTTTGCAAGCTTGCTTGGTTGGCCAAAAAGGGCGTATGCGTTTTTTCCTGAATATATTCAGGAAAAAACGCATACGCCCTTTTTGGCCAAGTGCATCATTGTGGACGTTCTGCCTCTTTTCCTATGCTTTACATGCAATTCCAGTCTACCTCCTGAAATCGGTTTCCTGCAATTCTGCCCCGCTTTCAAGTCCTCTTGGCAGCCTTACTTCAATATATTTTTGGACGATAGCTGTCATTTATAACTCTGCAGGTTTGTGAATAACAGTGCCCCTGAGCTCCTTTCTTCAACTCGCTTTCTTGTGAGCTGGCCGCAACACCGCAGGATTGCTTCAGGCCCTAGTGTGGTTCCGGCATGGCTCGCTGAGCCTTTGGTTAATTCCTCTTCCTGGTGGGAAATGAGAGTTAAATTTGCCCGTCCAGACAGCTCCAGCTACTCTCTCATTGGTTCTCCCTATTCCTGTTCATTTTCCGCAGAAATTGCAAACTGGGCCAAACAGGAGTTTAAAGGCACTGACTCTCCAAGTGGGGAGAGTGTTAGTAAAGCGTCTGGAATGTTGCACCCGAGTACCAGGGGACGAAAACTGAGACACATTTGAACACGTTTCCCGATCACACGGTGGATCATACTCTGGGTTCCACATGCATGTTTTAGCTGAAGGAAGAATCCCTTAAACCTGGAGAGTTGAGAACCATGGAATGGGTACCATGCAATATGACTTCAAAGGGTCTGCATTTGCTCACCGAACCTCACCAATCCTATCACTGCTGCGTTTATGCCGCTGTACACACGCTTGATTCTCTTTCGGAGACATATAAATCCATAGGTTTTAAGATTCTTACTAGTCAGGTATATTCTTAGGCGTTTAATATGGGGTGTTGAGTCCACTTCGTTGAGCAAGCAGTAGCTCTTGTCTATTACATATTTGGCTTATGGAAAGGTATCTGTGCTAATTTCAATCTCTGGTTTTATGCAGCACCCCAACTCACCTTTCCCCTTAAGCAAGCATAAGTTGGTTTTCTACATTTGAGACCCTATTCTGTTTTGTAATTCAGTTCCTGTGTAGCCAAGTTTACATTCCGTGTATTAGTGATATCTTATGATGTTTCTTTTTCTGTGTGACTTATTTCACTTAGAATCATCGTACCTGAATCCACTCATTATGCTGCTACAGGCCTGATGACATAGATTTCATTGCTGAGTGATATTGCATTGTACGTAAGTACCTCAACTTCTTTATCCATTTCTCGCTTTCTGCGATATTGAACTTGTACCGTAAATGCGGTTCTTGTAAGCAGAGCCGTCCCAAACTTTGGAGTGGCTGTGTCTTTTTGATTTTAATTTCCCTAAGCTATAGGACCATAAGTGGAAGTGCCCTAGGCTCTGTTGCTTTGTTTTTTAGATGTTTCAGGAAACACCACACACTTCTCCAGAGTGGCTGTTGGTAATTTACATCCCACCCATCAGCATAAGAAGGCTCCCAGTTCTCCATGGCCAGTCATGCCTTTGTGGATTTTACACTTTTTTCAGATGGCCCTTTTGACCGGGGGGCAGTGAGACTTCATTGTAGTGCAGATTTCCTTTGCAAGCTTGCTTGGTTGGCCAAAAAGGGCGTATGCGTTTTTTCCTGAATATATTCAGGAAAAAACGCATACGCCCTTTTTGGCCAAGTGCATCATTGTGGACGTTCTGCCTCTTTTCCTATGCTTTACATGCAATTCCAGTCTACCTCCTGAAATCGGTTTCCTGCAATTCTGCCCCGCTTTCAAGTCCTCTTGGCAGCCTTACTTCAATATATTTTTGGACGATAGCTGTCATTTATAACTCTGCAGGTTTGTGAATAACAGTGCCCCTGAGCTCCTTTCTTCAACTCGCTTTCTTGTGAGCTGGCCGCAACACCGCAGGATTGCTTCAGGCCCTAGTGTGGTTCTGGTATGGCTCGCTGAGCCTTTGGTTAATTCCTCTTCCTGGTGGGAAATGAGAGTTAAATTTGCCCGTCCAGACAGCTCCAGCTACTCTCTCATTGGTTCTCCCTATTCCTGTTCATTTTCCGCAGAAATTGCAAACTGGGCCAAACAGGAGTTTAAAGGCACTGACTCTCCAAGTGGGGAGAGTGTTAGTAAAGCGTCTGGAATGTTGCACCCGAGTACCAGGGGACGAAATCTGAGACACATTTGAACACGTTTCCCGATCACACGGTGGATCATACTCTGGGTTCCACATGCATGTTTTAGCTGAAGGAAGAATCCCTTAAACCTGGAGAGTTGAGACCCATGGAATGGGTACCATGCAATATGACTTCAAAGGGTCTGCATTTGCTCACCGAACCTCACCAATCCTATCACTGCTGCATTTATGCCGCTGTACACACGCTTGATTCTCTTTCGGAGACATATAAATCCATAGGTTTTAAGATTCTTACTAGTCAGGTATATTCTTAGGCGTTTAATATGGGGTGTTGAGTCCACTTCGTTGAGCAAGCAGTAGCTCTTGTCTATTACATATTTGGCTTATGGAAAGGTATCTGTGCTAATTTCAATCTCTGGTTTTATGCAGCACCCCAACTCACCTTTCCCCTTAAGCAAGCATAAGTTGGTTTTCTACATTTGAGACCCTATTCTGTTTTGTACTTCAGTTCCTGTGTAGCCAAGTTTATATTCCGTGTATTAGTGATACCTTATGATGTTTCTTTTTCTGTGTGACTTATTTCACTTAGAATCATCGTACCTGAATACACTCATTATGCTGCTACTGGCCTGATGACATAGATTTCATTGCTGAGTGATATTGCATTGTACGTAAGTACCACAAATTCTTTATCCATTTTTCACTTTCTGCGATATTGAACTTGTACCGTAAACGAGGTTCTTGTAAACAGAGACTTCCCAAACTTTGGGGTGGCTGTGTCTTTTTGATTTTAATTTCCCTAATCTATAGGACCATAAGTGGAAGTGCCCTAGGCTCTGTTGCTTTGTGTTTTAGATGTTTCAGGAAACACCATACACTTCTCTAGAGTGGCTGTTGGCAATTTACATCCCGCCCATCAGCATAACAAGGCTCCCAGTTCTCCATGGCCTGTCCTGCCTTTGTGGATTTTACACGTTTTTCAGATGGCCCTTTTGACCGGGGGGCAGTGAGACTTCATTGTAGTGCAGATTTCCTTTGCAAGCTTGCTTGGTTGGCCAAAAAGGGCGTATGCGTTTTTTCCTGAATATATTCAGGAAAAAACGCATACGCCCTTTTTGGCCAAGTGCATCATTGTGGACGTTCTGCCTCTTTTCCTATGCTTTACATGCAATTCCAGTCTACCTCCTGAAATCGGTTTCCTGCAATTCTGCCCCGCTTTCAAGTCCTCTTGGCAGCCTTACTTCAATATATTTTTGGACGATAGCTGTCATTTATAACTCTGCAGGTTTGTGAATAACAGTGCCCCTGAGCTCCTTTCTTCAACTCGCTTTCTTGTGAGCTGGCCGCAACACCGCAGGATTGCTTCAGGCCCTAGTGTGGTTCCGGCATGGCTCGCTGAGCCTTTGGTTAATTCCTCTTCCTGGTGGGAAATGAGAGTTAAATTTGCCCGTCCAGACAGCTCCAGCTACTCTCTCATTGGTTCTCCCTATTCCTGTTCATTTTCCGCAGAAATTGCAAACTGGGCCAAACAGGAGTTTAAAGGCACTGACTCTCCAAGTGGGGAGAGTGTTAGTAAAGCGTCTGGAATGTTGCACCCGAGTACCAGGGGACGAAAACTGAGACACATTTGAACACGTTTCCCGATCACACGGTGGATCATACTCTGGGTTCCACATGCATGTTTTAGCTGAAGGAAGAATCCCTTAAACCTGGAGAGTTGAGAACCATGGAATGGGTACCATGCAATATGACTTCAAAGGGTCTGCATTTGCTCACCGAACCTCACCAATCCTATCACTGCTGCGTTTATGCCGCTGTACACACGCTTGATTCTCTTTCGGAGACATATAAATCCATAGGTTTTAAGATTCTTACTAGTCAGGTATATTCTTAGGCGTTTAATATGGGGTGTTGAGTCCACTTTGTTGAGCAAGCAGTAGCTCTTGTCTATTACATATTTGGCTTATGGAAAGGTATCTGTGCTAATTTCAATCTCTGGTTTTATGCAGCACCCCAACTCACCTTTCCCCTTAAGCAAGCATAAGTTGGTTTTCTACATTTGAGACCCTATTCTGTTTTGTACTTCAGTTCCTGTGTAGCCAAGTTTACATTCCGTGTATTAGTGATATCTTATGATGTTTCTTTTTCTGTGTGACTTATTTCACTTAGAATCATCGTACCTGAATCCACTCATTATGCTGCTACTGGCCTGATGACATAGATTTCATTGCTGAGTGATATTGCATTGTACGTAAGTACCGCAACTTCTTTATCCATTTTTCGCTTTCTGCGATATTGAACTTGTACCGTAAACGAGGTTCTTGTAAACAGAGCCGTCCCAAACTTTGGGGTGGCTGTGTCTTTTTGATTTTAATTTCCCTAAGCTATAGGACCATAAGTGGAAGTGCCCTAGGCTCTCTTGCTTTGTTTTTTAGATGTTTCAGGAAACACCATACACTTCTCCAGAGTGGCTGTTGGCAATTTACATCCCGCCCATCAGCATAACAAGGCTCCCAGTTCTCCATGGCCTGTCCTGCCTTTCTGGATTTTACACGTTTTTCAGATGGCCCTTGTGACCGGGGGGCAGTGAGACTTCATTGTAGTGCAGATTTCCTTTGCAAGCTTGCTTGGTTGGCCAAAAAGGGCGTATGCGTTTTTTCCTGAATATATTCAGGAAAAAACGCATATGCCCTTTTTGGCCAAGTGCATCATTGTGGACGTTCTGCCTCTTTTCCTATGCTTTACATGCAATTCCAGTCTACCTCCTGAAATTGGTTTCCTGCAATTCTGCCCCGCTTTCAAGTCCTCTTGGCAGCCTTGCTTCAATATATTTTTGGACGATAGCTGTCATTTATAACTCTGCAGGTTTGTGAATAACAGTGCCCCTGAGCTCCTTTCTTCAACTCGCTTTCTTGTGAGCTGGCCGCAACACCGCAGGATTGCTTCAGGCCCTAGTGTGGTTCCGGCATGGCTCGCTGAGCCTCTGGTTAATTCCTCTTCCTGGTGGGAAATGAGAGTTAAATTTGCCCGTCCAGACACCTCCAGCTACTCTCTCATTGGTTCTCCCTATTCCTTTTCATTTTCCGCAGAAATTGCAAACTGGGCCAAACAGGAGTTTAAAGGCACTGACTCTCCAAGTGGGGAGAGTGTTAGTAAAGCGTCTGGAATGTTGCACCCGAGTACCAGGGGACGAAAACTGAGACACATTTGAACACGTTTCCCGATCACACGGTGGATCATACTCTGGGTTCCACATGCATGTTTTAGCTGAAGGAAGAATCCCTTAAACCTGGAGAGTTGAGACCCATGGAATGGGTACCATGCAATATGACTTCAAAGGGTCTGCATTTGCTCACCGAACCTCACCAATCCTATCACTGCTGCATTTATGCCGCTGTACACACGCTTGATTCTCTTTCGGAGACATATAAATCCATAGGTTTTAAGATTCTTACTAGTCAGGTATATTCTTAGGCGTTTAATATGGGGTGTTGAGTCCACTTCGTTGAGCAAGCAGTAGCTCTTGTCTATTACATATTTGGCTTATGGAAAGGTATCTGTGCTAATTTCAATCTCTGGTTTTATGCAGCACCCCAACTCACCTTTCCCCTTAAGCAAGCATAAGTTGGTTTTCTACATTTGAGACCCTATTCTGTTTTGTACTTCAGTTCCTGTGTAGCCAAGTTTATATTCCGTGTATTAGTGATACCTTATGATGTTTCTTTTTCTGTGTGACTTATTTCACTTAGAATCATCGTACCTGAATCCACTCATTATGCTGCTACTGGCCTGATGACATAGATTTCATTGCTGAGTGATATTGCATTGTACGTAAGTACCACAAATTCTTTATCCATTTTTCACTTTCTGCGATATTGAACTTGTACCGTAAACGAGGTTCTTGTAAACAGAGACTTCCCAAACTTTGGGGTGGCTGTGTCTTTTTGATTTTAATTTCCCTAATCTATAGGACCATAAGTGGAAGTGCCCTAGGCTCTGTTGCTTTGTGTTTTAGATGTTTCAGGAAACACCATACACTTCTCTAGAGTGGCTGTTGGCAATTTACATCCCGCCCATCAGCATAAGAAGGCTCCCAGTTCTCCATGGCCTGTCCTGCCTTTGTGGATTTTACACGTTTTTCAGATGGCCCTTTTGACCGGGGGGCAGTGAGACTTCATTGTAGTGCAGATTTCCTTTGCAAGCTTGCTTGGTTGGCCAAAAAGGGCGTATGCGTTTTTTCCTGAATATATTCAGGAAAAAACGCATACGCCCTTTTTGGCCAAGTGCATCATTGTGGACGTTCTGCCTCTTTTCCTATGCTTTACATGCAATTCCAGTCTACCTCCTGAAATCGGTTTCCTGCAATTCTGCCCCGCTTTCAAGTCCTCTTGGCAGCCTTACTTCAATATATTTTTGGACGATAGCTGTCATTTATAACTCTGCAGGTTTGTGAATAACAGTGCCCCTGAGCTCCTTTCTTCAACTCGCTTTCTTGTGAGCTGGCCGCAACACCGCAGGATTGCTTCAGGCCCTAGTGTGGTTCCGGCATGGCTCGCTGAGCCTCTGGTTAATTCCTCTTCCTGGTGGGAAATGAGAGTAAAATTTGCCCGTCCAGACACCTCCAGCTACTCTCTCATTGGTTCTCCCTATTCCTTTTCATTTTCCGCAGAAATTGCAAACTGGGCCAAACAGGAGTTTAAAGGCACTGACTCTCCAAGTGGGGAGAGTGTTAGTAAAGCGTCTGGAATGTTGCACCCGAGTACCAGGGGACGAAAACTGAGACACATTTGAACACGTTTCCCGATCACACGGTGGATCATACTCTGGGTTCCACATGCATGTTTTAGCTGAAGGAAGAATCCCTTAAACCTGGAGAGTTGAGACCCATGGAATGGGTACCATGCAATATGACTTCAAAGGGTCTGCATTTGCTCACCGAACCTCACCAATCCTATCACTGCTGCATTTATGCCGCTGTACACACGCTTGATATTCTTTCGGAGACATATAAATCCATAGGTTTTAAGATTCTTACTAGTCAGGTATATTCTTAGGCGTTTAATATGGGGTGTTGAGTCCACTTCGTTGAGCAAGCAGTAGCTCTTGTCTATTACATATTTGGCTTATGGAAAGGTATCTGTGCTAATTTCAATCTCTGGTTTTATGCAGCACCCCAACTCACCTTTCCCCTTAAGCAAGCATAAGTTGGTTTTCTACATTTGAGACCCTATTCTGTTTTGTACTTCAGTTCCTGTGTAGCCAAGTTTATATTCCGTGTATTAGTGATACCTTATGATGTTTCTTTTTCTGTGTGACTTATTTCACTTAGAATCATCGTACCTGAATACACTCATTATGCTGCTACTGGCCTGATGACATAGATTTCATTGCTGAGTGATATTGCATTGTACGTAAGTACCACAAATTCTTTATCCATTTTTCACTTTCTGCGATATTGAACTTGTACCGTAAACGAGGTTCTTGTAAACAGAGACTTCCCAAACTTTGGGGTGGCTGTGTCTTTTTGATTTTAATTTCCCTAATCTATAGGACCATAAGTGGAAGTGCCCTAGGCTCTGTTGCTTTGTGTTTTAGATGTTTCAGGAAACACCATACACTTCTCTAGAGTGGCTGTTGGCAATTTACATCCCGCCCATCAGCATAACAAGGCTCCCAGTTCTCCATGGCCTGTCCTGCCTTTGTGGATTTTACACGTTTTTCAGATGGCCCTTTTGACCGGGGGGCAGTGAGACTTCATTGTAGTGCAGATTTCCTTTGCAAGCTTGCTTGGTTGGCCAAAAAGGGCGTATGCGTTTTTTCCTGAATATATTCAGGAAAAAACGCATACGCCCTTTTTGGCCAAGTGCATCATTGTGGACGTTCTGCCTCTTTTCCTATGCTTTACATGCAATTCCAGTCTACCTCCTGAAATCGGTTTCCTGCAATTCTGCCCCGCTTTCAAGTCCTCTTGGCAGCCTTACTTCAATATATTTTTGGACGATAGCTGTCATTTATAACTCTGCAGGTTTGTGAATAACAGTGCCCCTGAGCTCCTTTCTTCAACTCGCTTTCTTGTGAGCTGGCCGCAACACCGCAGGATTGCTTCAGGCCCTAGTGTGGTTCCGGCATGGCTCGCTGAGCCTTTGGTTAATTCCTCTTCCTGGTGGGAAATGAGAGTTAAATTTGCCCGTCCAGACAGCTCCAGCTACTCTCTCATTGGTTCTCCCTATTCCTGTTCATTTTCCGCAGAAATTGCAAACTGGGCCAAACAGGAGTTTAAAGGCACTGACTCTCCAAGTGGGGAGAGTGTTAGTAAAGCGTCTGGAATGTTGCACCCGAGTACCAGGGGACGAAAACTGAGACACATTTGAACACGTTTCCCGATCACACGGTGGATCATACTCTGGGTTCCACATGCATGTTTTAGCTGAAGGAAGAATCCCTTAACACTGGAGAGTTGAGACCCATGGAATGGGTACCATGCAATATGACTTCAAAGGGTCTGCATTTGCTCACCGAACCTCACCAATCCTATCACTGCTGCGTTTATGCCGCTGTACACACGCTTGATTCTCTTTCGGAGACATATAAATCCATAGGTTTTAAGATTCTTACTAGTCAGGTATATTCTTAGGCGTTTAATATGGGGTGTTGAGTCCACTTCGTTGAGCAAGCAGTAGCTCTTGTCTATTACATATTTGGCTTATGGAAAGGTATCTGTGCTAATTTCAATCTCTGGTTTTATGCAGCACCCCAACTCACCTTTCCCCTTAAGCAAGCATAAGTTGGTTTTCTACATTTGAGACCCTATTCTCATTTGTAATTCAGTTCCTGTGTAGCCAAGTTTACATTCCGTGTATTAGTGATATCTTATGATGTTTCTTTTTCTGTGTGACTTATTTCACTTAGAATCATCGTACCTGAATCCACTCATTATGCTGCTACTGGCCTGATGACATAGATTTCATTGCTGAGTGATATTGCATTGTACGTAAGTACCTCAACTTCTTTATCCATTTCTCACTTTCTGCGATATTGAACTTGTGCCGTAAACGCGGTTCTTGTAAGCAGAGCCGTCCCAAACTTTGGAGTGGCTGTGTCTTTTTGATTTTAATTTCCCTAAGCTATAGGACCATAAGTGGAAGTGCCCTAGGCTCTTTTGCTTTGTGTTTTAGATGTTTCAGGAAACACCATACACTTCTCCAGAGTGGCTGTTGGTAATTTACATCCCGCCCATCAGCATAACAAGGCTCCCAGTTCTCCATGGCCTGTCCTGCCTTTGTGGATTTTACACTTTTTTCAGATGGCCCTTTTGACCGGGGGGCAGTGAGACTTCATTGTAGTGCAGATTTCCTTTGCAAGCTTGCTTGGTTGGCCAAAAAGTGCGTATGCGTTTTTTCCTGAATATATTCAGGAAAAAACGCATACGCCCTTTTTGTCCAAGTGCATCATTGTGGATGTTCTGCCTCTTTTCCTATGCTTTACATGCAATTCCAGTCTACCTCCTGAAATCGGTTTCCTGCAATTCTGCCCCGCTTTCAAGTACTCTTGGCAGCCTTACTTCAATATATTTTTGGACGATAGCTGTCATTTATAACTCTGCAGGTTTGTGAATAACAGTGCCCCTGAGCTCCTTTCTTCAACTCGCTTTCTTGTGAGCTGGCCGCAACACCGCAGGATT